>NC_067229.1:23615000-23990000 GCF_019924925.1 Ctenopharyngodon idella | reverse complement strand
TCTTTGCTTACTGCCCATTTTGTTACTGTTTGTGTTTTTCTGTTCTATGCCCAAGTCCGCCCACGTAAGTTTAACCAGTTTTATGTTTACATTTATATGCGTAATAACGTTATTTGTATGTACATGTATGTGTATGCATACATTTCGTTTGCTGCTATCTTTCCTGGGGATTATTTTATGGTCCTCCCACCTGTTTATTCTGGTTGGTCTGGATATCGCTGTTACTCAATAACATGGCTATAAATATATTGTCATGGAACGTTAATGGTCTAAATAGCCCTATTAAACGAACCAAATGCTTAGATTACCTAAGATGTAAAAGGGTCTCCATCGCCCTTATTCAAGAGTCTCATTTGAAATCAGATGACGTACATCGCTTTCAAAATAGATTCTTCAAAGTGATCTCCTCATATATTCGGCTGGCAATAAGACTAAAGGAGTGCTGATATTGTCTAGGCGTTCTACTAATTTTTCAATTATACGTTCTGGTGGAGATACAGAAGGCAGAATTACCTATGTTGTTGGTTCCCTAAATAATACTAAATATGCTTTTATGTCTATATATGCACCTAACGAGGGTGATCCCCTATTTTTTCAAGAATTATTACGTTTAGTTTTAAATTTGGAAGACTGTCTTGTGGTTTTAGGGGGCGATTTTAATGCTGTGTTGGATCCTCAGCTAGATAGAGCTCAGCCTCTAAGGCTGATTCAGTGATTACTGGATGCCTTAACTCATTTTTGCGACACTCTAACATATGTGATGTCTGGCCTCTGCAAAATGACGGTGCCGGGGACTATACATTCTATTCAGCTCATCATAAGAGCTATTCAAGGATAGACTATTTACTTATGTCCCCTTCTCTTATTCCATTAAAGTTGTAAAGTTGATATTCTGCCACTTCTTTTATCTGATCATTCCCCTGTAATTACTACCCTAACACCTGTATCGTTGGGCTCCAGACCCAACTGGTGGAGATTTAACACCTCCCTGTTACAGGACTGTACTTTTGTGGCTGAATTACGAAGCTCTTTGAAGGAATTTTTGCAGATTAACACGGATTCAGCCTCTAACCCTCAAGTATTGTGGGAAACCACTAAATGTTTTATTAGGGGTAAATGTATAAGTTTTTCATCTTTTAGTAAAAAGCGTAGACAGAGTCGTAAAATTGAATTAGAAAAACAAATTGATCTGCTAGAGAAGGAATTAAAAGGTAAATTTAGTGATATCAAAGCCAAAGAATTAAATGCTCTTAAATCAGAATTAAAATCTATATATTTGCATAGAGCTGAATTTATTATACATCGTACTAGGCAATCTTATTATTTCTATGGAGAATGCCCCTCTAAGCTTTTGGCTTTAAAGTTGAAGGATGGTGAATCCAAAGCCAGTATATCTGCTATTAGACACGAGGGTTCAGTGTATACTCAACCTAAGGATATAAATAAAGTGTTTGAATCATATTATCAACAGTTGTATACTTCAGAATCCAGCACTGACCCAACAAATTTTGATTTGTTCCTTAAGCATTTAAATCTCCCTAAATTGAATGATTCTCAGCGTGATATACTGGACAATCCTTTGACAATTAAAGAATTAAAATCTGCCCTGGATTCCATGAGCAATAATAAAGCTCCTGGCTTAGATGGGATTCCCCCGGAGTTATTGAAGATATTATGGGACATAGTGGCTCCATTGATACTTTATTCTTTTAGTTTTGCTTTAGAAAAAGGTGCTCTACATAGAGACCAAAACACAGCTTTGATAACTTTACTGTTGAAGAAAGGAAAGGATCCCCTTGAGTGTTCTAGTTATAGGCCAATTAGTCTCCTATCTACAGATTCAAAGCTAATGGCAAAAGTATTGGCCTTAAGATTGGATCGGTGTGTAGGAGACTTGATCAAGTATGATCAGTCAGGTTTTTTAAGGGGGAGATTTGCTGCAGACAACATACATAGGCTTCTTGAGGTAGCAAAACAATTCCCCCAGAATTCCATTCCAAAGAGAGGATTGCAGAGGAAGCTATATAGGTGTCTGCTTGTTGAATAATATGAAGAAGCCTATGTAGCCTATGCAGAGAAAGCTTTCGACAGAATTGAGTGGAATTTTTTGTGGTCTGTCCTGAAGCATTTTGGGTTTGGTTCTTTTTTCCTGCATGCTGTCAAAACTATCTATTTTGAGTGTTCAGCAAGAGTACTTACTGGTCCCCATATCTCTCCTTCCTTCTGCCTAGGCAGGGGTACTCATCAAGGATGTCCCCTGTCACCCTTGCTTTTTAATTTATCATTAGAGCCTTTGGCCCAAGCGATTAGACAATGCTCTGCAATAGTTCCTATAAGCTGTATGAATACAACCCATAAAATTTCACTCTATGCTGACGATATTCTTTTGTATCTATCAAATATCACAGATTCTGTTAGTGAATGCTTAAAATTATTCAATACATTCGGTAAATTGTCTGGTTACAACATTAATTAGAGCAAATCCGTACTTCTGCCCCTTAATATAGCTGCTAAATCAGAGATTCAGGCCTTACCCACTATGATTCCAATTACCGACCAGTTTAATTATCTGGGGATTAGAGTTTTTTCTTCACTTTCACACATTGCTAAATGGAACTATCAGTCTCTTCTTGATAAGATTAAAAGCAATCTTCTGTGTTGGTCTCCACTCTGTTTGGCTCTTCATGCTAGGATAGCCACTGTTAAGATGAATATACTTCTGAGGTTGAGCTTTTTATTTTATACGTTACCTCTGGCACCACCTATTGGTTACTTTAAAGAGCTTAATACAGTGGTAACAAAATTCTTATGTAATAATAAACGGCCTACAATTTGTCTTAAATCTGTGTACCAGCTGAAACCCCATGGTGGCTTATCGCTACCAGATTTTTGGTCCTGTTATTTATCGTACCAAGTGAGACCGCTTAGGACTTGGATTGATGTTGACTCTCCTGTGTCATGGCGGGCCTTAGAAAATAATATTATTTACCCATTGCGTCTACAGGATTTACCTTTTACTGGAATACCTAAGAAGGTTTTGGAAAAGTTTGGTCCAGTTATATGTCATTCTATTAAAATCTGGAAAGTGGCAGAAAAGATCATGGGAGCTTCAGATTCCTATAGCAATTCTACCCCCATTTGGCATAACAGTAACCTCTGCACAGGTAATAAACAGTTTATTTCTAAATGCTGGGTTGAATGTGGTATTTATACCCTAAAAGATCTGTACAATGATTATAGGCTTAAGTCCTTTCAGATCCTACAAGTTGAATTCTCTCTCCCAGGATTTTCCTTCTTTTTGTATTTAAGATTAAGATCTGCACTAAAAGCTTATGGAGTACCCTGGTCGACTAAAATATCTCCTCACTTTATGATAGATTGAATAGACTCTAGTAGGGCTTCTAAAGGTATTGTGAGTATAATTTATAAATCACTTGTGGTACGTCAGTACTCAAACATTCCGACTGAAGACTTCTGGGAGAGAGACCTTAACACCGTGATTAATTGGGACTCTGTCTGGGGGAATTGTTTTGCTACCTCAAAAAATCCGGCCCACCAAATTATTCATTATAAATTAATTCATAAGGCATATGCCACTCCCTGTTTACTACATAAAATGAAAAGAAAGTCTGATCCTTTTTGTCACTTGTGTAGCAGCGCAAGCCATGTACATATATGCGTATGTTCTGGGACTGTTCCCGAATTGAGCAGTTCTGGTCTTCGGTCCGGGACTTATTGAAAGATCTTCTTAAGACTCAGATCCAAAAGGACCCTCTGGTTTTTCTTTTGATAGATGACTCTTCACTATCACTGTCTGTCAATCAAAAGAGGATTCTGTCAGCTGTCCTTACTGCTGCTAAAAAGGTTATCCTGAAACTGTGGTTGGAACCATCTACCCCAGCTATGTCCACTTGGATGTCCTATTTGCTGGACATTGCTCTTTTGGAGAGCACCACAGCTAAAATGCATGGCGCCACCAGAAGGACAATACAATTTTGGTCGGACCTTATTGAGACTTTATCAAAAATGTTGAAATCTTGATATAATATTTATTTTTTATTTATCAAGTCTTATTGTATCTCTTTTTCTTATGATTGTGGGCAGATCTTGGGCTCTGTTGTAAATAGTTATAAACTTAAAATGTTTAATAAATAAAGAATTACAAAAAGAGTACAAGGAGTAAAACCAAACTAACGTTATCTTAATGTATGCTGTCACGTGACGTGACAAACGAACGAAAGAGACTCTGTTCAAAAGACTCGGAGGTGAACTAATCAACATTATTCACGAGATATTAAAGAAAATAGTTAAAAACAATGAACTAATCAGTCTTGATCTACTGGCTGTAGCAGAGTAAAATGTAAACAGCGCGAACATAGCAAATTACTATGTCACGGTCACTTACAATCATCATTCAGCCTATTTCTCTACACAAACATTCATATTTAAAAAAAAACCCTGAAAATCCAGAGATAGCAAAAGTTGAAATGACTAAATAACTTATCTTCAAATAGCCTTAGCTATGTGTTTGCTTGCTAACAATTTAAGTTATCACTAACTTTATTATCACATAAATACTCCAATCAAATATAATGAAGCAATCGCCAACAAAAAGAGATTGTTTAAATTCATTATTTTTTATTAAATCTTACCTTGACTTTACTTTGTGCAGTTTTCCACCGTCAATTCTCCGGCCGATACTCTCTGCTGTTCTGTCTTTTGGGCGCCTTTTCCGTGTGACTACTTTTAAATTTAAAGGGCCGGAAATAGGAAAATTCGAACCAGTTTGAACTTTGATTAAAAAAAAAGATCTTATCTCTAACAAAGTTAGCTGAAGCCTATAACATGATTAAAAAAAAAAAAGGTGTGAAAAGTTAATAATATCAAAATAACATACAATGTTCTCATTGCAGTTTGTGCTGATTTACCCACTCATAATTTAATTAATCAATTAATATTATGATAGGCTATTTTTATTCATAAAAAAGTCATTTATAAATGTAAATGTCAATATTCAGCCAAAATGTAAGACAAATTAAATATTTTTATTGATGTTTGTTTTGTAATGTTTTATTTATTTATTAGTTTATTCATTCATTTATTTACTTATTACAATATCAGGGTCACTGACAATGACACTGCCTGCTTACATTGTTAATCCTGCATTTCATTCAACCAATCATATTTGAGTGACAAGTTTACAGTTGTCAAGTTTATGCATCAACCAGGGTTTTGTGCTGGGTTGGGTTAGGTTTAGGGGTAGCGTTAGGACTAACTTGCCCTTGGGATCTTGTTGCAAGATCAACAAAACATGTAGACAGAGGAATATGTCCTGCTTGAAACCATGGCAAAGATTTTAACATACAGCAGCTCAAAATATCTCTCTACCAAACATTAAAATGTATGTTCCAAGACCATAAAAACAGTTCACTAATTTTAACTATGTTGTACACGTTTCTCAATCAGACACTCCTTCTACAGTACAATGTACATGTACAGCAAAACTGACTGTAAGAGCTGTAATAGTGCACGTCTGTGTTTCTGCTCTGCAGTACACACACACACACACACACACATGTTGTGTTTTCATGTTTTATGGGGACTTTCCATAGACATAATGATTTTTATACTGTACAAACTGCATAATCTATCCCTCTACATTAAACCTACCCATCACAGAACTTTCTACAATTTACATTTTCCAAAAACATCATTTATTATGAATTTTAAGCTGTCATCTTGTAATCACCAGTGATTACACTCCGTCATCTTTGCCAGAACTGGCCCAGATATGTTTTAAGATAACTGGGCCACATTAGCTGCATTTTATGTGGGCCAGTTTAGGCTCACACCCTGGTTAGCCAGTGCTGACTGTGCCGTACATTGGCCAAATGTGGTCCAAAGTTGGAGTAATGTATTTGGGGCATATTTGTTATGCCATGTGTGGGCCACTTTAGGTTCACATTCAGAATTGCCAGTGATTACACTCCGTCATCTTTGCCAAAACTGGCCCAGATATTTTTTAAGATAACTGGGCCACATTTGCTGCATTATATGTGGGCCAGTTTAGGCTTAAACCCTGATTAGTCAGTGCTGACTGTGCCGTACATTTGCCAAATGTGGTCCAAAGCTGGAGTAATGTATCCGGGCCATATTTGCTATGCTGTGTGTGGGCCACTTTAGGTTCACATTCAGATTTGCCAGTCGTTACTGTCCCTCATCTTTGCCAAAACTGGCCTAGATATGTTTTAAGATAACTGGGCCACATTTGCTGCATTATATGTGGGCCAGTTTAGGCTCACACCCTGGTTAGCCAGTGCTGACTGTGCCGTACATTTGCCAAATGTGGTCCCAAGTTGGATTCATGTATTGGGGCCATATTTGTTATGCCATGTGTGGGCCACTTTAGGTTCACATTCAGAATCGCCAGTAGTTACTTTCCCACATCTTTGCCAAAACTGGCCCAGTTGTGTTTTAATATAACTGGGCCACATTTGCTGCAGCATGTGTGGGCCATATTTGGTTTACACCCAGATTAGCCATTGTTGATTGTGCCACATTTTTGCCAAAGATGGCCCACATTTGGTTTTGTGATATTTGGGCCATATTCATTATTTATCACATGGGCCACTTCAGGCTTACATTCAGATTACACATTGCCGCATCTTTGCCTAAAAAGGCCCACATGTGATTTGAAATATTTGGGCCATATTTGCCATGTTACATGCGGGCCACTTAAGGCTCACATACATTTTGTCCGGGCCATAAGAAGGCCTGCAGTGCCGCATCATTGCCTGAAGTGGCCCACATCCGTTTGCTATCTGGGATATAAGTTTTTAAAACCCACTTAGACTTGCTGGACGAAATGCCACCAAAAACCATCAAATCTGGACAGCATTCGAAGCTGTCTGTGCAGATGGAGGAGGAAAACCTGCCGTTAGCTAGCAAAAAGCTAGCTGAAGCACAGAGTGAATTTAATGCGGCTACAAAAGACGACATCCTCAGCGCAATTCATTCTTTGAAAGCTGACATAACAATCCACCAATATGCTAGATGTTATAAATGGCATAAAATCAGATTTACTGTCCCAATTGCAAAGAATGGGAGAGGCAGAAGAGAGAATCTCAAAAACTGAAGAGGACGCCCCATCACGTTTACAATTCAGTTGGACAATCTCATACTTTCCCCTCCCAGATTTCGATTTCAATCAAGATGGCTTTTGGACCCTGACTTTGTTAAATTTCTGGATAATAAAATAGACCTATGTTTCCTAATTAATACAAATCAGACGAGTGCTTCAATCAAATGGGAGGCCTTCAAAGCCTATATAAGAGGGGAAATATTAAGTTACACAAGATATAGATCCAAAACCTATCAGGCACAATTAGAAAATCTGGAAAAACAAATTAAAGTATTAGAACAACACCTCTTCAGCAACAACGACCCTGTAAAGCAAAAAGAACTTCTTTTATTAAAAGCCCAATATAATGAATTAACTAGTAGTAAAATAGCTAAGAATTTAATGTGGCTAAAACAATCCTATTACGGTCAGGGAGAAAAATCAGGAAAGTTGCTTGCATAGAGAATTAAAAAGATACAAACAGACAGAGCCATCAATTTATTAACTTTGGAGAATGGGGAGAAGATTGTAGATCCATTGGAAATAAATAATATTTTTAAATTGTATTATGAAAATCTGTACAAATCTGAATGCACCAACAATTTAGAAGGGCAAGACAACTTTCTTGATAAACTTCAATTTCCTAAATTATTAGAGGGGACAAGAAGTAATTCAGAGAGAAATCTAAGCATAGAAGAGCTCTCAAAGGCACTACAGGGCATGAGTAGTGGAAAAGCCCCCGGGCCTGATAGCCTCCCAATGGAAATTTATAAAATGTTTGCAGGAAAACTTTTACCACACTTACTTGAAATGTTTAATGAATCATTTGAAAAGGGAATACTGTCTCCTTCATTGAGATCAGCTCTAATTATTCTTATATTAAAGCCAGGCAAACCCCCCAATGAAAAGTCATCTTATAGGCAGATATCTTTAATGTCTTGCAATTTTATAATTCTTTGTAATGCCCTAGCTAAGAGAATTGAAACGCATATACCGAATGTTATTATGAATGATCAAAATGGGTTTGTGCTTGGAAGACAACCCCTCCATAATATATGTAGAGTCTTAAATATACTATAAAAAACAAAATGCCAAGGACTACGCAATCCTGTTGTTGGACGTAGAAAAAGCCTTCGACAGGATTGAATGGGGATACCTTTTTGAGGTGCTTAAAAGATATGGGTTGGGTGATGGGTATATTAAATGGATTAGGTTACTTTATAGTGACCCACAAACAGAAATAATAACAAATAGCCAAATTTCAAAACCCTTCAATTTAAGTAGAGGTACATGTCAAGGTTGTCCATTGTCCTCTCATTTATTTTTATTTGCAATAGAACCCCTCGCAATGGCAATTCGGAGTAGTCCTGAAATAATCACATCACATCATCACAATAGGTGAGAGGGAACATCGCTTATCTTTGTTTGCAGATGATATTGTGGTATCTCTTACAAATCTAGAACCTTCTATTCAAGCACTTAATAATATACTAACAACGTTTGGAGAATTTTCAGGCTACGAAGTTAATAATAATAAGAGTGCCTTGCTGTTATTGAATGGTGATGAAAGGAGAAACTCGTTGACCTGTAGGCAATTCGTCTGCTCTCCTGAAGGTTTTACATATTTAGGAATTAAGATAACCCCAAATATAAAAGAAATTATTCCAACTACTTATGACCCACTAGTAAAGAAAGTAATTGACTCACTCGAGACATGGAATGCATTGCCAATTTCTATTATTGAATGTATAAATATGATGTCAATTCTACCAAACTTTTTATTCCTCTTCCAGTCAATTCCACTTCCATCCACCTTTTTGCTATACTCAAGAAAACATTCACAAGATTTATATGGAATAACAAACATCCTCAGTTGCATCTGTCCTTACTCTATTTGCCATACGAACGGGGAGGGCTTAAGGTACCAAACGTAAAACTTTACTATTGGGCGGCTCAACTCTGTTCTGCTATGTACTACGTCCAAGATATGGACCCTCCAGCATGGATAGATATAGAAAAAAATGGAATAACAATTCCATTACAGATGTATCTTTACTCTTCTTCAATTAAAATGCTCAAAAAAACTACGCATAATCCTTTTCTTAGGAATACCATCTCTGTATGGTATGAAGCACACAATTTTTTTGTAATCTGAGGTAATACAAATTTTGTGCCTTGGAGAAGTGATAAGGGATTTAAAAATTGGATGTTTAAGGGAATAAGTCAAGTAGATGATTTATACGATGAAGGTATAATGTTGTCATTCCAACAACTGATGAGAAAATATTCCTCAGAAACATTTTTTTAAATATTTACAAATAAGTTTTATTCATTCTGAAATTAAAACATATTCAGAACCCCCTTTGTCAATTATAGAAAAACACACTTTAAAACAAGGGATAAGGGCAGTCTGTCATTCTTTTATAATATACTCTTAGAGGGATCAAAAGAGAGTTCATTATCTTATTTAACAGCTTGGAAGAATAATCTTCAGGAAGATATTTCTAAAGAAGAATGGATGGAATCTTGTTTATTTGCACAAAACAGCGTCAATACTAGGTGTAAATTGCTGCAATATAAATGGCTTCTTTGTACTTACATTACCCCAGTCAAATTACATAAATTTAATCCCAATATTCCAGACAGTTGTTTAAAATGCAAACAAGAAATTGGTACCCCTTAATCACTGTATATGGGAGTGCAATGAGATTCAAGGATTCTGGAAGGAGATTGTTCTTATGATTGGTAAATTGACTGAAGAAAATGTCCCTCTTGCTCCCAAATTTTGTCTATTTCATATATATCCAGTAAATTTTGGAGGTGAATGCAAGAAAGTGCAAACTAATTGATTTTAGTTTGCTTCAGGCCAAGCGTGTTATTGCTTTAAAATGGAAGGAGACCCAAGGACCCTCCCCTAATCAATGGTTTGAAGAAATTACTAACAACCTTGCCTTGGAAAAACTGACATATTTGTTAAAGGGAAACTAAAAGACTTTTATAAAATTTGGACTCCCTTTCTGCACTACTGCAACCAAGTGGATCAGACAACCTGTGATGATTGAACTATACCCACCTCTAATGGACAAGTACAATATATAATGCAGTTCTTGTATCCCAGCAAAACAACCAATAACTCTGGTAAAGTAGCAAAGGGAGCGTTCTTTTATTTAATCACAGTTTAAATAACAGATTATTTTCATCCTACTAAGACAGGATTCGTCAACTGATAGCCCGCCAATCATTTTCATCCGGCCCGCAGCACCACAATCTCCCTCCTCCTCTTTTCCTGGCAGTGCGGCTAAATTTGGTTAGATACATGGCCGCAGTGGTGCCTGCTGCTGTACAGCTATATACACACTATTCGTACCATGCACGCTCCTCAGACTGACCTGAGAAACGTTTTCCGTGCAAATATTTCAGCAGTTATTATGTGTGTTCTGTATTTCTGTTGACTGAACCAGCGATACCTATCATTCGTGAATTAATCATTCTTTTGTCTCGAATCTTTCTTTTCCGTGAATTGGCCAAACATGCTTGCATAACGATCTGAAACTATTTGGATTCGTTCGGACCGCTCTGTCACTGAATCATCTGTAGTTGTTTCTTGGTCAGTAACAAGAAATACTGAACAAATAGTGCTGTTTTTATGTGTTTCACTAGTTTACTTTGAACTATGCAGTACGGCCCAGTGGATAACGGAACAAAAGCTTAAAGGAGCTGCGTTTATTATCGGTCACCGTTCTTAAACAGTGTTGAGACATCTAGTGAGAAGCGTTCCAATTCAACACACACCTCTCGTTTACAAACTATAAATCGCTCGATGATTAAACTAGTTTAAATCGGATGAAACAGCCTCAACATTCCCAACAAGACTGATGAGGAAAACAGGAGAAACGTGCCGTGAATGAAGATAGAATACTTTTAAATCCCAAAATCACCACCCTTACAAACATTTACCATGAATGAACTGTAGTATTATTATACCATGGTTTGTGGAAATGTGGAATATTTATATTGAAAACTGTTATAGCCATTTATATTGTAATATATATGTATTAGGTGGGTAGGGGAATATATAATTCATGTCTTTGTTAAGGTGTAGTTTGTATCTGTGTTTAGGCGTTTTTTTATAGGCCTATATAACATATCATAATATAATATCATTTGACAGTGGTAGTGAGTAGTCATGTATGGTTTTACCTGTGGTTACCAAGTCTCACTGTGAGAATATTTTCATTTAAGCCTAATAATTAATAAAATAATATACCAATAAGGTTAAGGTTGATTTCTTCTGCAGAGGCGGTCTTTTACCATCATAGGCACATTCCACAACGAGTCGCTCTCTGGGCTTGGTTACAATAAAAGCTGTTTTTGGACTAACAAGGAAGTTTTCAGTTCTGAAACTTACAGGATATTTTTATGGTATGATGATCTCTTACATGACCTCTTTGAGTCAAAAGCTCAAGGAAAATTTGATTTCTCAGTTCATGACCACTTTAATGCCCTTCTCCATTTTACTGGACATGTGACATCCAACATCCTCACAATGCGATGGACATCATTTACAGTAATCTGGGAAAGTTTTTGTAAACAGCGACACTAAACAGTAATTTTCTCCTCAGTCATTTTGACAGCTCTAGGTAAGGAACATTGGCTTATGACGTAGCACCGTATGTAAATATGCGCTCTGAGGAAAAACGCGGAAGTGACCATGCATAGAGTCCATTCGGAGAGAAATAAAACGTACAGAAATTTAAATGCAAAACTGGAAGAACTGCAATTCGCAAGCACGTATTGAACCGTGGATGTTGTACTGAATGGTTCAATATTATATTGAGAATTGTGGCATCCCAAATAAATAAATACATAAATAAATATATGTATGTATATATTAAACACATTAAACTCTCAATTTGCATGCAATTTGCTTCATTCTTACTCTACGCCGGAGGGCGCCTTCGCACAAGGTCCATAAGCGAGACTGTCTTGGTGAGGTCTTGTTCACTGAAATCAAGTGACTTTGGCAGTTTGATACACACTCCTGACCACTGGTTTGAAACAAATGTTGCACAAAGGTTTCAAAGCTTCACATAGCAGTGCTTCACAAGCGCCCACCATTACTAGTGCTAAGCTAAAACTGGTTAGCATTTAGCATTCTGTTAAGTGTAATTGTTCTTTTTGTATGCAATGGTGTGATTCATTGCTCCAAAAAATTGCAAAATAAACAAAATAAAGATGAATTTGTCTGATAGCATCTTTTTTTTTTTTTTTTTTTCAAGATTTCTATAGATATTGCGATATACCATTATTGTGAACTCTTTTGGCCAAAATCTGATACGATTTTTTTGGAAAAAAAAAAAAAAAAGATAAAATTATATCTAGTGTCTGAATAATTTTTGGTTTGACATATATATATATATATAGGATCCTGTAAGCATTTTCTTTTTACTTAGATACTTAGATTGCACAAAATAGTGATTATAGATCTAAATGCAGATCCAGACCCAGAAGTTTTTGGTCAGGTTTTATGCATATGTTGGTGTGTCTGTGTGTGATTGTGTCCTGTTTTGGTTCCTGATTTTGCCTTTTTTTTTTTTTTTTTTTTGACTTATGAATTTTGACTTATGAAGTGAATATTTTGATTTTGTACAGGTCGTCAGCTACTGGAGCTGGGAGGAAATAACGCCATCATAGGTTTGTTGAATTTAATTAATTGAAAAGGGTCTTTTTGTTTGAATGTATAAAGGCCCGTTCACACCAAGGACGACAACTATAACGATAGTAATATAGTTCTAAAAAATCTTTCTAAATATAAAGAAATAGTCTACACCACAACTATAATGATAACGGCACAGAGAAACTATGTTGTTTCAGCTAATGAACGATAAAAACATTGACAGCCAATCAGAACCTATTCTGCTTTAAAGAGTTTGAGCATTTAAAGCAGCAGACAACAAACCTGCAGCGCGCACTTAGAATAAACAGTGTTATCATTCGTTGGTGTGGACGCTAATACAGTTATCGTTATCTTTATAGTTATTGTTGTCGGTGTGAACGGGCCTTTAGTCTTTTGAATAATTATAATTGAATAAACTGTAGGGCTGCAACAACTAGTTGATATAATCGATAATGAAAATAATCGAAAACAAATTTCTATGAAAAGAACATTCTTGGAAAAACTCTGAAGTACACAGAGTGAGCTTGCTGCTGGAAAGGTGTACGACCCATGTCCAAAGCAGGAAAAAACATTAAACATTATTAAACGCTTAAAAGATGCTTATGAGCAGTTCCATTTCGTGTTGGATATTAAATTTAGCTTTTGAATTGACAATAATTACTTGAAATCTTACTGATGTAGCAATCGATAATTTAGTGATTTAGATTGTCCTGCTGCTTTAAAACTTTGGACATTTGTTAAACGATTTGCTGTGTATCATAGCCTACATTCATACATTTGTATCTGTTTTCAAAGGCTCCACCTCCAGTTAACATTGTTTGGAAGATGAACATTGAGCAGGATATGTCCTTTTTTTTCTTTCTGTATTTTATCAGAATAATTGAAGAAATAATTGACAGATTAATTGGTTATCAAAAATAATTGTTAGTTGCAACCCTAATAAAATGTGTTAGGCCTGTAGGTAGTTAGTCTGAGGGTGTACTCACACTAGGTGCTCTGAACCATGCCCGAGCGCGTTTGACCCCCAAAGCCCGGTTCGTTTGACAAGTGTGATCGCTCCGTTCCATGCCCGGAAGTGCATTTCTTCCTGTTTTCTTACATTCAAAAAGTTGCGCTGTATATGACGTAAGCAGTGTGAGTGCAGGCCAGCGGGGGAGTGGGGAGGGGGGACAATCGCACTTGGGCTCGGTTCAAGGCAACCGTGCCTAGTGTGAGTACACCCTTAGGCAGGGTGACCACCGTGGGACAATCTCAAAATTGGGAGCTTTGTCCCATGTCTTGCAAGACGTAAGCAGTGTCCCGCATTTTACTTGTGCCTGTATTTTTTTTTTATTTTTTTTTTTTCTTGAAATTACAATACAACAATAAACATTAATTAAAAAACTCTGATTGCCATTTAAAAATACATTTGACCAGCTGACATGTTCTAGCTAGAGCAGGAAAAATAACTAACCAACGCACTCGTAGAGAGGGTTTTTTTCCGCTGATGACGGCTATGTGGATGGAGTCAAGGAACCAGTATGGACCTCATCAAAAGTGAACTTAGGGTGAAGGCTTAATACAGCTACACTAGCCAGGATTTCTTTGAAAAAAAAGAAGCTTCTAGATATATCCCGCCCTGTCTTCCTGTTTCATTGGAAAATTCGTCAACACAGTGAATAAAGCTGTGCATTCCAAGGCACTTCAGTGGACCTTTAAGTAAGTTCAGTATTGATTCATTTCTGTTGTAGAAATCGTTAGTTATCAATTTAGTTAATTTATCTATACAGCAGCTCTGGAGAAAACAGTGATGTCATCGACCAGCTCAGCTCAGTTCAGTTCTCATACAATGTTGTCAAAGTAGGCAGATCAAAAATATTAAGAATAATAAGTGTGTAATAATAAATTACACATAATAATTGAAATAATAAATTACATTGTATCACTTGAACCTGGGCAAACTGAGGGCTGGTCACAGAGCTAATCACAGTTAACAAAGATTATTGCATCAGTTGCATCACATCAAATAGACTTTCCAACTAATATGAATAAATGTTTACATATTCTAATAGTAGAGAATTTATCTCTCTCCCCGTGTCCCGCATTGCCCCGAAAACAGAGCAACCAGGTGGTCACCCTAGTCTGAGGTTGTGTCTGTAATCACAGGAATCACGTCACATTTATTCATTCAAAGAAAGTCTTTTCATGTTTATGTAGTCCACAAAGTCATTGCATAATGTTTTTGTCCCAGTGTTTGACGATGCTGATCTTAATCTGGTTGTGCCGTCTGCTGTCTTCGCCTCTGTGGGAACGGCTGGCCAGCGATGCACTACTACCAGACGACTGGTTAGTATTGTGTACTAAAGATAAGCACTAGTTTAACCACTAGTTTTTTTTTTTTAATAACTAGTTTCTCCTTTTTTACCTTTATCCATCTAATTGTTATTCATCTGTTGTCCTGCTGAATTAGATGCTGCATGAAAGTGTACATGACGAGGTTGTGGAGAGAATCACTAAAGCTTACCAGCAGATCCGCATCGGTGACCCCTGGGATCGTAAGTTCAGTAGAGAATAATGTCTCATTCACTAATAATTGCATGTATTATTCATAGTTATATGCACAAGAGAACTTTCCCCCAGAAATTCCACCTAATTCACTACATGTGCGTACATGCTTGAATTTGTTCTTAACTTCGTTTTGAGCAAGGTCTGAAGAGACTGAAATCATACAGAAGAGAAGTCAGTCAGTTGAGTTAGTGGCAAAACCTTTTACAGTACTTGAGTATTGTTGTCTTTTACTGCATATGATAATTCATACTCAGAAAGTAGAACTGAAATGACATTCATTACAAGATGATTAGTTAAAACATTTCAAATACACCTGCAGAATATTTTTTCTAGTCATGTATTTCGCCATTGAGGATTTCTTAAAAATAGTGTGTAAAAATCTTGTCTCGTTTTCGTGAACTCAATCTCGAGTCTCGTCTCGTCTCGTGAGCTACCTGTCTCGTCACACCCCTATTCTGTACTGTATGTTATGATAGCACACCGCAGAGAATTCTAGCCTATTTCATGTGCGCATTTTTAATATTCAAATACAGTTTTATTGAAAAATGCCCATCCCTAGTATGCACATGTAGTGAATGAGACCCAATGTGTTATACGTCTGTATAAAATGCAACTATGCACTAATTCTTCTGCATTTGGTAACAGCAAACACTCTTTATGGACCTCTGCACACCAAACAGGCTGTTCAACAGTATCTGGCAGCCATAGAGCAAGCGAAGCAGCAGGGTGGCACTCTTGTGTGCGGGGGAAAGGTAACACATTTCATTCACTATGAATAGTAGCAGTATGATTGTCATTATTACACCAGAAACAGGATGTCTTCTGACAGTTACTGTGCTATGTGTTGATATGATGTTCCTTCTAGGTCAGTGCTTCTCGATTAGGATGCCATTTTTTAGCCCTTTAATGATATTCAGTTTACATTTTAGGCCTTTTATAGGACCATGTTTTTTAGCATCACACATGGGGCAAATTCCAGCTGCATTTTTGCATTCTTGAAGGGCACCACAGGAAGGCAATATCATGTTTCAAACAAAAGTGAGCAACTTTACCCCTTGACGAAGCCTGTTAGCGGGTGCATGTGATAGTCACTTGTTTAATTTTAAAGTTTAGAAATGTAAGTTGAAAAATTAAGTTTTGTTTTGTTGTGACATATTACACATTTGTTATGCATGAACAACATTGTAATAAACAAGTTCGTTTCATAGGTAAGAAATGTTTAAAGGGCACCTATTATGCACAAATGTCTCCCAGAAATCCTGTAGAATTCAACCAACCAGATGACTTCAAAATCCTTAAGTGTTTCCAGTTAAGTGTGCCATATGCATCAGACGTTCAGCCAACAGTCCGTGGGTGAGACGTCTGAGGCTGAGACTAGTTTGTTGCATGAGCTCTTGAAGCTTCGCCCTCTTCTTGACAGTGGGCCTGAAGCAGCAGCTCATTTGCATTTGCATTTGCACACAAAAACAATTTTAAAAAAAGTGGCAATTTTAACATGCTATAAAAATGATCTGTGGAATATTTTGTGCTAAAAATGTACATACACACTCTAGGGACATCAGAGACTTATTTTACATCTTGTAAAAAGGGGCATAATAGGTGCCCTTTATAGAATGTTAGCTAAATTTGACTGACTTGTGTGCTTGGACAAGTGTCTGAACTTGGTTCTAGTAGGGATAGTGAGCATAACCCTATAGGCCTGTGTTTTTAAAAGATGTATGTGTAAGAAGTGACAATCACAGGATATCTGCAGTTTGTTAAAGGATAATAAATCAGTTTGCTGTAAAATAAGACAATTTAAGAAGTATTAGTTTTTCACAATCACTTTGGCTCAATTCTCGATTGAGACTTTTTTTTTTTTTTTTTTCCTCAAAACAGTAAGTTCAGATGTCTGAACAGTTAGTTTCTTGTTCACATCATATTTGAATTTCATATTGATTTAAGCAAATTGCACATGTTTTTGTGCAAAAGAGTAAGTACAATTGTCTACAATTTGCACACGGCTTGTTGATGAGTTGATTCTCAATGAAATCTCAGTGAAGTCAAACTCTTCACAACTTCAAAAGATTCTTTCATCGTGTGAGCCATCGCATGCAAAATGATCCATTTAGCTATCAAAATCTGTCAGACATGCGTGTATATTCCATAAATATCTGACATGGAATGTTTGTAATGTCTGCTAAATTGGCCTGCCATTGTAATGTAATAGGAATCACAATCTTACTAATCAACCAATCAAGTTTGGAACTACATATATGGAGTTTGCCCAGCACAATCACTACCATTTTTGAACATGGAGGAATGTCACAACCCTAAACAGCAGCAGCAGTACTGTATAAATACATTTGTATTTATACGGTACATTTATTTTTGTAGAAATATATGTAAACTGAAAATCCTCAGTTGCTTGTTGTGGAAGAGCAATAGGAAGACAAAATGTGTGGTATAAAAATTATATACGTAAGAATATGTGGTGTTGATGTTAGTGGAAAACAATAGTGTGTAAAAATAAATAAGAAACTGAATTTTCAGTTTAGATGTAACACATTTATACAAAAATAAATGCACTGTATAAATACAAATGTTCATTTTCTTTGTGTTCCAGTAAATTTTTTACCTATTGTCTGAATCTGTATCTAAAAAGCTCAGTGTGATACACAAGAGCATTTTGCTAGAAAAAACTGACATTCTTGTATGGTATAGAAAGCAGTCAGTGTCAACAAAATAAGTAGGAAAATACATGAAATTGGTATATAACAAATATTTAATGGTGAAAAAACATCTAAACATTTTGACCAGTGTGGCTCACACGATGACAAAAACACTTTTTATTTTGGTGGCATTGGCCAATTTACTGACACAAGAACTAGAGAGTTCTGATGTTCAAGCAAACAGTTGTGACATTTGTACTTACAGTTTAGAGAATGTTAAGACTGTTTCTAAAAATGTGTCAAAGCGCATTTTACTTTTTTTTTTTTTTTTCATTTGTGTATTTTTCTTAGGAATAGGGCCGCCCAGTTAATTTAAATAAAATTGGAATCTCTACATACGCTATATAGCCAAAAGTTTTGGGACGCCTGCCTTTACGTGCACATGAACTTTAATGTCATCCCATTCTTAATCTGTAGGGTTTAATATGGAGTTGGCCCACCCTTTGCAGCTATAACAGCTTCAACTCTTCTGGGAAGGCTTTCCACAAGGTTTAGAAGGGTGTTTATGGGAATTTTTGACCATTCTTCTAGAAGCACATTTGTGAGGTCAGGCAGTGAAGTTGGCGAGAAGGCCTGGCTCACAGTCTCCGCTCTAATTCATCCCAAAGGTGTTCTATCGGGTTGAGGTCAGGATTCTGTGCAGGCCAGTCAAGTTCCTCCACACCAAACTCGCTCATCCGTGTCTTTATGGATCTTGCTTTGTGCACTGGTGCACAGTCATGTTGGAACATGAAGGGGCCATCCCCAAACTGTTCCCACAAAGTTGGGAGCATGAAATTGTCCAAAATGTCTTGGTACGCTGAAGCATTAAGAGTTCCTTTCACTTGGAACTAAGGGGCTAAGCCCAACCCCTGAAAAACAACCCCACACCATAATCATCCCCATCCACCAAACTTTACACTTGGCGCAATGCAGTCAGGCAAGTACCGTTCTTCTGGCAACCGCCAAACCCAGACTCGTCTATCAGATTGCCAGACAGAGAAGCGTGATTCGTCACTCCAGAGAACATGTCTCCACTGCTCTCTTCAAGCTCTCTTCGCACTGTTCTTGAGCTAATCTGAAGGCCACACGAAGTTTGGAGGTCTGTAGCTATTGACCCTGCAGAAAGTTGGCGACTTCTACGCACTGTGCGCCTCAGCACGCGCTGACCCCGCTCTGTGATTTTACGTGGCCTGCCTTGTTCCCAGTTGCTTCCACTTTATGATACCACTAACAGTTGACCGTGGAATATTTAGTAGTGAGGAAATTTCACGAATGAACTTATTGCACAGGTTGCAACCTATCACGGTACCATGCTTGAATTCACTGAGCTCCTGAGAGTGACCCATTCTTTCAGAAATGTTTGTAGAAGCAGTATGCATGCCTAGGTGCTTGATTTTTATACACCTGTGGCCATGGAAGTGATTGGAACACCTGAATTCAATGATTTTGAGGGGTGTCCCAATACTTTTGGCAATATAGTGTAGCTTGCTGTGGTTTAAATATACTGTACATGTGCTGCATGCTTGTTTCAAAGTAAAGCACATTGCTGTGTTGCACTCAGAATATGAGTGGCACATGATACAGTGAATGCTGCTCCACTCAAACTCTGTGCATCAGTTTGAGTTGTTTGAGCAACACAACGCATGCAAATTCAAAATTGTGCATAGAGATCTACAGCATTTCAATTGGTTTGTAATAAGATGTGTATTAAAAGTGTATTGTCAACTAAACAAACTTAAAATTTCTAAAGTTTAACCCCTTAGCATTCCTGTAAAACTTGCCTAAAATGACTAAAAAAGGCATACCCAAAGTAAATTGCATGCTGTTCTTGAACCATTTGGAGTATATGCATGGTTTTGGTCTCTTTTGAAAGGTATGTGTAGCGCGGACAGTACAGTGGAAAGCTAACAGGTTAACCCATGAAAATAAATACAGAATATATATTACTGTTGTTCTGTATTTATTTATTTATTTATTTACAGTGCAGTAGCTATTATAATAGTAACACTGGATGTGGGAAGAACATTAAATAGTGAAGAACACTAAGTATGAGCAATATGGAATGTGAAATGTACAGCAGTGGGCAAAAGTGATGTCTGGCCTAGGAAAATTGACAACACCCTTTTTTCAAATAGTATTAAAAATCTGGGTTACACTTTATTTTAAGGTGTCTGTGTTACAGTGTAATTATACATTTAAGTACTGAGTAATAATAATTAACTACATGTACTTACTATAGGACAGTGTTTCTCAAACTTTTTCTGTCATTCCCCACTTTGGAGGTAGGGAAGGGTTTTGAGCCCCACCTGTCCCCAATCACCCCAACAAAATGGTAACTAGCTTTAAGTTTAACTGTTAAAATTTATTAAAATTTATTTTATTAACATCACATTTTAAAAACATAACATCAAATAACAGCATTATACAAATTATACAAATAGGCTAATATAATTGCATTTTTATTTTCTCTATCACTTCGCATGAAAATTAAAATATTTTTTTAAACGCAAACGTTTCCCCTTATTTTTTCCATGGCGACGCTTCAAGCTTGTCACATCATACACCGCAGCCAAAATAACACTGTATGACGGATGTATCACATTTATATTTCGTTTCTCCTTTTTTATTGAAAATATTCACACACGTACTTACCATGTCATAAACTATCTGATATTGTGTAAGTCTATGTGTGAGTGTGTTTTTGTTGTTAAAAACCTTTCTAAAACATTTTGATCTTGATCTATAACGCGAAATATGCCCCGCCATGTTTGTTTGCGTAGCAGGTCATAGAATCCTGTCAGTCAAATTTACAGCACGTGAATTCATCAGTTTCTCCCGAAATACACGTAAGTACATGGCCGGTGATCTAGGAGAAAATAGAGTAAACTTTATAGTTACTTACACTATGTGTATCTGATATGAATAATACATGTCGGCAAATTATATTTGAATTGATTGTTATTGCTGCTTCCATAGAAACTCTAAATGTATTGTTTTACTAGTAGTACTTATGTATATTTAAATGTCTGAAACCAAAAATAAACATTGTTGTTGAAAACGCTGCATAGTTGTAATATATGATAAGCGCTGCTGCGCACATCCGTCTCTGGCTCAGCACCAGCCAAAGCGCGGAAGCACAGTTTGAATCTGGCAGTTATGTCACATCACTGAACGTTCTAAATCCCATATGTAGAAACGTACTCTTAGGGGCACAGAAATAAAAATCCCATATGTGGGACCGTACTCTCAGGGGCACAGAAATAAAAATCCCATATGTGGGACCGTACTCTCAGGGGCACAGAAATAAAAATCCCATATGTGGGCCCATACCGCTCAAAAGCTTAATAGAGATGGGCACAAAAATGACCAAATTTCCTCCCGTTTGTCGAGTTAAGGCCCAGGTATATTTCATTTTCCGCGTCCCACTCCGTCTCGCGCACAGTTGAGCCCGCAAGCCTTTCAAAGATACTCCTTTGCCCGTGAGCATGGAAAGACGCGTTCGGCGCCTGCACACTATCTAGTGGACTTTTCAAGCGCTCAATTCACTCGCACGTGCGCTGTTGTACGCGCACCGTCCGTGTTCACACAAATTCTTATTAAATTATTCTTAATTATGCTACTATTATTATTAGATTATTATTGAAATTCATTTGCCCCGCAATATCATAGCGCATAACCGCATAACCGATGTGCTGCGAGGACAATAAAAGATTAGTAGATGGCATACTCCTCATTTAAAAGACAACTTGTTTAACACAAAATTCTTCTTGATTTACAAAAAATACTCATTTTTTTTCTCACTATGGTCCACAAGAGAATATTAAGAAAATAAATTAGATTAATCTCTCATTGTCTCTAAGAGAAATTGCGCCGTTGATGCAGTGTGCCAAAATCTCAGCCAGTTTTTACTTTGTTTCTGTAGTGAATAATTGACTGACGTTTGAGTCTTCTTCACCCGCCTAACTCTCACGCAAAGTTTGCACATTGTTTGTGTGATATCCACTAGCTCGCCTTCATGGTTTAAAATGGAAATATTTTGTATGTTGCAGTATAAATATTGCATATATTTTAATATTGCAATGTGGCACCAGTTGCTTGCAAAATGATGGACACTGATTCACAAATCGTGCGCGTCATATCCCGTGATAATAAAATTAAGTAAATTATCAATAAATTAATAAATAAACAAGTAACAAGCAAACTTAAACTTGCTTGCGTAAAATTTCTGCGAATAATTTGCTGATGCAGGTACAAAGACTTTTTTTTTTTTTCTTGCCCCCCCTAACTTGAGTCAAATGTTGCCCATGCTCATCGCTGTAGCACTTCAGTTCACGCAGAGTGCACGTGAACTGATCATCTCATCCGCTTTACTAGTTACAACACAAAATTAAAGCTGCAAGCAGCGATGAAAGGGCCCTCGCACCCGGGTTCACCACCACCCGTTGGCCTTAGGAAAACTGTGAACAGTGGGCGACATGCATGTAAGCGAGTAAATACAGGAGAATTATGGCAAAGTCATTTCAAAGTGCCACACTTCCTGTTGCCAACAGGTGGTGCTTTGACTGTAACTGAATATTGCCATCTAGATGTCTTCAGGCCAGCAATATTATCAAATGTGAAGTTTGGAGCAGATCAGACATTGTATGCCTGAGTTACAACAACTTCCTGTTTCTTGGCGTTAATCGCATACAGTAGCACTTAGCCAAGTGTTGCATGATTTAATGTGTTTCTAGTATGTTTAGTACTTTGTGGCATATTGAAATGTGTTTCTGGGAGTGAATTACAGTGTAAAGCATGCCATTTCCTGTTGACAACAGGTGGTGCTATGACTAACTGAATATTGGCATGTAGACGTCTTCAGGCCAGGACACAAATGTGAAGTTTGAGGCAGGTCGGACATTGTATGCCCAAGTTACAACAGCTTCCTCTTTCATGTCGAAACATCAAAATTTGTCAGGCCACCACACACACACCCTTCAGCGAAAACAAGATCTTTGCAATGTAACATCGCTAAGATGTTAAGATTAAACAGACCAAATATGATGTTGTTCTGGTTAAATCTCTATGAGGAGTTAATCACAGTCTAGACATGACATTTCGCAGGTGGCGCTATGACTGTAACTGAATATTGGCATGTAGATGTGTTCAGGCCAGGAATAAAACATGTGAAGTTTGGGGCAGATCAGACGTTGTATGCCCGAGTTACAACAACTTCCTGTTTCATGGCAAAACATCGAATTTTGTCAGGCCACCACGAACACAACCTTCAGCGAAAACTTAAGATCTTCGCAATTTAATGTCGCAAAGGCCTTTAGATTAGACTGACCAAATATGATGTTGATCTGATTAAAGCGCTAGTACAACGTCTGGAAATGGCAAAAACTGGACAAATTTTGCAGAGAAAATTCTAAATATCTCACTTCCTGTTGGGTTTTCAGATTTTGCACCTGGGGCTTTTTTGTAGGTATTGGGCTGAGGCATGTGTCTACCAAATTTCATACCTGTACGTGAAACGTAGCGTGAAGGGTGCTTAATTGAAATTTTGTAGGTGGCGCTATCGAGCCATTTTGCCACACCTAATTCTGAAACCCATATCATACGTACATTTTCACCACTTCTGATGCATGTGCAAAGTTTCATTAGTTTTCGAGCATGTTTAGGCCCTCAAAAATGTGATTCATTTCGGAGAAGAAGAAGAATTGACCAAGCAATTACAATAGGGTCCTCACACCATCGGTGCTCGGGCCCTAAAAACATGAATGAACATCCTCAGGTATGTTGAAAGATACAGTACAACTTACCGAAATCCTTATCATGCCACATGTAATCGATCAATCAGAGTTTCAACTGTGGAAAGGCGTCAACAAAACAGCTTGTAAAAATGTCACATTTACTGTCACATTTACCTCAGAAAAGCTGTTCAATGTCCAAAAACTCATTAGTCAGCTACAAAAATGAAATGGGGGAGGATGCCCCCAGACCCCCCTACAACAATTTAGTTCGTACACGTCACCTTTTTCACCTACGTTAGGTTTGCAGGTATGGTGATTGTGATCTTGAGTATGCATGTTCACGTTCATTGCAGAACACGTTTTATCATTCACAATCTCTCAAACGCTTGTAAATCTATGTAAAAAAAATTAGCTAGTATTTAAAATTTCCTAGTATTTAATTTACCATTATTTCTTTTGAACAAAACAATTTCAGAAATTTCATGTTTTAGATTGTAGGTCATCTTGTACACTGTTAAGGACTAAGCAAACCAGCAAAACTTGATATCAAAAGCATCCTAAATTTTACATGTTTGCAGCATATTGTAGTGAGTAACCTTTCTTGGTATTGCTGTTTTGAACACATACCTGGAGCAGTGTGATGGTTTAATCAAACTTGTAAGGTCATTAAAAATATCCCCTTTGAATATCACATTAGGCCATTATCACATCACTGTTTTATGGCTGATCAAATTAATCATCCAGCGATCAATTGAATGGGCCCTAACTATCAACTCTGTAGTGGCTATTAATGTCTGAAGTATAGTGAAAACACTATTTATTAGCACAGCAACAAGATCGGAAATTTAAGACTTTACCTTGTTAGCACATACAACAAGACTTTAAATACAACCGATACTTTATTGAACTATTTTAATACACAGAAACGAATCAAACATATAAGTACACACGCTTACATATTCATAGAAAGAAAAAGAAGAAAGTTGCAGAAAGAAAGTGAGAAAAGAATGGGTTTTAAGATGAAAGGTGAAAGAATTAAATCCCAAGATTCTAGCAATGTATGCAGTTTTAAGACTTGACCTGATCAAAGCATCAATCATTAAAGGTCACCTATAAATGTGTGTTGGCAGTGTGTGTACACAACCACCCTACAATGAAAAAAATCTATCCCTTTTTTTAAAATCCCCATTAAACCAAACCAAAGCAGTCTCATTAGACAGGCCATTTTGATTCTCTGAGTAATGTGACATCACATTACTCATGTCCCGCCCACGCCCACTGACTGACAGTCCTGTATTAACATAGTTTCCACCCTCAGCGAGCTGTACGCTGTCTGCCATTTTCTCTGCGCTAGAGCAGCTGTAGTGACAACAATGTCTGGTAAGTAATTGAGATGTTTTGTTGTTGGATGTAAGAGTGAACATAACAGTCTTCATTTACTGACATATGAGCAAACGAAGTGGATTAGTATTATTTTTGAAGGGAATGCGCCACAGATCTAACATACACATACGATTACTGTAAGGTTGCCTGCTATTTACGTTCACAGACATAACTGTTTATGTGAACTGTGTGTTTTTGATAGAACCATGTGTGTATTTGACAGTTTAAACAAAACAAAAAATGTGAAAGAGAAGTTACTCACAAGACTTGACGTCTGACAGCCAGCTGTCTGTGTGTGTGTGCTTCAGATAAGTGCGATCAGAAAATGATCCATTAGAAGTTTAAACTGATATAGCTTTAAAACGCATTGAAATAATAAACTTTGATGATGAAAGAAACTTTGCTATCTGAGAGTTCACGATATAGATGATAATCAAAACCAAGCAGATGTCTTGTTAATATTTGGCAGAGAACCTGATTGAGGCAGGAACTTTGATCATAGAGAGGGGGCGGGGCACAGCAGCTCATTTGCATTTAAAGGCACATGTGCGAAAACAGCCTGTTCTTGACTGTAGTCAGAAATGGGTATTTACAACATGGATTTATAAATAACCTGTGAGGTATTTTAAGCTGAAACTTCACAGACACATTCTGGGGACACCTGAGACTTAAATTACATCTTGTAAAACGGGCATAATATGTGACCTTTCAGTTAACCCTCACATTGAGTTTTTAAATGAGGCTATGAGGCATTAATACACCAGTTCAACTAGAAACTGGAGATAATACTTGCGTTTCTTGGGTTGTGTCTTTGAATGTGGATTCCCTTCTGTGGTGTTTACTGTTTCTCAGGTTCATTGATTCGTTGGTCTGGTCGTGTCTGGAGTGACGTCTTAGGAAGTCAATCACAATGGTGCATATCAGTAGGATTTTACTACAATTTGGATTGTAGTTTTTCAAAGAAAGTGTTTTATTTCTCATATCTGTAATAAATTAGCTCAAAGGGGAAATATTAATAATTCATCAACTTGTTATAATTAATTATGAATATTTGGATCAGTTAATCAGATTAACTTGATGTAGTTG
The DNA here is from genome assembly GCF_019924925.1 of Ctenopharyngodon idella. Taxonomy (NCBI): domain Eukaryota; kingdom Metazoa; phylum Chordata; class Actinopteri; order Cypriniformes; family Xenocyprididae; genus Ctenopharyngodon; species Ctenopharyngodon idella. The sequence goes on along the minus strand of NC_067229.1, from coordinate 23,963,762 downwards.
AACTAATAGTACGATCAATGAATCGGTTTGTCTAGCAAACACTAATTCTAAGAAATGTTAATTTCCAGGTTAAGGGAAATAACTTTAATGTACAAGTACTACTGAGAGCATGTAACGATCAAAAATCATTAAATTGACTTTGCTGCAAGCAGAGAATCAGAATCAAATACTCATATGTATTGGGCACAAGTTTTACTAACTAAATCACGAAAACAACTAATCTACGCAAACACATAATCACGCATACATGGGTAAAATGGAAAGAGAAAGTGGCAGAATGAGACTGGAAGTGGAAACGGAATGAATCTATGGAAAAAAAAAATCACTTAACCACATGAAAACAACCATCAGCTGCTTATTTCAAAACACCTCGTTAAATGTATGATACTTGAATTTGCCTTGGTAGTTGAAGCAGTCTGTGAAGTTTCTGAAGAAGTATTTTAATGGTTCCTTGAGTCAATGGCGTTGAAGTTGCAATCGATTTCTTCTGCTTTGAACGAAGAAATGATGACGAAGTTGTGTGGTTAGTTTGACTCTGTTATGTTCTTCTTCTCTTGAGTAAGCACATGGCTGGTTGTAGATTGAGGCCTGCTGATGTAGCTGCACTGGCCGGAGAGGCCACACAGAAAGGCAAACAGGATGCAGGGAAGAGCTGGTGGTTGCCCGTTCAGTGATGGTAATGTTGGAATGAAGAAATTACAGTCTGACTTTGTTGGGAGAGTTGTCTCTCCCGGGCGGAGAGTAAAAACACAGCAGGCTGTGGTTAAGGCCTGTCGGCACCCATGGGCCACAGTGGGGTCCCCACATGCACATTTGTGCCTTTTTAACCACTGAGGATGGTCTCTCCTCCCAGAGGTCAGTGAGCCAATGGTGGCTTTCAGAGGGAAATTTTATGGTTCTTTGTCCTCAAGCATGGTCACTAGGGCCCGAGCACCAAAGTGTTTATTATTATTCTTTTCCAAACATTATCGCATTTTTGAGGGCGTAAACATGCTCGAAAACTCACTAAACTTTGCACACGCGTCAGGACTGGCAAAAATTGACATCTGATATAGGTTTCAGAAATGGGTGGGGCAAAATAGCTCGATAGAGCCACCTATAAAACTTCAACGGTGTGCGCCTCGGGCTACGTTTGACGTACATGTACGTAATTCGGTACGTATGTGTACCGCCCCATTACCTACAAAAAAGTCTCTTGGAGCTAAGTCCTAAACACAAAAGGAAGTCAGCTATTTTGAATTTCCTGTGCAATTTTTTTTTTTTTTTTTTTTTTTTTGCAGTTTTTGCCATTTTCAGGCCTCGTAATTTAACGAACTCCTCCTACAGTTTTAATCCGATCATCTTCAAATTTGGTTTGTGTAATCATAAGGCTTGTGCGACGCTAAATTGTGAAGATCTTGAGTTTTCGTAAAAGGCCGTGTCCCTGACGGCCTGACAAAGTTTGATGTTTCACCATGAAACAGGAAGTTGCTGTAACTAAGGCAAACAATGTCCGATCTGCCCCAAACTTCACACACTTGATAAAAGTCCTGTCCTGAACACGTCCATACCCATATTCAGTTATAGTCATAGCGCCACCTGCTGTCAACAGGAAGTGACATGTTTAACGCTGTTATGGTCTCCTGACAGCATATTAAAATGTGCCAGCAAGTTCTAAACAGGCTAGCAACATGCTAGAAAAAATGTTAGCAAAACACTTAGCTAAGTGCAAAAGCATGCTATTAATACAGTGTAAGAGGAAGTTGCTTTAACTCAGGCATGCAATGTCCAATCTACCCCAAACTTCACACATTTGATAAGAGTCCTTCCCTGAAGACATCTACATGACAATATTCGGTTATAGTTATAGCGCCATCTACTGGCAACAGGAAGTGACGTTTTTAACAATGTGATGCACTATTAGCAACATACTAAAATATGCAATTGAGTACTAAACATGCTAGAAACATTCTAAATCATGCTAGCAACACCTAGCTGACTGCTAAAGCATGCTATTATCGTCATGAAACAGGAAGTTGTTGTAACTCAAGCATACAGTGTCTGATCAGCCCCAAACTTCACATGTGTGATAAGAGTCCTGGCCTAAATACATCTATATGCCAATATTCAGTTAGTCATAGCGCCACCTGCTGGCAACAGAAAATGGCATGCTTTACACTGTAATTCACTCCCTGAAACACATTTTAATATGCCAAGAAGTTCCAAACATACTAGAAACACGTTAAGTCATGCAACACTTGGCTGAGTGCTAATGTTTGCGATTAACGACACGAAACAGGAAGTTGTTGTAACTCAGGCATACAATGTCCGATCTGCTCCAAACTTCACCTGTTTGATAATAGTCCTGGCCTGAAGACATCAACATGGCAATATTCAGTTATGCTCAAAGCGCCACCTGTTGGCAGCAGAAAGTCTGGAACTTTGAAATGACTTTGCCATAATTCTCCTGTATTTACTCGCTTACATGCATGTTGCCCACTGTTCACTGTTTTCCTAAGGCCAACGGGTGGCGGTGAGCCCGGGCGAGAGGGCCCTTTCATCGCTGTTTGCAGCTTTAATTTGCATATGTAACTAGATTGGGGTGCTGGTAAAGAAACTATTGAAGATTCTTGTAATGTTGTATAGGTATCAACATATAAGATACACGATCATGTAAGTCATCAAAATAAAACTTTGTAGATATCAAGAATGATATATACAGTATCTCACAGAAGTGAGTTCACCCTTCACATTTTTGTAAATATTTATTTAGCAGTAAAATACATTATTAAGCAGGTCACATTTCTCATGCAATATGGGGAAGAAAAATCTTTCTGAAGATGAAAAGCATGACATAGTGCAATGTCTTGAAAAAGACATGAAAACAACTTATATTTTGTGAAAACTGAATAGAGATTGTTGGACTGTCAAAAGATTTGTGAGTAATTTAGAGCAGAAGAACCCGGTCAGATAAAGGCTTATTAAGGGAAGTTTCTGTCAAACAATTTAATTGTATTAAAAGGGTAGCTATAAAAAAGTTGCTTCAAATTAGGGCTGAATGATTAATCGCAACCTTTAAAACGCAATCTTTAAACCTGCAAAGGCTGCAATTACACGCTCGTCATGTGACGCGAGAGTAAGCAGTCTGCAGAGGAAGCATCGACTTGGCACGCTACGCATATGCCTGGCCTACAGAAAAGCACAGTTTGTTTAATCTATCTAATATTGTTTTGTTCATACAATGGAGATGGGAAAAAATATTCTCTCTCTAACGATTCTGAGCTTAGTTTTTAACCACAGATGCGCAATAGCGCTGCGTGTGCTTTAGAAACGTATTCTGTTTGCTTCCAGTTGCGCTCTCTCTCTCTCTCTCTCTCTCTCTCTCTCTCTCTCTCTCTCTCTCTCTCTCTCTCTCTCTCTCACACACACACTCACACACACGCACACACACACACACCACTCGTACCATCCATAAAATAATCTTTAATAAAGTTTGGAAAGGTTGAAGCAAATTACAAGAACATTCGCGCACTTCATTGCACAGGATGCGCTGTGAGAAACATGTGCTTTGCTTACGCTTGTGTATTGTCTCGCCCGCCAGTATTTTCCTTACAAATGCTCTACGAATGCTGCCTCAGTTATGTCATGTCAATTTCAAATGCTGATGCGCACTTTGTGAAGAGCGTTCGGTCATGCTGCTGTGCGCAACTCCTTTTAAGTGGTTAAATATACTTGCATCTCAAAATGCTTTTATGACGTGAAATTAATGTAAACACAGTCAGTTATTGTCTTAAGGGATCAAACAGACAGGGCAAACCACATCTTATATTTCAAAAGAGATCTGTGCATTAGATTTCCCGCTCTCTATGATGTCATCATAATAATCAACAACAGAGCTGAGAAAGAGGAAAAATCACTCACAGCTCTAGAAAGGAAAATGTTCAGATACTCTTAAACACTGAAAGCACTCTGTTTATTGCTTGTAATATGTTTTTTTTTTTTTTTTTTTTTTTTTACCCCCCTCCTTATTATTTACTAGCTTTTCCCCCCAGTTTCACAGACAAGGCTTAAGCCTATTTGCAGACTAAAATAAATGTTTGAGCTGTCTTAACTGAAAGCAACTTGCACTGACATGTCTTAAAATATATCAGTGCCGTTTTGTCTCAAGATGCACACCATTAATGTTTTTCTTCTAAGGCTCGTTTATAAAAGCTACTTAGATGTCCTAATTAAACTAAGGCCTAATCCTGGCTTAATCTAAGCCCTGTCTTATATTAGTTTATTTAAAATTATTAACATGCAATTGTTTTAATTAAATTTTTAATGTGTAATTATTTTAAAAGTATAATTACAAATGTAATTACATAATAAAAAAGTTTTTATTAATAAGACTAATCAATAAGAAAAAAAGATCAAGAATCTTTTAGAAATCGGACTGTGACTCCCAGAATTGGAATCGAATCGTGAGGTGCCTGAAGATTCCCACCCCTACAATGAGTTATTGCTTGTCTTTGTTGAATAATACAGAAGATAAAGAGCTTAAAAAATAATCGCATATTAAATCGCAGTATTGGTAAAAATAATCGCAATTAGATTATTTTCCAAAATCGTTCAGCCCTACTTCAAATACCTGTTTGCAAAATTCCCCTAAGACTTTATCTGACCAGGTTTGGGATCTCTTACCCAGAACCAGGGGTGGACCTAACCAATAAGCGAAACAAGTGGCCGCTTAGGGCCCCATATATATATATATATATATATATATAATATATATATATATATAATATAATATATATATATATATATATATATATATAATGTATATATATATAATATATATATATATATATATATATATATATATTACAGTGCCACTTGAAAGTTTGTGAACCCCTTGCAGAATCTGTGAAAATGTGAAAAATTTTAACAATAAAATAAGAGATAATACAAAATGCATGTTATTTTTTATTTAGTACTGTCCTGAGTAAGATATTTTACATAAAAGATGTTTACATATAATTCACAAGACAAAAAAATAGCTGAATTTATTAAAATGACCCCATTCAAAAGTTTGTGAACCATTGATTCCTAATACTGTGTGTGGTTACCTGGATGATCTACGACTGTTTTTTTTGTTTTGTGATGGTTGTTCATGAGTCCCTTGTTTGTTCTGAGCAGTTAAATTGCCCAGCTTTCTTCAGAAAATTCCTCCAGGTCCTGCAGATTCTTCAGATTTCAAGCATTTTTTTGCATATTTGAACCCTTTCCAGCAGTGACTGTATGATTTTGAGATCCATCTTTTCACACTGAGGACAATTGAGGGACTCAAACACAACTATTAAAAAAGGTTCAAACATTCACTGATGCTCCAGAAGGAAACAGGATGCATTAAGAGCCGGGGGGTGAAAACTTTTTGAATTTGAAGATCAAGGTAAATTGTACTTAATTTGTCTCCGGGAAACATGTAGGTATCTTCTGTTGCTTCCAAAGGGCAGTACTAAATGAAGAAAATTGATATTTAAACAAAATAAGAAAAATTTGGACATCTTCATCCTGTTCAAAAGTTTTCACCCCTGACTCTTAATGCATCATGCTTCCTTCTGGAGCATCAGTGAATGTTTGAACCTTTTTTAATAGCTGTGTTTAGGTCCCTCAATTGTCCTCAGTGTGAAAAGATGGATCTCAAAATCATACAATCACTGCGGGAAAGGGTTCAAATATGCGAAAGATGCTGGAAATCTGAAGAACATGCAGGACCAGGAGGATTTTTCTGAAGAACAGAGCTCAGTTTAACTGCTCAGAGCAAACAAGGGACTCATGAACAACCATCACAAAACAAAAAAAAACAGTCGTAGATCATCCAGGTAACCACACACAGTATTAAGAATCAATGGTTCACAAACTTTCATTTTAATAAATTCAGCTATTTTTTGTCTTGTGAATTATATGCAAACATATTTTATGTAAAATATCTTAATCAGGACAGTACTAAATAAAAAATAACATGCATTTTGTATTATCTCTTTTATTTTGTTAAAATGTTTCACATTTTCACAGATTCTGCAAGGGGTTCACAAATTATATATATATATATACACACACACACACACACACACACACACACACACACACACACACACACAGTGCACAGCATAAATGAGTACACCCCCTCTGAACAAATACAAAAGATGTATTTTCTTAATGATCACTTACACAATTCATGGAAATATGGCAAAATTTAAATGTATTAAACATACATTTCATAAAAACAGAGAAATATTCCATTAATATCAATAAAATAAGTAAATGATCCAATTTTGTTTAAATGAAGGGCTGCAGAAATGAATACACCCTACATCTAATTCAACAAATTTTAAGATTGGGTGAAATACGTGTCCACAGAAGGTTTTTCACCTTGGGAGAATGCATATCATCGTTATGTTGAAAAAATGCCCAACAACACAGGGAATGAGGATCAACACAGGGAGTGTAGCATCTTCTGTTTTAAGTTTTTGTATTACATCACACAGTGGTGTGTGTGAATTAATGACAGCACTGATAAAGCACAACTCCCTCACACCTCCAGCACTCATACATCCCTATATAAGAGCTTTACTACCACTGAACTTCACTGTGGGAACCAGGTTCTTCTCACTCCTCTAGCAACACCATAACATTTTGGATGCTGTTGGATCCAAAATGATTGACTTTGGTCTCATGAGACCAGAATATGGATTCCTAGAAGTCTATATTTTGTAAATATGGACCTTGGAAAAGGCTAATTGACTTTGTGCCTTGGCTACAGTGGGGTAGTTCCAGTGTGGACAACAACCATGCATGTCACTTCTGCAGGCTGCATCTTACTCTGAGATAAACAGTCAATCTTCATAGCTTTTGCTTGCTCTGAGACACTCACTTGGTATTTCTCCTGCTCTTTGTCTAGCAAAAAACCCACTCATCACTAAATGAAAGCTTAAAAATGAAGGCGTGATTATTTCAGGGGCCTTGTCACAAGCACCATAACTTTTGGCGCTCTAGCAGTTAATAAACAGAACTGCATGCGTCTTGTGGAAGAACGTTGTAGCCGGAGCTACTTCTCTCTGTTTATGTCTATGATGAGTCACACAGTTACTGTGTTACTCCGCAGCGATTCCTACCAGACCAGTCTAAAATAGTCTGAATATAAACAACTTATTATATAGGTGTACCATAATGATTCAGGGTAAGACAAAAACACAGTTTGGAAAATGGATTCATGTTGTACATTCTCATTATATAATTTTTGTAAATTTTGAACACAAAAAAAGTTACGGACAGCAGCTTTAAAGGGTTAGTTCACCCAAAAATGAAATTTCTGTCATTAAGTACTCACCATCATGTCGTTCCACACCCGTAAGACCTGCGTTCATCTTCGGAACAAAAATTAAGATATTTTTGATGAAATCCGAGGGTATCTGATCAACACATAGGCAGCAACGTCATTGTACCTTTTGACGTCCAGAAAGGTTGTTTAAAAACATGGTTAAAACAGTCAATGTGACTACAGTGGTTCAACCTTAATGTTATGAAGCGATAAGAATACTTTTTGTGCGCAAAAACAAAACAAAAATAATGACTTTATTCAACAAATTGAACCGTTGTCATAAGTAGTGAAATCAGTGCAGGCTTCCTTGTTTGCGTTCGAATTTTATTTAGTTTTATTTCGTAACTTTCAGGAGGGTGTACTCATCTTTGCAGCACAACACTTTTATCACTTTGATAAGGAAATCTTATTTTCCTAAATAATTTTGACATGCTTCTTTGGTAATTGATCATGCAGACTTGATGGAACATTATATCTCTAAAGAACCCTAACATGTCCTCTAAGTAAAGAGTAATTGCTGAATTTGTTAAATTTCCGAGGGGGTGTACTCATTTATGCTGTGCACTGTGTATATATATCACCTGGCATGTCTGTTCAATGAAATGGGGGACTGAAGTGGGTGTGGCCTTTTGTTTGGGGGCGGAGCAGTCCTTTCAGTAAGCAAAGCCACATGGGACACAGAGTCTGTCCACTCCACACGGAGACGCGTTTAGCTGTATTTGCAAAAAAAAATTATCGTATAATCGCTTCTGTCGTTTTGGGAGCCTAAAAACTGCTATTTTTTGAAACCGGGTCCCAGAGTGGATAAATCTGAAAATAACACCCTGCGTTTTCATGTGTACAGCCAATCCGTATATTTTGTGAAACGATGATGTCATCACCCCACGTCTCGACCCTAGTCAGACACCGCTACGTCACATAACAGCAACAGCAACAATAATAGCGGACTACATGCTTGTGTTTGTGCCGCAGAAGCTAACGAGCCTATTAGCTTTACTAAAATAGCTTTAATTCTAAGCTTTATTTCTAAGCTTTACTAAAGTTTGTATATAGCGCGCAAGGTTTATGCGCATGCTCCAAGTCTTATTCTCCGTTTTTAGTGTATCTCTGTGGCAGAATTACAGCACCACATACTGATCTGGCATGTATACTACATCGTTTTGAGTCGGTTTCAGTGGTTTCATGTGTACGCAGATATTTGAGACGAGTAAAAAAAAAAAAAAAGATTGGATAAGGATGTGGGTGGCCACAGTGTCACCAACTGGCAAGATAAATATCACTTTTTAACATGTTTAAAATGAAATAACTTTATATTGAAATATGTCATTATGTTTGATTGTTTAAAGGTGCAATATGTAATATTTTCTGTCCGCTAGAGGCCTATTCAAAACAAAGGCGTAGCTTGATGACGCCAAGTTTGAGCGCGGAATCTTGGGACATGTGGTCTTCACATCACAGCCGGTGGAAAATAATCGGGATAGGACTCAGGAAGAAATCATGTTCATGGATGCGATTATTAGCGTTACTGTAGTATGAAGCAGAGCAGGACCGAGTGTTGTGGGAGCTGAACGAGGCCGCTGGAGCAATTGTGCAACACACGCCGTGAGCAGCGGAACTTTTATGATGTCACAGTCGCCGGCGCTGCTTCCACTTTTCCGGTCATGAGTATGAGGTAACGCAGCTCTGTTTAGCATATTAGATACATTTGAGTGTTGAAAATGTTATAACGTTACTCTGTGCGTTCGCTCGGTGGCTGCTGTGAGACACTTGTTGCACACTGCAGTAAGCTAGATCGATTTTAGAATATCATATTAAATGCTGGATGGCTTGTGTTCATAAATGGCATGCAATTAATTTTAAAGCATATTGTATGATGGAGAAAATCCTGTATTACTGTTAATAAAAACAAAGCTGCATCTGATTATGCTATGTTAGCTACTTCACAAAATAGTGTTTTTCTCTGAGGCATGGTAAAATCATGGTACTCGCAAAAAATCAAGAACATTATTTAAACAATAAGACTAAACGTGTTGCTATATAACAATAATTTGTTTTCTGTCTATAAATACAGGTGCTGGTCATATAATTAGAATATCAAAAAGTTGATTTATTTCACTAATTCCATTCAAAAAGTGAAACTTGTATATTATATTCATTCATTACACACAGACTGATATATTTCAAATGTTTATTTCTTTTAATTTTGATGATTATAACTGACAACTAAGGAAAATCCCAAATTCAGTATCTCAGAAAATTAGAATATTACTTAAGACCAATACAAAGAAAGGATTTTTAGAAATCTTGGCCAACTGAAAAGTATGAACATAAAAAGTATGAGCATGTACAGCACTCAATACTTAGTTATGGCTCCTTTTGCCTGAATTACTGCAGCAATGCGGCGTGGCATGGAGTCGATCAGTCTGTGGCACTGCTCAGGTGTTATAAGAGCCCAGGTTGCTCTGATAGTGGCCTTCAGCTCTTCTGCATTGTTGGGTCTGGCATATCGCATCTTTCTCTTCACAATACCCCATAGATTTTCTATGGGGTTAAGGTCAGGCGAGTTTGCTGGCCAATTAAGAACAGGGATACCATGGTCTTTAAACCAGGTACTGGTAGCTTTGGCACTGTGTGCAGGTGCCAAGTCCTGTTGGAAAATGGTATCTGCATCTCCATAAAATTGGTCAGCAGCAGGAAGCATGAAGTGCTCTAAAACTTCCTGGTATACGGCTGCGTTGACCTTGGACCTCAGAAAACACAGTGGACCAACACCAGCAGATGACATGGCACCCCAAACCATCAATGACTGTGGAAACTTTACACTGGACTTCAAGCAAAGTGGATTGTGTGCCTCTCCTCTCTTCCTCCAGACTCTGGGACCCTGATTTCCAAAGGAAATGCAAAATTTACTTTCATCAGAGAACATAACTTTGGACCACTCAGCAGCAGTCCAGTGCTTTTTGTCTTTAGCCCCGGCGAGACGCTTCTGACGCTGTCTGTTGTTCAAGAGTGGCTTGACACAAGGAATGAAACCCATGTCTTGCATACGTCTGTGCGTAGTGGTTCTTGAAGCACTGACTCCAGCTGCAGTCCACTCTTTGTGAATCTCCCCCACATTTTTGAATGGGTTTTGTTTCACAATCCTCTCCAGGGTGCGGTTATCCCTATTGCTTGTACACTTTTTTCTACCACTTCTTTTCCTTCCCTTCGCCTCTCTATTAATGTGCTTGGACACAGAGCTCTGTGAACAGCCAGCCTCTTTTGCAATGACCTTTTGTGTCTTGCCCTCCTTGAGCAAGGTGTCAATGGTCGTCTTTTGGACAACTGTCAAGTCAGCAGTCTTCCCCATGATTGTGTAGCCTACAGAACTAGACTGAGAGACCATTTAAAGGCCTTTGCAGGTGTTTTGAGTTAATTAGCTGATTAGAGTGTGGCACCAGGTGTCTTCAATATTGAACCTTTTCACAATATTCTAATTTTCTGAGATACTGAATTTGGGATTTTCCTTAGTTGTCAGTTATAATCATCAAAATTAAAAGAAATAAACATTTGAAATATATCAGTCTGTGTGTAATGAATGAATATAATATACAAGTTTCACTTTTTGAATGGAATTAGTGAAATAAATCATGATGATGATATTCTAATTATATGACCAGCACCTGTATATCAAAACTGTTGTTCCCTTGTCTATTAAAACATGTCATATATTAAAGCATCTTTGGTGTTTCCATGGTTTCTACAAAATAAAACCGGAAACCGAGGGTAACACAGGTATGACGCAATTGACAGGCGACTCCTCACACGTCCCAGAGCCTTGGTTAAAATTGCAGTTTTCTCACGATTTACAAATAGTTCGAAACATTTGGGATATTGTAGTACTCAAGTACTCAAGTGAACAAAACGTTGTACAAACGTTTCCAGTGTGAATACTCTCGCACAGCTGCAGTGACGATGTAGTTACGCTCACTCTTGCGGTGTGAAACAGGCGTTAATCTCTGCAGCCGAAAACACAGAAAACATTATTATTAAATTATTAAAATGTTTTACATTTTAATGTTTAATGTTTTAAATCATTACGTTTGCCGGTGCGCTGAGGCAAACTTTACCAAAGGTGCGTAGGCACCTACTGAAATCGTTGGCGTTCTAATTATGATTATTTTTCCGCTCTGGGCGTCTATGGCAGCCCATAGAACCGTATGGTAAAAAGTTGTGAAATTTGGCAAACTGATATAGGTAAGTCCCAATATAAAACACACCAATTTTGGGGTCTCTAACTCAATTCCTCTAGCGCCACCACCTTTCCAAAGTTTCACTCACATTTATGCTAATAACTTTTGAACCATAAGGGCAAGAAGCAAAATCTGATTCCTTGGCTCAAGACGATTTGATTGCACCCTATGACATCATTTTCCGCCATTTTCCGCCATTTTGAATTTTCCAAAAAACCTACTTTTTCAAAAGTTGCTCAGATTTTCACAAAAATTTAACCAGATCATCTTCAGACTATGCCGATTAAAAAAAAAATATATATATATATATATATATATATATATATATATTGAATTCAAGCTGATTCGTTAAACCATTTTCGAATAACGTGCAAAGTAATTTTATGTAGTGCTTGCGAAAATAGACATGAGGCTGTATCTCTGCAACGCTTTATCATATTCAGACCGATCTTGGTACGTGTCATCACAAGTATTACCTGAGGCAATGTCCAGCATTTCGGCGCAGCACCACCTACTGGTCCGGGGATACAAAAAAATGTCTATTTTTGCTTTTAACTTCTGAAGGGTTTGTCCAAAAATCATAAATGCTGTCTGGTTAGATTCAGGGTTAATGATATCCAATTTTCCCATATCAGCCATTTTGGGCATCAGCCATTTTGAATTTTGTCATAAAATGCTGTTTTTTTATGAACACATTAGCATATCATTACGCTGGGTATTGTCCGAGATGCCCTGAAGGAGCCTGAAAAGTTTCAAGCCAGCACCACCTAGTGGTAAAATCAAATATTCAAATGCTTATAACGAGATGCACCGATGTATCGGCTTACAATCGGTATTGGACGATAAAAGCTATTATTGTCACTATCGGCCATCGGCCGATTGTTTAAAAACTGCAGATGGTCAGGGCCAATTATATCCTGTCAATCAAAAGGGTGCGGAAAGACGTGTTCAGACTGCAACTCATACATACTGTGTGTGAAGAAAATCGCTCTTGTGTTGAATTTTAACGCATTAACAGTTTAAAAATAGTGACGTTAAAGCAGGCTCTTTTTGACCCTATGAATCACCTGTAGTTCAAGCCAGGGTTGCCAGGTATGCATTTTTTTTCCTACATCAAATATTATTTGTATCGCCTCCCATCCAATAATTGCAAAAAGATTTGTGCTTTGTTACTTCTGATAAGAATTAAAGTTTCAGTTTTCAAATTCTGTCCATTTTATCATGAAATTCAAACAATAAATGGCGTTTTGACGCTCTTAAATGTGACGTGTCAGATCGCTGTAATGCCTCAGTTCAGGCAGGAGCGCAGAGCATGAGTCTTTTCTTCCTCTTCAATACAAGTTATATCTCGAAAAACATAAATGAACATCAAAGGTATGTTGAAATATATTGTACAACTTACCAGAATGTATCATGTCTCATGTAATCACTTTATTTGTGTTTCAACCGCGGAAAGACGCCAATAAAACAGCATGTGAACAATGTCACATCATGTCACTTTTACCTCAGGAATGTTTTCCAATGTTCACAGTTCCTTAGCTATCTACACAGAAAAAAAAACACTAGAGGGGAGCTTATTTACTGTTAATTATATGTTTGTGCAAATTTGTCATGAAGACAAGTGCTTATGAAAACTACCTTATGTGATACTAAGTTTTATACATTTCAGTTTTTATTTGAGTGTAATTATTATCTGAAAATAAACAGCAGCTGAATATAATACCTCTGCTGTTAATTGTAACCTCTAATATTGTAGTGTACCAAATGAGAGGGTTCCCTGTATAGTTTGCAACATTATTTGGGAGAGATTTTCTTTTTCCTTAAGAAAAACCATACTATCGGTATCGGCCGATATCATTCTGAATAATCGGTTATCGGTATCGGCAGAGAAATTTAGTATCGGTGCATCTCTACTTATAACGCTCGGTGTGGTCGACTTATTTTCACACAAGTCATCTCCTTAGACTCCTGAAGCCATGCCGAGTCTGACGATACCAAATATGCTAGGTTTCGCCTTATGGTTTGTGCAATGTGGTTAAACTTTTGTGAATATCTTTGAAACCGTTAGTCTGATCGAGACGAAACCACCATAGGAAAATCGGAACCATAGTTCATTAACTATATACTAATGCACAAATGTAAAAAAAATTTGATAGTAAGTGGCAAAAAATCCAATCAAAGTCGCCCATGGGTCATTTTTTTTTTATTCTCATACATATAAATGCCTTTAACTCCAAAACGAAGATATTTTCACCAAATTTGACACACATGTATGGGCTCACTCTGAGGACACATTAAAAAAGTAGTGGGATTGTGCCTCTTGGTGGTGCTAAAATTGAACAAAACATGAAATTGCCATTAACTACAATACAGCATTATGATATAAAATGCTATATTTTATGAATGCATTGGTGTACCATTACGAAACTCAGTATGTGCCATCGGCACCATGCTCTGAAGGTACTAAAAAGGTTTCGAGACAGCACCTCCTTGTGGTCAAATGTTATAATGAAATTTTTAAAAATGCTGATAGCTTTTGATTAATTTAACCTATTGTCATGACACTGGTCTTAATATATTCCTTGGGTCATGCTGAGAACATAGATACCAATGTTGCCATAGTTGGCCAACCTTGCTGTTCGCTATTTTGATTTTCTTTAAAAACCTACTTTCTGAACGTTTGAAGGGGCGTGTCTGCTGTGAGACTGTAAACACCCACAGCTGTGATTGGCTGACATCTTTGCAGTTGAAATGTGGAATCCTTTCGAATATTTTTACCACATTTTTACTGTTACAGATGTCGAAACCACGTTCCAACAAGACTGCGACGTCAGCAGGGAGCTGGCGGGTGATAATTTGGGCTGGAATATTGGGAAGTGAGATGGAAAGTCCCTTTAGGGTCTCTGAGGGTGTCAAAATGACTTCTGCAAGATATGTGGAGTTCATAACTGGCCATTTTCAGCTATGGTATAAAAAGAAGGATAGTGCCTTCTGAAATACACTGCACTATGCACTATCCCATGCTGCAGAAAAACACCACAGCAATAAAACTATTTGAAAATGTATTTCTACACCCACTGTAAATGTTTCCCATTGTGAGGTTTGGTTAATGGTGGCTAAAATGCAATTTTACACACAACTGCCAGCCTGCATGGAGAGGTTCTCGAGACTCCAGAGACACCAGCAGCTTCAAATACCTGTTTGCTGCTCAACACTTGCTTTTTTATAGCTGCCCTTTTAATACAATTAACTTGTTTGACAGAAACCGAGTTCTGCTGTGCTCTAAATCACTCACAAATCTTATGAGTTCAATAATCTACATTCAGTTTTCACACAATATTAGTTGTTTTCATGCCTTTTGCACAACATTGCACCATTTCATGCTTTTCATCTTCAGAAAGATCTTTCTTCCTCCCCACATTGCATGAGAACTGTGACTTATTGTACTGAAATTCTACTGATATGTCACTTGCATAATAATTTGAAACACAGTGTATAATGGGAGTTTTGGCAAGTGTCCAGATAAACTCGTGAGCAACAGCTTCTGCCATTATAGAGAGCGTTCTTTCGCACTAGGATTATTCATTATGAATTTAACTGTCATTACCAGTTTAAAAATGAAATGCATAACTTACAGTTTGCGGGGTCCTTGCTGATTCCAGAATAGTTGATTCCTGATCTTTGAGCAAAAGTTTTTGGGCAAAGCCCAGTCACTGGTAAAATGTACTGTACAATGATGCAAGTCAGCACTGACATGACTAGGACGTTCATTAAAAATAAACTGAATCCATTTTTCTCTGATATCAGGATCCTTCGGCAGCTTATGCAAAGGTGATGTTTTTCCACAGACAGGAACAGCACAACGTCTACGTGGCATCTGTAAGACAAATCAGCTAACACATGAAATAATTAATTAATTTATAGGGAATTATAAAGAGTCACTTAGTTCACGACCGAGCATCTGAATTGTCCAGCGTTCATTTGCTCGGGCTGTAATAAGCTCTTGTAGTGGATATGAATATCCAACTATCGTGAAAACACTATTTTAGTAGCAAGGTAACATTAAGATTGGCAGTTAAGTAAATTTATAAGCACATAACACAAGACACTTCTTTTAAAAATCTACAGGAGACTTTATTGATTATTCTAACACAAAAACTAATATCTAACACAAACACACACATTCATACACGTACAAGTTGCAGAAAGAAAGGAAGTGAGAAAGAAAGAGTTTTAGGATGAGCATTTCTAGCAAAATATGCATTTCGTAAGACCTGACCTGAATGAACCATGAATCACAGTAATTTAATGCACCAGTTCAGCTTTAGAATCTGGAGGTACTTGCTTGTCGTTTGTCTTTGAATGTGGATCCCCTTTTCGGCGTCCTTGGCTTGGAGAAAAGGGTTTTTCCGAGTTGATGATTTGTTGCAGGTCCTTACAGATCCGGATTGATGTCAGGTAAAAACCAACCGCGTTCGGGCGTGCTGGCAAACGAATGAAGTCTCTTGTCATGGCTGGAGTTTAAAGTTGAGGCGGCAAAAGTCGTTGGTTAAACTTTGTGGCAAAACTTAACTTAGAACACGAGACTCTCAACAGAAAAGAAAGTTAAAGTAAAAGAAAGGAAAGTGAGTAAGAAATTGGATGGCTTGAATGAGCTGCTTGTCTGACCTTCATAGTCTGTTCTTTTCTAAGCCATATTATTCTGTTGTCTTCTTTTTTGTTCTTACTATATTCTAGTCTTAGTTTTTAGTCTTAGTCTTCATCTCCTATTGTCTTAGTGATGTGACTATTTAGCTTAGGTGTTTGGTTCAACCTCTTTGAGGAGTTCTGGCCAATCAAGTATCATCTTGTTTCAAAGGTGGCTTTTTCTTCTCCCCGATCATAAACTAAGTGTTATCTCAGGGCCTCTTGAATTACATGATTTCTATTAAACGGAATATGGTACATTTTACACAGATTTCATTCAAGCCATGATCTAAATTGAAAATAGAGATTTGCGTTCATACCAGACGACATACTTTCAATCAACTGTTCAAAAGTTATACAATTACATGAATTGTGAGTGTTTCTAAGCATACATGGTCACATGTATAAGGTGTAGACATGATAAAGCGTTATGCAGTTGCAAGATGTGTGATAAGTCCATTTCAAATTGTCTTGGAACAATTCAATGCAGTTTTAGTTGTATAAACAGTCTTTGTGGGTTTTTCTGTAAAGTTTCAACAGTGTCTCTCATAGGTCACTCAGAGAAACAAGGCCCGCAATTGTCTCTCTGTCTCTTTTGATCTGGAGATCAAAGACTCTTTATCTTCTTGTGGCTTAAATTGTGTTGTCTTTTCGACCATTTGGTTTCTACAAATGGCTTAAAGTTTGCCACCTTTCTCCTCAGTCAGGAAGCATGTGTGGCCATAAAGTACCTAACAGGAGGTTCTTTTGTAGATGGACTGGAGCCAAGAATTAGATTCTCTGAGCTTGGGTCCTGCAATGTTGATCTGGGTTTCTGGAATGTTTTGAAAGAATCATCTGAAAGATTAATTTGTCTGGTTCGTCCTCGATCCCTACACTTCACAATCTTGTTATTATCGCAATGTTATCGTAAACAACTAGGCCTACTTTAGATCCACTCGCTGCTCATCGACTGAATATCAGTGGGCGGGGACAACGATGCGATGATGTAAAAGTAGGGGTTGTTGTCTTGCTCCAGAGGCAGTCATATGCAAATGATTGTGCCCCTGTGACGTCACATGCCACCTCTGTTCCAAACAAAGCTTTTTTTACAGCTTGAATAGATAAATGCTTTTTTTATTGATGACAAGGACGTTTTAAGTTATGGAACTTGAAGGATGTAATAATGATACAAAGACCTCTTATATGTCAAAAGACCAAGGAAAATTTGATTTCTCATGTCATGACAAAGAGTGTGTGTCTGAGTCCTCAACAATCCTAGGAAGACTATTCCTAGGAGTCTTAAGATTTTGAAACAGGACAGAAATTTTGCGATTGTAGTGACAATAATGGATATAGCACAGATTATAGCATGATAAAACACTGCATAAGTGTCACAGTACTTGTAACCAATGTAGAGACAATAAAATTAGGCTAATGGTCATATCATATTTCTCTGTTCTAGTAAATAAGCAGTCTAGCTGCTGCATTAAATTGTCATAATTTAGAAATAAAAGGCATTTTTCCTACCCTGATTTTAGCCCTCTTATTTGAACGCTCTCTTTTAAGGGGTGTGTCTGCTGTGAGACTTCAGTGTAAATGCCCACTGCTGTGATTGGCTAAAATCTTTCCATTTGAAATAGCTAAGTATTACTCTCTTGAAAACTTTTAGCATGTTTTTACTGTTACAGCTCTCAAGGTTAACTAATCGTGAAAAGTGTTGCATTACATTTAGATCTATGGCATTATATTTAGATAGTGGCATGAAAGGCTGCAGTGATTGAGCGCATGAAAGCAGTGATCTCGTCATTGCAACTCAATTTTTGCACACTAACAAATGCTTTCATCATAACTAACAGTGCAAATGCATTGTAACTAAGAGATTCATTGAATAAAATGTGAGTTTTGGCACAAATCCAGAACTGCAGTCACAGATAAACTTGCACTGTTTGATTGACAGCTCCAGCGATTGTAAAGGGAGCGTTCTTTGATTGCTTTCTTTATATAATTTAGTCACAGTTTAAATAACAGATTATTTTCATCCTACTAAGAGAAACGTGAAGTTGACCATTTAGACAAAGGACATCTGACTGTACATGAACCATATATCAGATCAGTCATCAGAATTAAGACAGTTACTTGCATGCATTACTGTCAAGTCCATATCATAAAAGTCTGTTTGCAAAGCCTGCGCCGAAATGCAATTGATTTACCAAAGAATCCACAGTGAAATCGCGATAACAAATAAATAAAGCTCAACTGAGACATTCACATTGTTGAAAATAAATAACCATATTCCTAGCATTAGGATCCTTTGAAAGGTAATGTTATTTTTGTCCTGTTGTATCGCTATTCTCTCCTCCTCATCTCACTAACACACCAGTGAGCGGGGCTAACATTGCAATGATGAAGTAGGCGTTGATTTCTTCTGTGGAGGCAGCGTTTCACCGATCTATAGGCACATTCCAGGATCAGTCATTCAATGTGCCTGGTATCAATAAAAGCTTTCATTGGACTAAGAAGGAAGTTTTCAGTTCTGAAACTTACAGGATATTCTTATAGTATGATGACGTCTTGTATATCAAAAGCTCAAGGAAAAGCTTTTGCACCTTTTAACTTCATGACCTGGATGATATATTAAACTTGAGCACTGAAATCTGATTGGCAGATTATGGATCGCCCAGGTAACTATGTGGAACCAACTATTATCACCGGACTGCCACATGACGCTCCCATAGTTCACACAGAGACCTTTGTGCCTATCCTTTATGTACTTAAATTCAAGGTGGGACCTTTTATTGTATTCTATTTTGCATACTTTATTATATGATTAGTATTTTGCTTGTAACAATTTTTTTTTTCTCTGGTTTTAGACAGAGGACGAGGCATTTGCCTGGAATAATGAAGTGAAACAAGGGCTCTCTAGCAGTATCTTCACTAAAGACATGGGCAGAGTGTTCCGCTGGTTAGGGTATGTGTGCAAGGGAGGTTTTTGTTTACAAGTAACTTGACAATAGCTGCTTTTCTTTCTTTTTTTCCTCTCTCTCTTTTTATTACAAGTTTCAGCTGTATCAGAAACGTATATCAAAGCTTCAATGAACTATATACAAACAGATGCCATGAAAAGTGACTAGACCAAAATAAAATAATTAGATAAAACAAATACACATAAATTAGAAAGTCAAGGTTTTAATTTTTCTAACAATATCTCAGCGGTTATTGGCCAGCTTTAAATAGATCTATCCTTGGCCACATTGATATAGCCGCTTTTCCACTTTCGGGCCAGTGCGAGCCTGGGCTAACAAACGTGCTGGGCGGGGCTAATAGCCTTAGCCTTAGACCTCGAGCTGCGAGGCCAAAATCAAGCTGCATTTCTTCTGCCAGGCCAGTAGCCCCGCCAGTGGCAGCTTGTCAGAGGAGGCAAGAGAGGCACAGCCTACCCAAAATTTTGAGGAGAAAATGGGAGAAAGGATGATTTAATGTTAATAAAATTCCCAGTTATTTGTTTCATTTCATTAGTTTCATTTATTTGTTTCATTTCATTCGTTTCAAAATGAACTGAACCCCGCAGCTCTACCCTAAATCCCGCCCTTAACACTCCTTCATACAACAATGTCACACAACCCCACCATTTCACCAGCATGAGGCTAGCTGACTGAAAGCTAGGTAGATCTTGCAAAATGAGCATTACAGAAGTGGGCGTTTAGTCTATACTGAGAACTCCAGCATAGATGAACTGAATGTCATGGAAGTGTCTTTATTTAACACTTGGTTGTTTGTCTAACTATAGCCCCAAAGGCTCTGACTGTGGCATTGTGAACGTCAACATTCCAACCAGCGGCGCTGAGATTGGAGGAGCGTTTGGTGCGTATCAATACATAGAGTACCACACCATTCTGTACACAGCAACAAAATAAATATTGACAATGGTTCAGTGATCCTAAATCAGCCTTATTGTAGTCAGGCATTCAGAAAGTACCTTTGACGTTTTTTAAACTCCACCACCAATTGAAAATGTGACAAATATCCTTTTCAATAGTTTGTCTGAAAATAACATTAAGCTAAAGTCATTACTTTTTCTCTTCTTATTCCTTCAGTCAGGCAGATTACTTGTCAGCTATTCTGAATTTTTGAGTTTTTTTTACCTGTCCTACGAATTTGACATTTGATAAAACCAGGAATGACTAAGCCAGTGTCTGTCCACTATCTGTTCTTATTTTAATGTTGTGTGTGCACAGGAGGTGAGAAACACACAGGAGGTGGGCGCGAGTCAGGCAGTGACTCATGGAAGCAGTACATGAGAAGATCCACATGGTGAGTGTCAGTCTTCAACAGAACCTCAGGAAATTTGCCAGCATGCTTGAAATTAAACATGGTTTATCATGTAAAATGGATAGAATGGCTTTTCCTGTTGACAATTCAGATTTGGCAATGAGACTCTCACCCTCTTCTTGCAGCACTATCAACTACAGCAAGGATCTGCCATTGGCCCAGGGGATCAAGTTTGAATGAACATGATGTTGCCTAGTTAGCAGTGTGAAATAGCGTTTATGATAGATATAACACTGTTTCCATGTTGGTTTCATGTATATCTGTTTGTACTTCCACAAAAAATAGTCCAAAACAGCTCATCAATCATTGCAGTGCATTTTGTAGCCCTTCAAGACTCAACACTGTTTATTACCAATAAACCATGAGTCTGTACAACCAAAACTGTCTTACAATGCTTTTGGGAGACGCTGCCCTGGACATGTTGAAAACATTTAAGAAGTGGAATTGAGAACCACTGGTAAGGATGATTATTGGCCATTCAAATGACAAATTACTCGCAATGCTAAGACTGTAACTGAGAAAAATGTAATGTCTTTTATGCAAAGCACCATCGTAGAAATGGTGATTTCATCTGGTCTGCATGAGATTTAGAGCTGCGTTGTATGCAAAACTAATGCCATGCTTTCTAATAATATCAGTCAAAAAAAAGCAAATATAGGCTAGTTTGAAAGTTTTAGAGATGATAGTAATTCCACACAATTAAAAAAAAAAGGTCCTTTTTTTTTTTTTTTTTTTTTAAATCGGAAGTGGTGCACAAACCAAGGACTTAAGAGAAAATTTGGTGCATGCTTCCTCCCCTTGCACCCACACAGGAATTGATTGAGAGTCCCAAACTGGCATCCAATGCACAATTTTTTTGAATATTGCTTGCCCGGTAGTAAAATAAAAAAGTTTGGCAATGCCATCCCTCCTTGGCACTTAGGCTTCTGCAAAGAGGATTTTCCAATACAAGGGGGTTTACCCCCTCACAAAAAGGAGTTTATTAACTTATCTACAGTAGGTTGGAAAAAAAACATTTTCTTATGAATATAGGTATATTTGAAAATAGGTATAAAAACGTGGCAGAACCGTCATTTTAATCAAATTAATACGACCAACCAAAGACAGAGGCAAGAGCAGACCACTTCTTGAAATCTTGCTTGCAACGTTGTAGGAGTGGGGAGAAATTGGCCTTGAACAATCTATTAAAGTAATGTGTAACCGATATACCCAAGTATTTAAACCCATCCTGAACCACTCTAAATGGAATAATATGGGAAGTAGAATCCAGAGACGTAACAA
Source organism: Ctenopharyngodon idella (assembly GCF_019924925.1). Taxonomy (NCBI): domain Eukaryota; kingdom Metazoa; phylum Chordata; class Actinopteri; order Cypriniformes; family Xenocyprididae; genus Ctenopharyngodon; species Ctenopharyngodon idella. The sequence continues at coordinate 23,941,910 of NC_067229.1, read as the reverse complement.
TTGGAAAATACTCTGTCTTATGCATATTAATTTTATAGCCTGAAATTTTCCCGAAATCCTCTAAAACTGACTGATATGCGGTAGTGGTGAAGAGGGGTTAGAAACACTCAAATACATCGTACGCATATAAAGAAATTTTGTGCTCAATGCCATTTTGAGTGATGCCCCTAAAAACAGAGGACTGACGGGAAAAAAAAAAAAAAATCAATAATAAAAAATATTAAATAAAACATTATTTTAAAAATCTAATAAAGTCTTTTCACAGTAAAAACAAATGCAGTTAATTCAAAGAGCAGTGTGTTTTTTTTCTTGCAAATTAATGTGTAGTTTGTATGGTTAATATTAATGTAACTGTCAGCTCACTAAGGTTTAAAAAAAAAAAAAAAAAAAAAATCAGCACATGGTTACATTTTTTTTCCCATCCGGCCCTCAACCTAAAATGAGTTTGACACCCCTGTTCTAGACGAAACGCGAGGGCCTTAGCTAATATCTTAAAATCAGCATTTAGTAGTGAAATTGGTATATATGATTCACAGAGAGTAGAGTTCTTGTTTTCTTTTAACAAAAGTAAAGTTGAAGCCTGTGTAAGAGTCAAAGGGAGGGAGCCTTTCTCAAAAGATTCATTATATACTGCTACAAGAAGTGGGCTCAATAGAGCTGAGAAATTCTTATAGAACTCTATAGGAAAGCAGTCAGGTCCAGGTGCCTTACCACTCTGCATAGCCACAACAGCTTCCAAAACCTCCTGTTGTCTAATAGAATCACCAAGTTCAGAACCAATACTAACAGTAGGCAGATTTAGCTTTGCAAAAAAAAGGATTCCAAGAGAGCCAAATCATTAGTGTATTCTGAGGAGTACAGAGATGAGTAATATTGAACAAATCTATTATTTATGTCTTGGGCAGTACGTAAAACAGAACCAGAAGAGGACTGAATTTGAGTAATCATTTTGGAGATTGAGACATCAGATTGGTGGGCTTGATAGGCCAATATTTACTAGCCTTATCACCGAAATCTCTTTAGGTAAAAAAAATGTAACAAATTCATCATCTGACAATAATTACCACTCATGTTTTAGGCCCTGGAGGTTAAATTCTAGGGAGTTTAACCTCCAGGGCCTAAAACATGAGTGGTAATTGGGAAAATTGAGCTTAAATAGAGAAGGGGCATGGTCTGATATGACTATGCTATGATATTCACTTGTTGAAATAAAGGATATCAGGCTTTTGTCTACCAAGAAAATATCTATACGGCTATACGAATGATATACTGGGGAGAAAAAGGAAAATACTTTGGAGGAAGGAAAAAAAAAAACTCCATGGGTCATGTAGTCCATACTGCTCACAAAAATCCTTTATTAATAGCCCCAAAAACTCTGCTGAAAAAATTGCAATCATCAAAGTTTGGGGCGTAGATGTTGACCAGAATTACTTGTTATCCAAAAAGGCAGCCTACCACAATAACATATCGACCATTAGGGTCTTTGATGATGTTGTCAGTGACAAATGGAATATTTTTACTAATAAGAATAGCAGTGCTAAATGTATTTAAACACACACAATACACAATCGCATTATCCATGGATAACTTTTGAATCGCTATAATGAATATAGCGTATAGTGAATGATGAATAAATAATTTATGAATTCACTAACAAGATGCGCACATGTCATGCAAACCACTGTTCAAAATGGCAAAGACAACAGTTCAAGCCCATCTGTTAACATTCTTTTAAAAAGAAGAGAACAGAAGGTATGAATTATTGTTTAGGGGCATTGGACAAGGGGTAATTAGTGAAACTAATGCCTTTTCCACTGAGCGGTACAGGACATTACAGTACAGTTCAGTATGATTCGGGATGGTAAACTCTGATCCGGCTTGCGTTTCTACTGCCAACAATCTTGTTCTTGCTTCTCGGCATATGGCTGTTTCTCACAAGAAGAAATGGTATTGTGTTTCAACTTTATTAATAAATGGCGCCTCTTGTGTTGTCATTCCTCTTTTACACGCGTAAGTGACAACCATTACAACCATTCAACATTCTGCAGTGAGTCTAGCTCCTCCCTTTAGTACCGGACTACTGTGCTAGGTACACCTAATGTAAGGGTCCCAAAAAAGTGGAGGAGGCGCGCTTAAAAAGGCACTCAGTAATGAAAAAACACACTTCTGGACTCCCTTATTTTCATGACATGGTGTCAGAAGTTGTTGACATGAGTGCAGTCTGACCCCTGTCCACAAAATGGCAAAGTTTAATCCTCTGGAGTGGTTTTCTTTCGACAGTCCCTCGGAATGGCCTGAATGGAAACAGCCATTTTGTCGCTTCAGAACAGCAACACAACTAAACAAAGATGACGGCTCAGTACAGGTCAGTTCTCTAGTCTATGCAATGGGAAGTGAGGCAGAGAAGATTTTAGCTTCCTTTAGCTTTGATAATGAGGACAAAGAGAAATTTGATGTTGTACTGGCGAAGTTTGAAGAGTACTTCATACTGAAACGGAATCTAATACATGAGTGTGCATACTTCTATCAGAGAAACCAGCTACTGGAGGAGAAAGCAGTGACATATATTCGCTATGAACTTGCCGCTTATTGTGAGTTCTGTGACAAAAGAGATGAGCACATTTGTGACTGGCCGGTGGTTGGGATAAGGGACAAAAGACTTTCCCAGAAGTTACAATTGATGTCTACATTGACACTATGAGAGGCAATACAACAGTGTCAGACAATCATAAGACATTACAGTGCAAGTTGGTCTGCAAAAGCTTGAAATGTGGTACAAGCTCATCCAATAAGTCACAAGAGGGAGGGGGAGACACACACAGACCACGGGGTGCAGCAACACAAAAGAGGGCGTCCTGCTTTAGGTATTGGAATACATGTGGTAGGAAAGCACTCAAAACACGAAATATGCCCTGGAACAAAATGGACATGTAATAAATAGAATTTAAAAAAAAAGGATATTGGCAGAGGATGTGTAAAACAAAGGCTGTAAGAGAAATAACAGAAGAAATTGAAAATACACTGTTCTTGGGAGCTGATACTAAAGAAAACAAATGAGGAACACTAGACAGTTCAAGTGAAAATTGGTCAGACACCACTTAACTTCAAAACTGATACAGGAGCTGATGCATGTGTGATAAGTGAGGAAACATTTGAATAGCTCGTGCCAAAGAAAGAACTACACAGCGGAAGCTTCACTTGTCACCCCAGGAGGCAGACTCAAATGCCTAGGTCAGTTTTATGCAAAAATGACATACAAAGGCAAGTGTTACTCGTATCCTGGGTATGTACTTCCAGAAAAGGAGGCCATTAACCTGCTAGCAGTCACAGAAATGGGTCTGGTGAAGCGTGTAAATGAAATAATAAATGTTTCAGCAGGGAGGAAAGCTGTAAATCGTGAAAAGCTGAAAACCAGTGAAAAGCGTCTTAAAAGAAGGAGTTGAACCCTATGCAGTGAATGCATCATGCCGTGTAACTCTTCCTCTTCTGCCCAAGATGAGCTGTATGGAGAAAGAAGGCATCATTGACAAAGTAACTGAGCTGACGGAGTGGTGCGCAGCCATGGTTCCAGTGCTCAAACCCAATGGAGATTTTCACATCTGAGTTGATTTGAGAAAGCTAAATAAGGCAGTGAAGAGGGAGAAATTTGTCCTTTCCACAACAGAGGAGGTAATCTCTAAACTCTCTGGTGCCAAGATATTTAGCTCACTGGACGCATCCTGTGGGTTTTATCAAATCCCTCTTGAGGAAAAGAGTAGCAAGTTGACCACTTTTATCACTCCATTTGACAGGTACACCTTCAAACTTCGGATTACAAGTGCCCAAGTAATCTTTCAAAGGAAAGTGACTGAGACATTACAGGGGATTGAGGGGGTGGAAATTTATATGGATGATGTTCTGGTTTTCACGGGAAAGAACATGATGAACGACTTGAAAGAGTACTGTCATGGAAATGGCCGGACTAAAATTGAACAAACAAAAATGCAGGTTGAAACAAAATCAAATTCTCTTCTTGGCCACATCATCGATGCACAGGGGGTGAGGCTGGACCCTGGAAAAGTCAACAGTATCACTAACTTTTCAGTACCCCAGAACGCACATGAACTAAAACGGTTTGAATGGTGAACTAAATCCATAATGGTGAAATGCATCCCTAACCTAGCCAATGTCGGACAACCTCTGTGTGACACTGTAACATAAGAGACATGTTTTACTGCTCTATTTATTACAATGATTTTATGTATAGTAGAGTTTTAATTGGTTTACATGTTTTCTTAGTCCATTTTTTCTTACACACTTAAGAAGGTAATGGACTATGTCTTTAAGAAATGAATGGTTTGCCTGTCATGTGACCAGTCACATGATAGGAAGCAGGAACTACATTTATACTGTATAAAGGGAGCAGCATGGCAAACAAACGGACAATCACTAACCGTCACTAAATATAACTTTCTGGATTGTGACGTTTCTAACCTGTGGACTTTTTAAGACAACTGCAAAATTTTAGAATCTCACTTTTCTTGTATTGTATATCCACTGGTGGACACTCACATTGGGACTTGTCAGCACATTGGACTCTGTGCTTTTAACAGGCTGAGTTTTCCTGATTTTGTGTTGTTTTAAAGTCTCATATGAACATTGTAAATACACCATTTCTAGTTAAACTTATCTCTGTTTTATGTCTCATTCTTTTAACATCTAAAGATCTCACACAGTAAAACCTGACCCCATTTTAAATCTTGTAACCCAACCAATTTGGCTGATTATTACATCTGTATGACCTCCTCAAAACCAAAATGGTGTGGAACTGGTGTCTAAGCCAAAGTAAAAAATGCCCTGATGTGTGCTCCTGTCCTCATTGTTAATGATGCCAGCAGACCCACAGCAGTTTCTGCAGATGCAAGAAGCTACGGGGTGGGAGGCGTCCTGCTTCAGAAAGGTGATGGTGAGTGGAAACTAGTGGCATACTGTTCAAGGCACGTAAGTGATGATGAAACAAGGTATGCACAATTACAGGAGTGTTTAGCGGGGGTCTGGGCCTGCGAACGGTTTGAGAAATACTTGTAAGGGCTATATGGCTTCAGATTAATAACAGACCACAAACCCCTTAAAAAAGGACCTCATAAGGACAAACACTGAATCAGACAGCCAGCTGCAGTCACTCTCCTTGTTTGTTAGGGATGGTTGGCCAGAGTATGCAGCAGGCACACCTGATACTTCCTTCCTGTTCGTCGGAGTGATGAGATAGTTAGCAGATTATCATCACTCAATGGCTGGCTGTCTAAGTGGTGTCCGCAAAATAATATAGGTTTCATAGACAATTGGAAATGTTTTTGGGGCAGACCTGACCTGTTGAAAAGAGATGGTATTCATCCCTCCCGGGATGGTGCTGCTCTTCTGTCTAGTAATATGGCACATAGTCTTAGAGCTGAAACATGACAAACTGGGGCCCAGGTCAGGAAGCAGACAGACTGGCTAAACAGACCGTCTGCTAGCTGCCTCACGTTACAGAAGTCAGATAATTCCCAACACATAGAAACTCTTACACCTAGATATTATCAAATAGAGACTGTGTCTGTACCCCGAATTAGTAAAAACAAAAAACTTCCAAACCCATTTAATGGTAAAAATTTAATTGATGTTCAACAAATAAAAAATAGAGATGATAATGCTAAACAAACGATAAAACTTGGGTTGTTAAATATTAGATCCCTTTCTTCAAAATCACTTATTGTTAATGATATTATCAAAGATAATAATCTAGATGTGCTGTGTTTGACAGAAACTTGGCTAAAACCGGACGATTACATTACTTTAAATGAGTCTAGTCCTCAAGGTTATGATTATCGACACAATGCTCATCAGAAAGGCAAAGGGGGAGGTGTTGCTGTAATCTATAGTAATATTTATAGTATTAGTCAAAAGTCTTTCAAATATAATTCCTTTCGAAACTATGGTACTTTACGTAACATTATGTAAGTTGACATTTGTGCTGGCTACTGTATACAGGCCACCAGGACACAATACAGACTTTATCAAAGAATTTGCTGACTTTCTATCAGAGTTAGTACTAGCTGCAGATAAAGTCCTTGTTGTTGGTGATTTTAATATCCATGTAGATAATAAAAAAAGACGCATTAGGATTGGCATTTGCAGATATTCTAAACTCTATTGGTGTTAGACAACATGTGTCAGGACCCACTCATTGTCGTAATCATACTTTAGATCTAATATTGTCACATGGAATCGATATCGATGCTGTTGAAATTCTGCAGCAGAGTGACGACATCTCAGATCATTATCTAGTCTCGTGTATACTACATTTAGTCAAGGCGGCTAAACTGCCTCCATGCCATAAATATGGTAGAACCATCACTTCTACCACTAAAGATTGCTTTATAAATAATCTTCCTGATCATTTTCATCGCCTTAGCATACCAGACAGCTTAGAAGACCTCGATGTTGCAACAGAAACTATTGCCTCTGTCTTTTCCAGCACATTAGACTCAGTTGCTCCTTTGCATTTAAAAAAGATTAAGGAAAATAATCCAATGCCATGGTACAATGAGCACACTTGGGCCCTAAAGTTAGCAGCCAGAAAAATGGAGCGCAGCTGGAAGAAATCAAAACTAGAAGTATTTTGTGGAGAGAGAGAATGATTGAGTACAGAAAGGCCTTAAAATCTGCTAGATCTGCCTATTTTTCAAAACTCTTAGAAGAAAATAAACACAACCCTAGGTATTTATTTGATACAGTGGCTAAATTAACAAGAAATAAAGCTTCAACTTCTGATGTTTCCAAAGAGCACAGCAGTAATGACTTTATGAACTTCTTTACTTGCAAGATTGATAATATTAGAGAAAAAATAATAACCATGCAACCGTCTACTACAGTATCGTGTCAGATGCATTGTAGTGTCCCTGAGGAAAAATTCAATTCATTTACTGCTTTAGGAGAGGAAGAATTGTCTAAACTTGTTAAATCATCAAAATCAACAACATGTATGTTAGACCCTATACCGACTAAGCTATTGAAAGAAATGCTTCCAGAGGTCATAGATCCTCTTCTTAATATCGTCAATTCATCTTTATCACTAGGATACGTACCAAAAACTTTTAAGCTGGCTATTATTAAACCTCTTATTAAAAAACCACAACTTGATCCTAGAGAATTAGTCAATTACAGGCCGATCTCAAATCTCACTTTTCTGTCAAAAATACTAGAAAAGGCAGTATCATCACAACTATGTTCCTTTTTAGAGAGAAATGGTATCTGTGAGGATTTCCAGTCAGGATTTAGACCGTACCATAGTACTGAGACTGCTCTCATTAGAGTTACTAATGATTTGCTCTTATCATCAGATTGTGGTTGTATCACTCTATTAGTGTTACTGGATCTTAGTGCTGCATTTGACACTATTGATCACAATATTCTTTTAAATAGACTCGAAAATAATGTTGGCATTAGTGGAATTGCATTGTCATGGTTCAAATCATACTTATCTGACCATTATCAGTTTGTAGTAGTAAACGTAAACATAAAACGTAGTAGTAAAAGACATGTCATATCGATCACAAGTTCAATATGGAGTACCACAAGGCTCAGTACTAGGACCGTTACTGTTCACTCTGTACATGCTACCCTTGGGAGATATCATTAGGAAGCATGGCGTTAGTTTTCACTGTTACGCTGATGATACTCAGCTCTATATTTCTTCGCGCCCTGACGAAACTTACCAATTCACAAAATTAACGGAATGCATAGCTGATATAAAAAATTGGATGACCAGTAATTTCCTACTACTAAATTCAGAAAAAACAGAGATTCTAATTTTTGGACCAAAAACTTCTTCATGTAATAACCTAGAATACTGTCTAACACTTGATGGCTGCTCTGTTAAGTCTTCGTCATCAGTTAGGAACCTGGGTGTGCTCTTTGATACCAATCTTTCATTTGAAGGCCATGTTACTAGCATCTGTAAAACCGCATTCTTCCATCTTAAAAATATATCTAAACTACGACATATGCTCTCAATGAAAAATGCAGAACAGTTAGTTCATGCGTTCATGACCTCAAGGCTAGATTACTGTAACGCTCTACTGGGTGGTTGTTCTGCTCGCCTGATAAATAAACTACAGCTCGTACAAAATGCAGCAGCTAGAGTTCTTACTAGAACCAGGAAGTATGACCATATTAGCCCAGTTCTGTCAACACTGCATTGGCTTCCTGTTAAACATCGTATAGATTTTAAAATCTTGCTAATTACTTACAAAACACTAAATGGTTTAGCTCCCCAGTACCTGAGCGAGCTCCTAATTCATTATAGTCCTTCACGTCTATTGCGATCTCAGAATTCAGGCCAGCTGATAATACCTAGAATATCAAAATCAACTGCAGGCCATAGATCCTTCTCCTATTTGGCACCTAAACTCTGGAACAATCTTCCTAGCATTGTTCGGGAAGCAGACACACTCTGTCAGTTTAAATCTAGACTAAAAACGCATCTCTTTAACCTGGCATACACATAACACATTACCAATTTATATTTTCAAATCCGTTAAAGGATTATTAGGCTGCATAAATTAGGTCAGCCGGAGCCGGGAACACTTCCTATAACACCTGATGTACTCGTTACATCAGAAGAAGAATGGCATCTACGCTAATATTAGTCTTTCTGTTTATCCCGAGGTTCACCGTAGTCAACCGGATCCAGGCCATATCCAGGTGAGACCAAGGACCTGCACCTTGACACAACCACAACGCAGCCCTGACGTATCAGCAGAGATTGAGTCAACTAGATCATCCACTGTGAGGGCCTCATCGACACGACAGCCACGACACAGTTCCTCAACAACCGTCCATACCGCCGTGATGAATACGATCCTCAATTGGATGGAACTGGAATAAATACTTTGAATGTTGCGATACTTTCGGACTTATGATAGCTACCTGAATCGTAACAAAGCACTGTTGGTCAGAGGAGAACTGGCCCCCGACTAAGCCTGGTTTCTCCCAAGGTTTTTTTCTCCATTTAAACACCTATTTGCCACTTGTCTGCCACCTGATGTCACCTGATGGAGTTTGGGTTCCTTGCCGCTGTCGCCTCTGGCTTGCTTAGTTGGGGACACTTGACATTTGACTTGACATTTGATATTCAACAGTGCTTTGATCTGCCTGCATTAACACTATTCTTTAAGAGCTGCTGTGCAGCCAAATAATGTACCAGTTATCAATGTAAAGCTGCTTTGACACAATCTACATTGTAAAAAGCGCTATATAAATAAAGGTGACTTGACTTGATACCATCCAAGAGTATCTTCAGGTGAGAGGAGAGCTGTCTGAGTTCCTAGGCTTAGTCGTGAGAGGCAAACATATAGTTTATTCCTACCTGTATAAGAAAGGAAATTCTTGATAGAATCCACAATGATCACCAATGTAACGACTGAGACAAATCAGACACAATTATTTGTTATAGTTAACCAATAATTGTTTAAAGATCACTCTGGGGTCTGTCCCCCATCCCCCGAGAAGTTCTCAGTTACAAGTTTTATTGCGCTAAAGAATGTTGGTTGCCACATGGAAGAGCAGAGACAAAGAGACACACAGAAAACCTGCATCTTTCCCACAGAAAACAGACTTTCCTGCATTAATTTATAGACAGACTGTTCTATAAATTAACATGCATATCCCCAGGAAATGGTATCTATTATTACTGTTTGTTGTACTGTACTCAGTATTGTATTCACATGTTTTATGATACATTTAAGGTAACCTCAATTATGCCATGTTTAGTGTCTATGGGTTCGTATCGAGAAGATTTAAATGCTTGTGTATGCGATATGTTGATACCTGTGCAACACATCAGTATTACAAGAATCTTTAATAGTTCTTCTTCAAAAACTCAGCCAGTTAATCTTGCTCGGTCGTAAAATCCCTGACAGGAGGCGTGTTGTCGCCCGGAAATACAACATCTTTACTGGTCAGGTCAACCCTAAGAGGTGTGACTTTGACCAGAGGTTAAAAGCCAGTGCACAACGCCCCTCCCTCTCTCCTTCTTGCTTCTTGGACGACTGAAGAGACCCCCTTTTGCTCCAGGCCTCTTCAGGCCAAGGCCTGCAACCCAGCCATGTGCTCATCTATGAGAGAGAGAACTTTTTCCCCACTAAGAGTCAAATTAACAGCTTAAGCTATTTCATATCACTTCATCCAACACAGAAGATACTGGCTACAACTTCGGACCGAATCATCAAGATTTCTCCTCAGCCTGCAAATCCGATGCTCCTCAGCCTAAAGGCATCTTGCAAGTATCACTAAACAGCGATTTAGTATTAATTTGTAAACCACCTGTGTCAGCAAAGGTGTTTTATTACTGAGGAAACTGATGATTCTTTTCCAGATTGTCTTTGACTTTTTTTCCATAGCTCCATTTCCGGTCCCACTTCCAGTTCAACTCTATCATTGCTCATTTTTACCTACGTATGTGTGTGACCTGCGTGTATGTTATGTGTTTGTTAGTTTAGTTATGTGTTTGTGAGTTAGTTAATAATGTTTGTGCACAATACATGTTTGGTTCTGACTCCGTCTGCTAATAAATTGCCTCTTAAATGATTTAAATCTTGATTACATGCTCTGAGTAGTACTGTACAATAAGAATGTTGTTTTTTCATAACCTGGAAATGAACATTTCTTAAAATGAATAAACAATTAACACTGAGTGTTCACTGGACGAACAGGTTAATTGATTGTAATATTCATTTTAATGTAGCTACATCAAGTTAATCTGATTAACTGATTCACATTCATAATTAATCATAATTAATAATCATAATGAGTTATGAATAATTATTAATATTTCCCCTTTGAGTTAATTCACTACACCAAGGTCTACACATGTGTTGTGAAAAGGCTTATCAGGCAGTTTGGTGGTCTAACATCTCACAGGACATTAAACAGCATGTGCAAGAGTGCTTATACTGCATCGAGACAAAGGCAGCACAACAAAAGGAAATGTTGATTCCAAGTGAATTATCCTGTATGCCCTGGGATAAATTAACTGTAGATCTGTGCGAACACAAATATATGCTATTATCTTATAATATCAGATTACTACACAAGATGCGTTGAGATCCTGTCACTTCTTGCCCCCTCTACCAGCCAAGTGATTGAGAAACTCAAAGCCACCTTTGCACATTTTGGGATCACACATGAGTTGAGAAGTGACAAGGCCGACAGTTTTTCTAGTAAAGAATTCAGAGACTTCAGTTCTGAATACGGCTTTGTTCATGTTACTTCAAGCCCACACTTCCCACAGAGCAATGGCCATGCGGCGAGGGCTATACAGGTGGCCAAGAACATTCTGAGACAGAAAGACCCAGTGATGGCTCTCATGTCCACCCAGTCACCGTCCACTGGGTTCAACCCAGCAGAACTACTCATGGGGAGGAGGATTAGAACCACACTCTCTACACTGGAAGAGAACCTAAAACCAGCTTGGCCAGAAGATGAAAAAGTCAGAAACGCTGATGCTCTGGCAAAAGGCAAACAGATAGAAATGTAGAAAGCATTCTTCCACAATCGCAGAAATGGAGTAAGAAATGTACCTGCAATAAGTCAAGGAGATGCTGTCCGTGTCAGAGTGGATGAAAAAAAAAACCTGTACCAACCAGGGGACCATTCAAGGTTCTTTTTCAACACCAAGGCCTTATGTAGTGAAAATGACGGAAAGAAAGCTGATCAGGAGAAATCGGTGTCACCTTCAGAAGGAGCGCACTCCTTCAGCAACACCCGAATGCACAGTGGTTCCTGAATGCATTGATCTTATGGATTTCGATGGAATAAGTGCACATAAACAGGCACAGGACACACCCACCTTAACACAAACCAGGTATCAGGGCATGCAAAAAGGTATGTTCATGAAAGTAAATAAATAAATAAAGTTTTCTAAAAAAAAAAAAAAAAAACTAATAAAGTGAACATTTGGGAATACATAAATATTTCTCCAAATGCCACAAATAAAAGGCAGAAGGCACAATTGAATGTGTGTCGTTATTTGATTCAAAATAAAAAAACATTAAAACATTAAAATAAACATTTGATTTAGTGATTTTAACAAAAACTGAAACTAATTAAAAACATTTTTTAGATAAGAATTACAGTATGAACTCTTTTTTTGTGTGTGTGTGCTTTTTAACGTTCAGATTTAGCACATTGTCAAAAGTAAAGATTGAGGACATTATTTGTATTTTTTTATTTTTTTTATTTAATACTAAAATAACACTGACTGTTTCTTATTACAGTTTTACTCGATTGCTAACAGACAATAACTGGTTCAGTTGGCCTAATTTCCCAAATCATTTATTCAGTTCTAGAAACAGTCATGTTTCTCAAAGCGTTTAACACGTCACCTGTTTTCACACACATTCCAATTTTCTCAATGTTTTCTGCAAAACTCTACACAAAAATGCCCTCATTTTGCACAGGTTTAACCATGTTCTCATTCAGAAAACACAAACACATAAGTGTCACACTGAACTCAAATACCACACATTTATCCATGTGTAAACATTAAGTAGGAAAACTGATGACACACCAATCAGAATCTCAGGATAATATAAACAGCCACATGTAAAAGAGGTAACAGGGTAGGTAAAAGGGGACAGTGTAAAAAGACATTTGTTCCTGATGAACTCAAGCCATCATAGCCGCCACACCAGAGCCTCTTTACATCATGCCTGCAATGCCAGAGTCTCCATTATGGTTGCCTCACAAGAGCTTTTTTTGGGGGGAGAGATTTTGTTTTGAATCTCTATTTACTATCATTCCTTGTTGTTTATATTGTTAAATATAACTTACTCATCACCATATATCAGATGTTGTCTAATATTGCCTACCATATTAATCTGCCATTGCTAGCTTTAATCCAAATCGTTATTGCTAGCACAACACGCTAGCATTTTGCTAGCCTGTTAACCTGCCATACATGCTTGCCATCTTTTTTTTCTCGGCGCGCTCGTGAATGTGGTGATTTGGATCAGTCAACAAACACGGTAATTCATGTCATCTTCACCAGTTATTGTCATTTGCACTGCCTGCCACATGTATATAGCTTTCTCTGTCAGCGGTGAGATTTACACATGTGATAAATGCAGGGAGATAGTCAGGCTGACGGAGAAGATTTCAGAATTAGAGACACGCATCCAAACTTTAATTGAGGATAGTAAGAATACATGGGCTTTAGATACTGCTTTGGATGTGACTAGCTTAGTGAACTCTGAACATTGTTTGGTTTCAGCTGTAGAGCCCGTGCAACTGGGTGACTGTGAGACAGCATAGTCACGGGACAAAACAAAAAGATTATTATTATTGTCGGCACTAATGATGTTCGACTTCAGCCGGAGATCACTAAAATTAACATTAAAGAGGTGTGTGAACTCGCAAGTATGATGTCAGGCACTGTAATTTGCTCTAGACCCCTTCCCGTTCATTGGAGTGATGAGATTCTTAGCAGACTATCATCACTCAATGGCTGGCTGTCTAAGTGGTGTCCGCAGAATAATATAGGGTTCATAGACAATTGGAAAAGTTTTTGGGGCAGACCTGTTGAAAAGGGATGGTATTCATCCCTCCTGGGGTGGTGCTGCTCTTCTCTCTAGTAATATGGCACATAGTCTTAGAGATGAACCTTGACTAACTGGGGCCCAGGTCAGGAAGCAGACAGAATGGCTAAACAGACAGTCTGCTAGCTGTCTCATGTCACAGAAGTCAGATAAATCCCAACACATATAGACTCTTTGACCTAGATATCTTCACATAGAGACTGTGTCTGTTCCCTGAATTAGTAAATACAAAAAACACTCAAACCCATTTAAGGGTAAAAATTTAACTGACGTTCAACAAATAAAAAACAGATATAATACAGATAAACAAATGATAAGGCTCAGTTTGCTTAATATTAGATCCCTTTCTACAAAATCACCCTTTGTAAATGATATGATTACAGATCATAACCTAGATGTGCTATGTTTGACAGAAACCTGGCTAAAACCAGACAATTACATTACTTTCAATGAGTCTACCCCTCAAGGTTACTATTATAAACACAAGCCTCGTCTGAAAGGCAAAGGGGGAGGTGTTGCTGTAATTTATAGCAATATCTTCAGTATTACTCAGAGGTCTACCGTTGAAATTCTGCAGCAGAGCGATGACATCTCAGATCATTATCTAGTCTCATGTATTCTTCATTTAGCCAAAGCTGCAATGCCGACTCCCAGTTACTAACATGATATCCGTTTCAACTCCTCAGCATACCAGATAGCTTAGAAGAACTCGATGTTGCAACAGAAACTTTTGACTCTCTCTTTTCCAGCACTTTAGACACAGTTGCTCCTTTGCGCTTAAAAAAGATTAAAGAAAATAGTCCAACGGCGTGGTACAACAAGCACACTCAGGCCCTTAAGGGAGCAGCCAGAAAAATGGAGCGCAGCTGGAAGAAAACAAAACTAGAGGTTTTTTGCATTTCGTGGAGAGAGAGCATGATTGCGTACAGAAAGGCCTTAAAAACTGCTAGATCTGATTATTTTCAACCCTCTTAGAAGAAAACAAACACAACCCTAGGTATTAATTTAATACAGTGGTTAAATTAACGAGAAATAAAGCTTCAACCCCAGATGTTTCCAAACAGCACAGCAGTAATGACTTTATGAACTTCTTTACTTACAAGATTGATAATATTAGAGAGAAAATTATAGCTATGCAACTGTCTACTACAGTATCACATCATGCATTGTAGTGTCCCTGAGGAAAAATTACATTTATTCATTGCTATAGGAGAGGAAGAATTGTCTAAATTTGTTAAGTCATCTAAATCAACAACATGTATGTTAGACCCTATACCGAATAAGCTACTGAAAGACATGCTTCCAAAGGTCATAGATCCTCTTATTAATATCATTAATTCATCTTTGTCATTAGGATACGTACCAAAAACTTTTAAGTTGGCTATTATTAAACCTCTTGTTAAAAGTGCAACTTGATCCTACTGAATTAATCAATTACAGGCCAATCTCGAATCTACCTTTTCTGTCAAAGATACTAGAAAAGGCAGTGTCCTCACAACTATGCTCCTTTTTAGAAAGAAATGGTATCTGTGAGGATTTCCAGTCAGGATTTAGACCATACCATAGTACTGAGATGGCTCTCATTAGAGTTACAAAAGATGTGCTTTTATCATCGGATCACAGCTGTATTTCTCTATTAATGTTACTGGATCTTAGTGCTGCATTTGACATTATCGACCACAACATTCTTTTGAATACACTCGAAAATTATGTTCGCATTAGTCTAATCGCATTCACATGGTTCAAATCATATTTATCTTACTGTTATCAGTTTGTGGTAGTATACAAAGAGATGTCATATCGATCACAAGTTCAGTATGGAGTACCACGAGGCTCAGTACTAGGACCATTGCTGTTAACTTTGTACATGCTACCCTTGGGAGATATCATTAGGAAGCATGGCATTAGTTTTCACTGTTAAAACACAGCTCTATATTTCTTTGTGCCCTGATGAATCTTACCAATTCTCAGAATTAACGGAATGCATAGCTGATATAAAAAAATTAGATGACTAGAAATTTCCTACTAAATTCTGAAAAAAAACAGAGATTCTAATTATTGGACCAAAAACCTCTGCACGTAATAACCTAGAATACTGTCTAACACTTGATGGATGGCCTGTCAAGTCTTCGTCAACATTTAGGAACCTGGATGTGCTCTTTGATACCAATCTTTAATTTGAAAGCCATGTTTCTAGCATCTGTAAAACTGCATTCTTCCATCTTAAAAACATATCCAAATTATGACATATACTCTCAATGACAAATGCAGAACAGTTTATGCATTCATGACCCCAAGGATAGTTAATATACAAGAGAAGTTACAAAAGCAGGCATAGAGCTGAAAAATTGAGGCAAACAATCAATTAACAGAAACATAATGTGAATAAGTGAGTTTTGAGAGCAGTTTTTAAAGGTCTGAAGTGAAGAGACAACACAAAGTTTTTGTGGTAGTTTGTTCTAGAGCTTGGAAGCTGAAATGCTGAAAGCCCTACTACCCACAGTAGATAGACAGAACTTGGGTACTGCAAGCAAATCTAGCTGACAGGTAGAGGAGTTAGAGTTCATAATCAGCTGTTCAACCACAGATGTATGGTGAAAGTAAAGTTAGAGAGTGGGTAGAGTATCTGGAAAGTAGAAGTTTCTGGAGGAACGAAAGAAGAAAAAGATGTGATAGATATTGTCAATTTTATGTGTAAAAAATGTCAGAAATTTTTCACAAAGATCAGAAGAACCATTAAGAAGTGGTGATGGTGGTTTAACAAGTTTGTTGATCTCTGAAAATAGGGTCCTGGGTTTACACTTTGCTCTGTTCATAATAGTAGACAAGTAAGTAGCGCGTGCAGTGTTTTTATACTGCATTTTTATATTGTGATATATATGTAGCATGAACAGGAAGACAAGTCTTCTTATAGAGGCGTTCAAGATGTCTAGCCTTCGCTTTCATTAATCTGAGCTACGGGGTGAACCAAGGGGAAGAATGAGCTGAGGGGACAGTTCTGGTCTTTAATGGAGCCAGAGCCTCCAAGACATTAGATGTAGCTTCATTATATAATGAGAGAATCTCACCAGGACAAGAGAGAGAGGCAAAGAGGAAGCAGCAGTAGCAATAGAGAAATTGTCAGTGTTTATGTTTTTCAGGTTTCGATAAGATATTGTAGATTTGATTTTCGGTTTAGCAAGGGGGAGAGAAAAACTAAAGTCAATGAGTTTATGGTCAGATATGCCAACTTCGAGACCCTGGACACAAACATTATTAATACCAACGGAGCAGATTAAGTCAAGGGTATGAGAATGGTAATGTGTAGGAAAATCAATGTGCTGTGTTAAATCAAAAGTCCAATATAGCCATAAAGCTTTTAGCAGAAGTACAGTCAGAATCCACATGAATATTAAAATCACTGAGCATAATAATATTGTTATAATGAGCACAAGCAATAGTGAGCAACTCAGAGAGATCAGAGAGAAAGTTTGCATGATGTTTAGGAGGTCTGTAGATCAGCAAATTCAAGAGTGGTGTGGGACCAGCAATTCTAAATGACAGGTATTCAAAGCTAACAACAGCATGAAAGTCGACGTTGACAGTCTTTTAGTTGTTCTTAATCACCGCTGCCAGGCCACCGCCTCTGCCAGTGAGACGTGGTTTAGACAGATGGCAGTATCCAGGAGGAGTCAACAAGTTAAGCGCCATAATAAAGTCATTAAGTAATTTACAGGTTTCAGTGAGTAGTAGTATGTCCAACTTTCTTTCGATGATAATGTCATTCAGAAGTGTACCTTTATTGTCCAGGGAATGAGTGTTGAGTAGAGCAAAGTTATGTCTAAGGGGCGTATGAGTTTCCCAGCACTGGGAGTATGTCACATCTCTAGCCAGAGGTGTGAGAGTACGACACACTACAGGTGGTCCAACGGTTCAGGTTTTAAAAAGCTGTCTTACATAAGACTACTGCCTTTTTCCTTTGGGTTCTCTAAAGTCTGAAAAAGAAAACATGATGTTACTTAAGAACAAGTCAATTCAGTTGTCAAACATACAGTCACATTCAAGAATGTTAATATACTAAACACAATATATCACGTTTTTAAAAAAAGATTGCTCAACACAAAATATTTTAACAATGATATATAGAATCATTAAACTCGTTTCTGTAATCTATTTTTCTAAAATCTATTAGTGCTTTCTTTTGATATTGAAGCATTATGATTTCTGTTGAACACAAAAGAAGATATTTTAAAGAATGTTGGTAAGCAGACAGTTGATGGTAGCCATTGATTTCCATAGTAGGAAAAAATACTATAGATGTCAATGGCTACTGTCAACTGTCTGCTTACCAACATTCTTTAAAATATCTTTTTTTGTCTGTGTGTGTTCAACAGAAGAAATAAATTCATACAGGTTTGGAACAACTTGAGGGTGAGTAAATAATGACAGAATTTTCATTTTGGGGTGAACTATTCCTTTAAAGCTGCAGATTCACCTTATGTAGACCTTAATCTCTTTAAATATCACAAAATAGCCATGTCAGTCACATTCTCAATAAACACACGATTTTTTTTGTGATTGTGTTTCAGTAGAAACAGGCTAAACTATGTGGACATTCCTCAAATTTAATAATGACTCAGGAATATGAATGATTACCTGATTAAGCAGTAATCAGGGATAAGGATTTAAAGAACAGGATAGCATCAAGTCCCAGATCAGGTGATTATGTTGTCAACAACAACTCAATGTATCAATGTCAGCATTATCAGGAGTGTGCTTCTCTTTTATTTATTGTCCATCTTCATTTGCCTTCACTCCTACTAAAGGAGCAATGCTCTGTAAGCATGAATGCAAGACATGGGCTATATGTGAAGTGTGACATTTTTGCTCATGTTCATGTCTCTTGCACTTCAAGAAATCTGTTAAATCACTTTATTCAGGAAATTCCTAATAAACATTACTAAAGCAAGGTGCATGTTTTTAAGAATGTAGAAAAATCAATGCTTAATTGCAGCACTCTGCTGCACTTAATTGCACTGCTCTGCTGCACTTCATTACAGCACTCTGCATGTTGTTAGGATGGCAAAAAGTTTTGAAAGTTACATTTTTAGTCTGGTCTGCCTCAGCGGTCTAAGAACGCTCGTCAGTGTCAAAATGATTGAGATGGCCAGTCAAATTAAAAAGTAGGCGGGGTTTATGTTCTCTTTTTGCTCGTGCACAGTCTTCACAGCACAGACGGGCGCGTCAATCGATCGCTTAACGCCGTTGTGGAGGTTCTATTTTTCCGGTAAAATCACAAAACAAATGCACACAAATGTGTCCCTGTTCTTGATATACAACCATTGATGGACATCTTTGATTTTAATGAGGGAAAAAAAACTATGTGAGGGCGAATTAGAACACGCAACCTTTGATACTGTTAACAAAAATTCTAACACTAGACCACCAGGAAATCCGAATGTTACTTGCGGATCTATGTATTTATTCACTGAATTGAAAAAATCTCGGAACTAACAATATATTGTATTATGAAATTATCACATTAAACATGAGTTCTCAATGTATTATTGAAATTGATTTATTTCTGTAATATTTTTTTTCTACAATTGTTATTGTACATATCTGATATAGCATTGTATTAGCAGCAATTTCGTTCACTGTTTTGTTTCTTTATGCTTTATTAAAAAAAAAAAAAAAAAAAGTCCTGGTCATGGTTACGGTCTTGATTTAATGTATCACAGTCAGTAACAATACAAATCAAACGCAAATAACAAAGTACGCAAAACAAAAGAACAGAAATAATAAGGTAGATGCACCCTTGTTTAAAACTGCAGAGAAGTCATGTAAGTCTGTCAAGTGGTTCAACACGCAAGACTTCTGTATAGGATGCGCCTGTTTTTTCTCTAATGAGGAAGCATCAATTATTAGAATACAATTATTATACATACTCTGTATTTAAGTCTAAATTTAAACTACAGTGTATTACAGAAAATTTCTATCTTAGGTCTTAACTAAAGATAAGTTAATTTAGGATTTTCACAAATTCGTATTACAGTAGCAAATCTTAACTTGATTTAGGATTCTTATCCTATCTTACAAAATCGCATCTTATCTGTAGTTAGGAAATCTTAAACCACTCCATGAGTTCGGTAATCATCTGTCAGGTCTGTTACCAAGCAACCAACGACGCGCAAACTGCTTCTGAGGTAAACGCGACTTTGGGTAAACCTCAAAATGGAGAAACTATGGCATGCCTTTAATTTCAGTGCGCCAGAGATTGAAATTTTGATAAGCTCCGTTGAAAAGGTAAAGCCTGTTTTATTCAGCAAGTTTTCACCTTCGCTGATAAGGACGAAGATAAGGAAAGAGTGGGCAAAAGTTGCCGAAAATGTGTCTGCGGTGTCTGCCGTTTCTCGTAGTGGCACTACGGTAGTGCATCAAATGTAGCTGCTCTTCCTCTTGTACAATTAATAAATGTAACGCCATTTTCGAAAAAAAGCTTTTGTTACCGTTGGATTTCAAAAAGGTTTGAAGATAGGTGTAACGAGTAGAAATATAGTGTGGCCCTTTTAAGAATTGCGCGCTCCTGGTGAACTGTTGATGATCTGCATTGTACGTGTGATACGAGCACCGCATGTATGCGGGTTATTTTCAGTCTTTTTCTGTTGCGCCTTTTAAGTTATTTTATTTATCAAGTAATGTTGTGGACGGCACAACGTTTGTGACAGTCACACAAGTTTCATGGGGAATAAAGCGCCAGTTGTGTAATGCCAATCGTCTCTGTGAAGTCTGTCTAAATTCAATTGAGCTATCCCTGTTTGCTCCGTAACTGTAAAGTCAGTAATGACTTAGGTGTAATTTAAGTGAATTTGGAGACTTATCTCGGGTGACTGGAGGAGAGGAGAGACGTTCCGAGTGGCGAATCTGTTGCGTCAGAGGAAAAGCTATGGAAATCTACGAACAGCGTCGAAAACAGCCGATGAAGGCGGAAGAGAAGAGAGCTCGTGAGGCGCGCGCGCTGAAAACGGAGCGCATGGACAGACATTAAAAAGCATTCATCCTAAAAGAGTCGTGACGCAGTGAGTGTCCTGTCGCACAAGTGTCTTCTAGAAAAAAAGATTGCCGCATCTAAAGAGAGTTGTGAGCCAGAGAAGACGAAAAGATCGGAAAGCACGTCAGTGATGAGTCAACCCGAGACGCTGATGGTAGGATGAAAAGTGTTTCAGCGAGCTAAATGTTGGCTTATATATGGTGATTTATATTTAGGTAAATGTCTTCTTGTGTATTGAAGAGACAATTTGTGGTGTAACAGAAGTTTGCTGATTCATATTGTCTATAATAATGTTGAATTAGCGTGCATACAGTTAAAATGTGTAGGCTACTATTAAGTGTACTAAGTGTTCATATTATGTGTACTTGTTACAATGCATTAGATTTAAGTATATTATTATAATTTAGTATATTATTCTGTTTTCTCAAAGGTTATCAACCTAATTTGAGCCTAAACTGCCAAGATATCTATCTTCAAGTAAACTAACTACAATCAAACCAAGCTAAATTCCATCTGTTGGATAACTGTTGTTGGATGTGAATGGATATAAAAATCAACACACTGCAATACAAGTCAGACTGTGAGAAGTTTATTGAAGACTGGAAGTAAAGCCATTTTTTGAGTTGATCCTTGTGTCCGTGGTTGACTAAGCCCTTTTTCGAGTTAGAGGCAGATTGATGTGTGACATCCGGAAATAACTCGACAGTAACCACCGCGTTACAAGTGGCGCCCGAACATTTTATCTTTGGCCTTGGATTTATTGAGAGGTTTGCACGGATGCAGAACCGGTTTGGGACGACTGACGCCGAAAATACTGCAATCTTCCTCGCCGACATGCGTGAGTCTGCACGAGGCCCATTCCAGTGCGAACAACTGCCCGACGCTGCAGCGGACATTTTGTGTGCGTGAAGCAGCTGATATTTCTTCACATTCCAGCGGATTTATGTAGTTATGGATACAATTTCCGTGGATTTAATTTGCACGTAGGATTGTGGTTCGTTGAGGTAATCGGGAATTTGACTTTGTGTACTTTTACTGTTTCAGACCTGAGAGGGAAAAAAAAACCTGAAAAGAAATCGGAAGAGAATTTATTGGACTCTGTTTTGAAGTTCAGTGATATTGAACTGTTTGTCACTGTTTGCAAAAAAAATAAAAGATTTTTCTTTTGCACATGCCACTTTTTTTTTTTGTATTATATGATGTTAAATATCATTTCTCTTATTTATTGCTTTGAATTTCATATTGCTCTGACACAAACTGATTTTGTTGCAATGAACAGACGTGTTGATGACGAGACTGACTTAACTGACCAATCTGCATGCTGCGGAAAGGCCAGAGTGAGACTCTTGATCTCTTGATCTTGGGAGATCTATCTCCCAATGCTACCCTTGAGAGAAATCATTAGGAAGCATGGCGTTAGTTTTCACTGTTACGCTGATGATACTCAGCTCTATATTTCTTCGCGCCCTGACGAAACTTACCAATTCACAAAATTAACGGAATGCATAGCTGATATAAAAAATTGGATGACCAGTAATTTCCTACTACTAAATTCAGAAAAAACAGAGATTCTAATTTTTGGACCAAAAACTTGTTCACGTAATAACCTAGAATACTGTCTAACACTTGATGGCTGTTCTGTTAAGTCTTCGTCGTCAGTTAGGAACCTGGGTGTGCTCTTTGATACCAATCTTTCATTTGAAGGCCATGTTTCTAGCATCTGTAAAACCGCATTCTTCCATCTTAAAAATATATCTAAACTACGACATATGCTCTCAATGACAAATGCAGAACAGTTAGTTCATGCGTTCATGACCTCAAGGCTAGATTACCGTAACGCTCTACTGGGTGGTTGTTCCGCTCGCCTGTTAAACAAACTAAAGCTCGTACAAAATGCAGCAGCTAAAGTTCTTACTAGAACTAGGAAGTATGACCATATTAGCCCAGTTCTGTCAACACTGCATTGGCTTCCTGTTAAACATCGTATAGATTTTAAAATCTTGCTAATTACTTACAAAGCACTAAATGGTTTAGCTCCCCAGTACCTGAGCGAGCTCTTAATGCATTATAGTCCTTCACGTCTATTGCGATCTCAGAATTCAGGCCAGCTGATAATACCTAGAATATCAAAATCAACTGCAGGCCATAGATCCTTCTCCTATTTGGCACCTAAACTCTGGAACAATCTTCCTAGCATTGTTCGGGAAGCAGTCACACTCTGTCAGTTTAAATCTAGACTAAAAACGCATCTCTTTAACCTGGCATACACATAACACATTATCAATTTATTTTTTCAAATCCGTTAAAGGATTATTAGGCTGCCGGAAATTAGGTCAGCCGGAACCGGGAACACTTCCTATAACACTAGATGTACTCATTACATCAGAAGAAGAATGGCATCTACGCTAATATTAGTCTTTCTGTTTATCCCGAGGTTTACCGTAGTCAACCAGATCCAGGCCGTATCCAGGTGAGATTGAGGACCTACGCCTTGACACGACCACAACGCACCCCTGAAGTGTCAGCAGAGATTGAGTCAACTAGATCATCCATTGTGAAGGTCTCATCGACACGACAGCCAGTGGCACAGTTCCTCAACAAACCATCCATACCGGCGTGATGAATACGATGGATTGAACTGGATTGAACTGGAATAAATACTTTGAATGTTGCGATCCTATCGGGCTTATGATAGCTACCTGAATCGTAACAAAGCACTGTTGGCCAGAGGAGAACTGGCCCCCCGACTAAGCCTGGTTTCTCCCAAGGTTTTTTTCTCCATTTTAACACCTATTTGCCACCTGATGTCACCTGTTGGAGTTTGGGTTCCTTGCCGCTGTCGCCTTTGGCTTGCTTAGTTGGGGACACTTGACATTTGACATTTGATATTCAACAGTGCTTTGCATCTGCCTACATTGACAGCATTTTCTTTAAGAGCTGCTGTGCAGCCAAAATTATATACCATTTATCACTGTAAAGCTGCTTTGACACAATCTGCATTGTAAAAAGCTCTATATAAATAAATAAATAAAGGTGACTTGACTACAGAGAGGTATTATTGACAGTTGCACACAAAACTTGCACATACCTCTTTCATACCAATTGCCTTTACAAGTCAGGCCTGTTGCTTTGTCAACCCCATACGCTCAAGCATAAACTGGTCAAAAACACGGACTTCAGTCCTTTAAAGGGGAAAGGAACACCAGAGCGGAAAATGCTTTTGGCTTGGCTCAAAATTCTCTTGAATTGAACAATGCAATGCTCAAATTTTGCTTGAATTGCCACGTTTCTTAGCTAAAGAGCCCAGGAAGTGGTTTACTGTACTGAGTTCACACGTTAAATCTTGGACACAGTTCTGCACCCTGTTCAAGACTGTATTTCCTCCTTCGGATAACCAAGAACGGGTCTGGAGAGGTATTCTTGACCGCGTTCAAGCTCAAGGAGAACCATTCCCAACATTTTGTTGCACACTTGTTATCTGATTTTAAGAAACTTAAGTCACCACCTCCAGAGCAGGAACAGATTGATCTTATCTGCAAGCATGCACTTGAGCGCCACAGAGTTGCTTTGTATGGCACACAAATTACTTCAGTCATAGACCTCTTGATGTGTGCCCACGAGCTGGACTCCACTCTCGGCCCTGACAGCCATAATGAACCAGTGTTACAGAAAAGCAAAAACATGCGAGAGACTTGTTTCAAATGTTCTGCTCCTGGTTTCACATCTAGAAACTGTCCCAACTGCAACTTTGCGCAACAGACTGTGTCTTTTCCAGCCACTGACAAACAGACAAGTCCAGTTTCGAATGAGCCACAGAACCCTAGGGAGGAGGCTAAAGCCACGACATATGCAGAAATGGAGGAGCAAAAACAAAATTCTGTTCAGCAGCAGGTAAACTTCAGGGGAGGGAGGGCGTTTCAACGAGGCAATCCTCCCTCCAAAAGATAAATGCGCCTCACCCCTATCTTGTTTCCCCGCCTGAGTCACTTGTCCTTGGACATGTGGAGGACCATTCTTCTCCTTCATTTTGGAACACACCGTTTATTATTAAAGTTAATTTCTGTCTCAAGGCCATTGACGCAGCGCTGGACACAGGTGCCTCACTTTCGGCAGTTCTTACAAACATGATTTCTGATGTCTTGCAACATTCTCAGAAGGTTCAACCTTGGACTTTTTCCCCAATTCAGCTTGCCAACAGTGCTGTTTGCACTCCGACTGGTATTGTCTGGTTAAACGTTAGCCTCCAGGGTAAAAATTTCTACCATTGTTTTATCCCTGATCTATCCTCTCCACTCATCCTAGGGATGGATTTTATGCTACGAGTGTCGGTTAGCGTTCATATCCCATCAAGGACAGTGACCCTCGGTGAACCCACACCACAAGAGGTTTGGAGTGAGTGGTTGGAAGCACTTGAGCTTGGAAGCTTGATGTTCTTGGATGTCTCCCAGTCTGCCTTGGATGAGAAAGTTGAGATGGCTTGTCTGAAAACGGAACAGAAAGAAGATTTGAGGGACCTTCTTAAAGACTTTTGGAGCTTGTTTGACAGAGACCTAGGGCATACCTCATTGGGCGAGCACGAAATCAACACTGGTGATGCGACCAGTTCACCTCCCACCATACCGGAGCTCACCAGCTAAGAAACAAATAATTGAGGATCAAATTCAGATGATGCTTGAAGAAGACATCATCAAACCCTCTTCCAGTCCATGGGCAGCACCTGTAGTAATTGTCAAAAAGCCATGTGGAGACCACAGGTTTTGCGTAGACTACAGAGGCCTTAATCCTCTGACACACAAGGATTCGTACCAACTGCCCGGAGTCGACGAATCATTGGACTTCCTGGCTCGTGGAAAATTTCTTTCAACTCTTGATTTGGCTCGTAGGTACTGGCAGGTGTCAGTGGAGAAACAGTCAAGACCAAAGACAGCTTTCGCATCACACTGTGGCCTATTTCAATTCAAGGTTCTCCCTTTTGGTCTCTAACGCCTCAGCTACATTTCAGAGGGTAATGAACAATGTCCTCGCTGGCTTGGTCTATAAGTGCTGCGCAGTGTATCTTGACGATATCATCGTTGCATCTCCAACCTTTGAGCAGCACTTGGAAGACCTCTGAGAAGTCCTGTCAAGACTAAAGTCAGCTTGTCTTACTCTCAAGCTGAATAAGTGTCAATTCTGTTTGAGTAAACTCGTCTTTCTAGGATACAGGGTCACTCCGGTTGGTATTTCTCCTGACCCGAAAAAGCAGTCACAGATTTCAGAACGCAGACAGATATGAAACAAGTGAGAGGATTTCTCGGCCTCACAAGCTACTACAGACGGTTCATTCCGAAATATGCAGAGAAAGCCAGGGCTCTATGCTAAATTTTCAATTTTCAAGTGCTCCTAATAAAAAAAAAATTAGGAGCACAGTCAAAAATTTAGGAGCACTTTCTGATCAATAACAGACACTAACTTTCCCATTACAGGGGCGATATTTGCCCCTTTAAATTAATTTCTACAGTAATTTTTACCATTATAAGATAATTTTTTTTTTCTAATCTTATTAAATGTATGCATCATATACGGTCTGATAGGTACGATTTAAACCACCTTAATGCCTGTCCCTGAATAATAGTGTAATTTTGTAGTTGGTCTAGGAGTATTTTATGATCTATAGTGTCAAACGCAGCACTGAGATCAAGTAAAACAAATACTGAGATACAGCCTTGGTCAGAAGCTAAAAGTAAGTCATTTGTAATTTTAATGAGTGCAGTTTCTGTGCTATGATGAGGCCTAAATCCTGAATCCTGAATTTCTTTTTCTTTTTTTTTTGCAAGAAGGAGCACAATTGGGACGACACAACTTTTTCTAGTATTTTAAACATAAATGGAAGATTTGAAATGGGTCTGTAATTTGCTAAAACATTTGGATCTAATTGTGGTTTCTTAATGAGAGGGAGTTTTGGGACATGACCTAGAGATAAAGATGAGTTAATAATATTGAGAAGAGGCTCTTCTGCAACAGGTAACAACTCTTTCACAGGGTATCCGCGGGGCATTAAAAAGCATTAAAAGTCATTAAATGGATTTTGCGAAAATTAAGGCCTTACATGGAATTAAAAAGCATTAAATTTTATTCCAACAGGCATTAATTTTTTTTAGATAGTTTTGAAGGAAAATAATACCAGTTTATATTGAATATAGCCTTCATAATTAATAACTTTGATTTGCTGTCTTAAAATATGTACATTGGTGTGATACACGCACGGAACCAGTTTGGTAATTGCCTCCGGCCAGTACAAAATTGCCGTAATGCCGTTTTGGACAGCGGTGGGCTGGGACCTGGAGACGGAAGGTTGAATCAGTGTTGCCAACTTAGCGACTTTTCAGACCCCTTTTGCGACTTTTTTCCAAGAAAGCGCGTTGTGACATATAGCGACTTGTTAACCTGATCTAGCTTCCGAGACTACCGCACGAGCATGAGATCTTGCTTTCCTGCCGCAGGCGTACCTGCGTCTGCTCTGTTCAGTGAGTGACTGAGAGGAGCAGCGCATTCAGTTGAGGATGTCAGAGAACAAATAAAATGGATACTATTGCTTCTAACCTGAGTGATCATTTTACGTGTACATATAGCCACAATCACAGCAAATGTCTTAATATTATGTGTATGGTGATTTTGTCAGACAACGTCTCGATTATAAATCAGGATTTTAGCGCTGGTTTATCATGTCAGGGCTCGACACTAATGCTTGTCAATTAGTCCGGGATAAGTGGATTTTTTGAAGGGGCAAGTGAAAGACCTGATTAAGGACCTGATTAAAACGTCAATACCAAAAAAAAACAACAAAAAAAAAATGACTGATTTTATTTCATTTAGTTTAAGTGGCGATCCATAGTGGATAGTAATAGTCTGTATAATGTAGTGACGATAACAAGGTTGCGCTGTTGAGGCTCGCGCACCATCTTGAGGAGAAATGGAAACATGAGCGAAGCACACACAAAAAGAAGTTTTTATAACTTGATACAGGTAAGCAAAATCATATGACCAAGAATGCTGTTTTCCTAAAGAGGCTACTGTCACGATTAAAAACGTGACACTGATTTCATACAACTGTTCAGTTCAGTTAACAAATAGTTAATATTAAGTCACTTACATTTTAGAAGGAACATTAACTGTTTTTGTTCTATTTTAGCAGCAAAAATAGTTTCAAACAAAGATCACAGCAGAACCAAAGCGCAACATTCAGCCTTGTTTTCATTACTGAATGATTAAGTGTTTTGAATGAATTGGTTGAGTCAAAGATTAAATGACCCAATCATAAACAACTGCCTCATTCTTGAATGAATCAACCATTGGAATGAATCGTTTAAATGAATGACTCACTTATTAAGACGGTTACTTTACGCCACCTACTGGTGGTTTAGTTTAATTTTCTAATTGTTTAATCATTTCTTAAAATCCCATAACATTATTTGATGCAGTTGTAATTTTTTTTTTTTTTTTTTGTAAATTCGTAAATTATTTAATTTGATTGGTAACAGCCCTTAGTGTCTTATTCTAATTAAATTTATTGATCGAATTTAAGAATTTAAAATGAAAGATGAATCATACATTTTACATGAATCATACAAGAATCGTACAAGTGAATGAAAAGGCTGTATGTCGAGCCCTGTATGTAGTCTTGATGGGCCACGTTTCAGGCACCATTGCATATTTTCTGACAACAAAAACAGAAAAATATATAGATGAAACAATTTTATTGGGAATTTGGCTGTATTAAAATATATTATGTGAGCAAAAAGGGTAGCACCAGAGAAGCAAACAAATGTAAAGGGCTGACACTTGGCAGAATGCGAATGCAACAATGACATGATGAATATTCTAATTGCTTTTTGATGTCATCTATCAACATTTACCGACATATATATGGCATTAAAAATTTAAAAATTGGCATTAAAAAGGCATTAAAAAGCATTAAATTAGATTTGATGAAACCTGTAGAAACTCTGTTTCAGTAGTTTAGTGGGTATTGGATCTAATAAACATGTTGTTGGTTTAGACCAGGTGTGTCAAACTCATTTTAGGTTGAGGGCCAGAAGGGAAAAAATGTAACCATGTGTGGGCTGATTTTTTTTTTTTTTTTTTTTTTTTTTTTTTTGTAAACCTTAGTGAGCTGACAGTTACATTAATATTAACCATACAAACTACACTTTATTAGACTTTTAAAATAATGTTTTATTTAATATTTTTTATTAATGATTTTTTATTTTTATTATGGCCAATTCCAATTTTTTTTTAGCAAATTTGATACCGGTTGCCTATTTTTTTTTTTTTTTTTTTTTTTTTTTAATTTTTAAATTCATTTGTTGTTTATTTGTTCTATAACAGGCCAAACTGGCCTTAAACAAAAAATATGTGTAGACATTTGGTATACAAGCACCACTGCATTTTGAGCATGAGCAGTTGTTTTTTATTTAAATTGAATTTAAATTATAATTTCAAGAAAAAAACGGCATGGTCTGACTTTAAAGCTTTGTAAAATTATGCTACATAAGACAACCTGCACAAAACAAAAATAGCAGACGGACTGTGAAACACCAGCGATATAGCGTTTTCTTTGGTCACTGCTGTACACAAAGCAGCGCTGCGCTTATAAAATAGGCTACTTATACAAAGATCGAAACTTTTCTGAAGACAGTTCCCTTCTAAGTTACATTCATATAAAACCCAATTCAATATTTATATTTTTCTTCCTATATTTCACAGTGACCTAAGCCTGGTACAGTATTTGCTCTGCTGGCACATCTGTGTTCTTCTCTTTGCGTCTGTATTCAGCATGTGGCTGTGTTAACGTCCTGTTTACAAACTTCGTAATATTTCCACACAAATGACAGTTTGGGAAATGATTGCAAAGCAGTTTGTTTGCAAGTCCAGAATAGATATTGGCAAAAATAAAACTAATAACCAGTTGGATTTATGGCCGGTGGACCATGCATAACTGTTTTTTATTATTGTTCAAATCATCCCCCGGGCCAGATTGGACACTTTTGTGGGCCGTATTCGGCCCGCGGGTCGTATGTTTGACACCGGTGATTTAGACACGATGATAAGTTTATTTAACTCTTCCTGTCCTATAGTTGTAAAGCACTGCAATTGTTCTTGAGGGGCAATAATTGAGGCTGAATCATAAAACGCTGTCAAAGGTTGTACATTTACAATTGTATTTCTGATGCTTTCGATTTTCTCATTGAAGAAATTAATTAAAGTCATTGCTACTAAACTGTACTGCAATATTTTGTTCTGGTGATGCCTGTTTATTTGTTAATCTAGCCCCTGTACTAAACAAGAACCTTGGACTGTTTTGGTTATTTTCTATGAGTTTGCAGAGATGCTCAGCCCTGGCTGCTTTTAGAGTCTTTTTATAATGGGAAGTGCTGTCTTTCCACGCAATTCTAAAGACCTCTAAACGAATTTGTCTCCATTTTTGCTCTAGATTATGAGTTTCTCTCTTAGCGTGGGTAATACAGTTGTACCATTGTGCAGTACTTTTCTCTCTAAACTTTTTAATCTAATGGGTGCAACAGGTTCTAATGTACTAGAGAAAATGGTGCCCATACTGCTAGCCATTTTCTCAAGTTCATTTGTGTGTTTGGGTATTCTGAGCAGCTGTGACAGATCAGGCAGGTTATTTGTGAATCTATCTATAGTTGTAGGCAGAATTGTTCTACCTAGTCGATAACATGCCCAATATGGCAAATATCAGCAGTACGCAGTATCCAGGTTTCAAGGTAGTGATCAGTAACATCATCACTTTGCGGTAGAATTTTTATATCAGTAGGATTGGTTCCTTGTGATATAATTCAATCTAGTGTATGATTAAAATGAGTGAGTCTAGTGACATTTTGCTTGACCCCAGTGGAGTTTAGTAAATCTGTAAAAGCAGCCCCTATCGCATCATTTGTATTGTCCACATGAATGTTAAAATCTTCAACAATCAGCGCTTTATCGACGTTGACCAATAGGTCTGAGAGAAAATCTGCAAACTCTTTTAGGAAATCAACATAGGGCCCTGGAGGTCTATAAACGGTAGCCAAAGCAAGAGATGATAGGGACTTTTTTCTTATATCTGAGAGTGTAAAATTTAGCACAAGCACTTCAAAAGAATTAAACCTGTGTTCTGTTTTCTGAGTAACATTAAGAATATCTCTATAGATAGTTGTAACACCGCCGCCATGACCAATCAGACGGGGCTCTTGCTTATAACAGTAGCCTGGTGGAGTAGATTCATTAAGACCAAAATATTCATTCGGTTTAAGCCAGGTTTCAGTAAGGCAAAGTACATCAAAATGATTATCTGTGATCATTTCATTTTCAATAACCGCCTTAGGTGTCAATGATCTATTGTTTAGGAGCCCTAGCTTTAGAAATTGTTTTTGTTCAGTAATTTTGAGATTTTCTAGTTTTTTCACGATCAGATTTTTTTTCTAGATCCTATAGATTTATTGTTTGACCTCACTATTTGGGGAATAGACACAGTCTCTATAGACTGTACTACACTCACATGTGTCGGCGCCAGAGTGAAGTCGGATAAAACTAGCAATATCAAGGCAATCCGATCCTGTTTTTTATATAGAATAATGTCGGGGGTATGTTCACCCACTGTGAAACAGAGAAAATAATAGAGAAAATTTAGATTTTAAGAAGAAAACAGGTGTTATTTAACTCATTTAAGACTACTCTTATGAGGATAATCGACAAAATGGGCATTTTGGCATAATTCTGTGTTATTGTTTGTTCAAGCACGAAAGAGAATTCGATACTGGTGCTCGTCTTTCTGTGCACAAGAGTCTTGTGTGTGTCACACAGACACGACATTCACAGACAGTGCGTTCTCGTTTGTCTTGTGGCGCTTGAATGGTTTGAAAGCATTTGCGAGAATAAGAGCGTGATCATATAATGTAACGCTAACCAAATTATGACGGAAAAATGGACCATCTTCCTAATGTTGTGTTGGTTCCCCTTTTGCTGCCAAAACAGCCCTGAACTATCAAGGCATGGACTCCACTAGACCCCTGAAGTTGGGCTGTGGTATTTGGCACCAAGGTGTTAGCAGCAAATCTTCCTGCTAAGTCCTGTAAGTTGCGCGGTGGGGCCTCCATGGATCAGACTTGTTTGTTTACCACATCCCACAGATGCTCGATTGGATTGAGATCTGGGGAACTTGGAGGCCAAGTCAACACCTCAAACCATTCCTGAACCATTTTTGCTTTGTGGCAGGGTGCATTATACTGCTGAAAGAGACCACAGCCACCAGGGAATACCATTTCCATGAAAGGGTGTACATGGTCTGCAACAATGTTTAGGTAGGTGGTACATGTCAAAGTAACATCCACATGGATGGCAGGACCCAAGGTTTCCCAGCAGAACATTGCCCAAAGCATCACACTGCTTCCACTGGCTTGCCTTCTTCCCATAGTGCATCCTGGTGCCATGTCTTCCCCACACGCACCCAGCCATCCATGTGATGTAAAAGAAAACATGATTCATCAGACCAGGCCACCTTCTTCCGTTGCTCCATGGTCCAGTTCTGGGAAGTTGTTATTTACCAGCACCCACTTACGTACAATGCGGCAAAAATATGCAGGTCCTCCATCTGATCTGGATACAGCCCGGATCTGGCTGACTGCGGTAACCTCGGGATGAGGATGAATAAGGATGGTGACATGGTGTGGTAAAATACACAGAGAGAGCAGTTCGGGTAGTGCTTGAGGCACGCTAGATTAAAGTCATGTGCATAAAGTCATGTATAAAGTCCCGTCTATGATCTTCCAGCGGACTGTCACCCTGCTCCAGGCAGAGTAATTGAACTGCGGGGAGGTCCATGGATGAAAAACAAAAAGAAACAAAAGGGGAAAATGTAGCAAAATTTAAACTATGTCACGTTAGTCAAGCTCGCAAGCTCGCATCGAATCAGGTGACGCTCAGCTGATTCACATTGACCTATAGAATACGACGCCTATCACCGCATTTGTATATATATGGTCCATTCAGTATTATCAGCAGCTTTATCGCATGGCTCAGGAGCTAATTACCCTCCTCCGTCCCCAGCTCCTCCTTTGTCCAGTCAGGACTTGACCTTCTGATATTTCTTTTGATCAAACTCATTTCTTCAATTATGTTACATGAATTATTGTCATTAAGAAAATTAATGATATTGCAATACTTGGTTCTGTTCTGTTTACCCTAAAGGGGGTTATCGCTGCTCTCCGTGCTCTTATCCATGCTAGGTTGCATGGATGGGCAAGGAGTTTTTGCCCAGAACAGAACCATACCGCCAATCCAAACTGTATGCTAACTGCCAGTCATAAATTTTTTAAATCACATTCCCATTTTTTTTATTGTACACCAGCCTATGTCATGTAATTTTTAGGTAAACTTACAATTCATATAATGGCTCATGTTAAAAAATGTTGCAATGCAATAGTGAAAAGAGCATAAAGTTTTTACTATATTTCTGTGAAAAACAACTGAAGACAAATCAACAGCATTGAAACATTTACTCATCACTATTAACTCATAACTATTAAAAAAATAGTATAAGATATGTTACCTTTATTTAAAACTTTTCAAAATTTTTAAATCTCTTTTGTTGTTGTAGTAAAACTTTGGCACAACTTTCTCATCCCCTGTAAGAAAGGCTCTGGGAATTAACATTCTACTGATCTACAGAACTGAGGTTTGAGCAATTTACAGAACTAAGCCACATTTTTGGGGGTGTCTTTCTTTCCCACTTTCTCCCAGAAAGACAAGTGCCACGTAACGGTGGGTAGTAAATCGCACGACAAAGGAGAAAAATAGCAAACAGGAATTTAATGACAGACTCAGGAGAATATCACAGATTAAACTTTACACACGTTAAACATTGATGAAGATGGACAGAGAGCCTGTCCGCATGGAATTGTTGGTGAGGAAGTGAATGTACAGCGCTCTTTTCCACCCTCAATACCATGACTGAAATGAGAACCTTGAGCAAGGCACCGAACCCCCAGCTCCCCGGTGCCACAGCAAACATTGGCTGCCCACTGGTTCTGGCCAGTCACTTAAGACAGTGACTGGCCGCCACCTACTGGCGGTTTTAGTTTAATGCATAAAAGTATCAGTCCATTTTTACCATCATTTCATATTTCTCTACTTAACATTTTTTATTTAAAACATTTTCTCATAACATTATTTATGCCATTATGATTGCATTCATGCTACTTCTGAGCAGCATTAAACGTTGTGTATACATTTAGATCCAGCTTGTACCACTGTAGTGCAAAGATGGCTTTTGTTGATACAGATTTCATTTGATTGAAATTATTGATATAGTTTAATTTATTGCTTTATTTAATTTAAGAATTTGACATAAAACATGACATCTATTTAATAGGGTCAGAAAATCTTTCCCTTTATAAAAGATAAAAAAATGCACCTGAAAATCAATTTAAGGGGGCAAATATCATCCCTTAATGGAAAAGGTATGACTGCAGTCTAAGTGGAGGAGAGGGTGTATGCAGAAGGATGTTAAATGCTTCAGGATGTACGCCATTGTAAAACATTTGAGAACCACTGCCATATATGATTATAATATAATGCTTTAATTGCTATCTTATGGTAAGTTATATAACAATAACTGAACATGTCTCTCCCTTATGTTGTATTGCTTGAATTATGGCTATTTTTAAACTCAGAAGAATTCAAATATTCACCCACATTGCTATCAAGTCCTTGATTTTTTTTTAATATGGACATTCTTATATATATTTTACTTATTGTTTTCTTTTTAAAAACTTCTAAAAGCTAAGTTTTCACTACTGTGAATTTTACTGACTTCTGCCTTTTTCTTTTTTGTGATGACCATTTCCCCTTTCTCTTCAATTACAGGGATCTGCTTATAGTTATTAATACCATTCATTTTCCTAATCTTTCTCCAAACCACATGCCTTTCAGTCTCTCTCCCGAATGTATTGCAGAATTCCTGCCAAGCCTTTCCTTTTGCATTTTTAATTCTTGCAACCCTTTTCTTCTGATACTCTACAATTGTATCTTGATGTATTAATCTTTTTTAAAATACTAAATGCCTTTATCTAATTGCCACTTTGCATTCTTCAGACCACCATGGTACATTTTTCTTTCTTTCCACTGTATCCTATTTAAAGACTCTATTTCGTTCAAAAATAATTCCTTCTACTATTTTATTATATTTTTCCTCAACACTTCCTTCCAATTGTATATTATTGAATTGTTCTAGCACACCATATAAAATCCCATTGTGCACACTGATTAACTTAGTCTAATGTCTAATGGTAAAGTTTGTTTTTTCCATTTGACGCAAATTAGCTCCATATTATGCCCGAAACAGCAAACAAGGACTTGCCGCCATCTTGGAAGTAAGATCAAATGACGCGTCTCGCTGAGGCAAAGAATATACACTAACAAGAAGCGGCACTCAATAGAACATTCCATTGAAACACCGGCGCCCAGCAGCAGCCCTGCGTTTCCGCCATTTTGGGGTGAAAGCGAGTCGGCAGTCCACTAGTTTCTATGGCAATATTAGCTGCTTTGTTAAAAAAAAAAAAAAAAGTGGATTAAAGCTGAAATCCAACCTGAATGATGACAACGCAGAATAAAATACTATCACTACTGATCATCAAATCCTTTTTACAGTTTATTTTACACACTTTGTGTTTAAGATTCCACTTTTTTCACAAAACCTTTGCTCTCTAGAAACCCAGTCAGTTTGGGTTAAAATTCTTTAAAAGGCTTATAAACACTGAATTATTACCAACATATTAAATTAAATTAAGGACATGCATCAGAAAAATTGGGAATGTTGGACAATAAATATATGAATATAACAGCTTGTTTTTGCAGTTTTGTCTAATGTCCGTTAAAGCAAAAGTGTACAAAAGTGGGAATTTATGCGATAACGGACACAGCAATGCACCATGTATCATCATTATGTTTGTAGCGTGATCCATTAAAACGTACACTATAGCCTATTTCAATTCAGACCTAGATATTATTACTATTATTCCACTAGGTCTAATATATTGTTCGCTGCAAACATGATGATCTTAAATTTATTAATTATTAATTTACTATTAATAAATGTGTAAAGTTGCATAAAATAGAAATACTCAATAAAGTAGGCTAACTACGTTACCTCAGATGGTTGAATGGTTGGATTCCACAACTGGTAAAATAAAACATATATAAGACAATACAACATTTACTGTAGGAGCCATACA
Organism: Ctenopharyngodon idella; assembly: GCF_019924925.1. NCBI lineage: Eukaryota > Metazoa > Chordata > Actinopteri > Cypriniformes > Xenocyprididae > Ctenopharyngodon > Ctenopharyngodon idella. Next base: position 23,905,992 of record NC_067229.1, on the reverse strand, counting down.
ATTTACTGGTGACTTAATTTAAGAAACTGTTCTATTGCGCTTCTGATTTGGCAGTGAAATTCGCCGATTTTGGGTGCGTAAGATGTAAAGGATTCTATGGTCCAGTTAGTATTTTCAGCCCATAATGGCGGCCGCGCTACCGGAGCGCCTTCTAGTGGCTGTTACACAAAAAGTATCAAAGTGTCGCCTCTTGGGTTCTAAGCTCTTTGGCTTGGTTGATCGATCTGCCCCGAGTTCACAGGTTAAATGTCCGAATTCGAGCGGCGGTCCAGACGTAATGCTGCCTTCACGTGCTCTCGGAATTATACGAGTTTCCTAAGTAAAAAAAAACTGCACATGAACGCCCTTCCATTTCGAAACTTGAATGCGATGAGCTCGTAATCGCGACTTCAGATGTGGGAATTATCAAATTTCCGATAGCACGTGAAGGCAGCATTATTCCCAAGTAGGATATGGTCTGCAGCATTAGTTGCATCGCTGTAACTACGTCATCATGACGTCTCGGGTGTTGCGTGGGCTAGCTTTAGCAGCGTTAGCTGTATAACAGTGATGGTGGAAGGTGAAGATTTCTGAAACACATCAACGGAGATCGACATTCATGAGACGAGTTTATTAATGGTGAGGTAAGTGAATGTTTTCTTATGCACAATGAGTGCGTTGTGTTTATCGCATATGGCGTGAATGATGAATGTGTGAATGCGATTGGGTGAACGACAGATAAACACATCAGCAGGGAGAGACAGACAGATCCTATCTACGATCCTCTTTAGTCCTGTCCTGACATAATCTTTAAACCGAAAGTATATATGTATGTGTGTTCAGATATTAGGCGGATGTCATGAATCAGGCTTTGATTTATTATCATATTTTAATCAGGGCTGGAAATGGCTGAGATTCACTGGGGGGACTCTAGTTGGGAAGATTTCTTATTTATTTATTAATTTATTCGTGTTTATATATATATATATATATATATATATATATATATATATATATACTTTCAATGACTTTCCAGATGTATTTAAATATAAAATATTATATATTCTATAATAACATTAAACAGGCCTATTTGATGTTTCCTTCAAACAATGTTTTCTTAATTATCAAGCAAGCACATGAAAGGTCAATGAACAACATTTATGAATTGTGTGTGGCACAAACATGTTCATTCAGCAGAATCTCTGCTTGGAGTAAATTACCTGTTTGATTTTGGCCAAATTAAAGATACATTGTCTAGGAATTTACATATGTGGTGCATACTGAATTGAACAGGTCACAAACATTATACATTTGTCCTCAGGTTAAAAAAAAAACTGTAGAATGTTTGGATGGCTACCTCAGTTTAGTATATCTACTTTGAAAAGACATTTAAAGGGGAATCCAGTTTTAATGGACATGGAAGCTGATGTGCATTCTAAAAAGAATCACATGAGGTTATGATGCTGTTTTTACTTAATGAGCTGCAAGATTCTGGAAATTGAGAATCATAATTTTCTCATGATTCTGAATAGACAAAAAAAAAAAAAAAATGTAATTTACTAGCCACACGTCCTTGTAATTTTATATTTAGTACAAGTTTTTAAAATATTACAACATTTACTGGTTACACTTTATTTTACAGTGCCGTAGTTACATTTTAATTACTTAAATATGTACTGTGTACTATAAATTAACTACATGTACTTAGAGTAACTATAGAGTTATGGTTAGGGTTTGGTTTAGGGTTAGTTACTTGTAATTATGCATAATTTACTGTTATTACTATAGTAAGTACATGCAGTAACGTGTAACTACAGCACTGCAAAATAAAGTGTTACCCATTTTCCATGTTTTATAGCGGTTGTACCAAATGACTTGATGTTTCGGGACATGCGTATGAGCAAGTGAAAACCTGAATTTTTCATATAGTTAAGAGAGAGTTAGTTACTTTGCTTCACAACCATGTGGTCCTTTGCAGGTGTCTGAATGATGTCACATCATATCACGTGATATTGCCCGCATGACTTGATCCAAAATGGCCCCTTTATATTGGTTACTCCGAATGACATCAATGAAATTAATTTTTCCGGACATTCTTTCTCATAACAAAGCAACGACTTCTACACATAATTTTAATACCATTTTGCACTATGTTGATATATGATGTTATAAAATCATGCCAGAATAAGAATTATATACATTTATTACTTTTTAAGATAAATCACAAATGAAATGGCTGTATTAGGCGGTTTAACTGAATGACATTTTGACACTTCAAAATCCTTAAAATACCTTGATATGTAGCAAAATATAATTAAAACCTTTTGGATTCAAAAGCTGTGATTAACTCCTCATAGAGATTTAATCAGATCAACATAATATTTGATCAGTCTAATCTTAAGGCCTTCGTGATGTTACATTGCAAAGATTTAGAGTTTTAGCTGAAGGGCGTTGTCTGTGGCGGCCTGACAAACTTAGATGTTTCGCCATGAAGGAGGAAGCTGTTGTAACTCAGGCATACAGTGTCCGATCTGCCCCAAACTTCACATGTGTGATAAGAGTCCTAGCCTGAAGACATCTATATGCCAATATTCAGCTAATCATAGCGCTACCTGCTGACAACAGAAACACATTTAAATATGCCAGGAAGTATCAAACATACTAGAAACACGTTAAATCATGCAACACTTGGCTAAGTGCTAATGTTTGCGATTAATGCCACGAAACAAGTTGTTGTAATAACTCAGGTAAACAATGTCCGATCTGCTCCAAACTTCACACGATTGATATTAGTCTTAGCCTGAAGACATCTAAATGGCAATATTCAGTAATAGTCAAAGTGCCACCTGGTGGCAGCAGGAAGTGTGGCAAGTCGAAATGACTTTGCCATATTTCAACTGTATTGACTCGCTTACATGCATGTCACTCACTATTCACTGTTTTCCTAAGGCCACCGGGTGGTGGTGGCCCTGGGTGCGAGGGCCCTTTCATCGCTGCTTGCAGCTTTAATTAGTTTTGTTATTTTTTCTTGCTGCTGACTATCGGGCTTTCTCGGTGGCTGCTCCTCGACTCTGGAACAGTCTTCCTCTCAATATTAGATCTTCCCCTTCTGTTTCTACTTTTAAATCCTCTTTAAAAACTTATTTGTATTCTTTATGTTTTAATTAAGGGTGTTTTCGATTGTCCTCAAGGTTTTGATTCAGTGTGTTAATTCTTTTTTTGTATGTGCTTGTGTGTTTTAATTTTGTTTTAATTTTTCTGTACAGCACTTTGGTTGCAACCTCTGTTGTTTTGAAATGTGCTTTATAAATCAATAAATCAATAAACTAAACTAAAGTCATTTTGTGTCAAATCAACCAAATTTCAGAACTTCACCAGCTCAAATTTTTGTTAAAAAAAATCTGTAGAAAGACAAATATAAATAGTGATGAAAGCCAAAATATTAAATGTCATAGATGTATTACATAGATGTGTTACTGAGTAATCCACTGTTTTGCAGAGGGGGGTCAAAATGACAATTTTCACCTGAGATTTGGAGCCATACACAGGGGTGTAAAAATGACTTGTGAAGGATGGCAGCATCAATATTTTATTTTTACACAGAGATTGATAGATGTATTAGTAAAATATGTTTAGCAATCTTTGTTTCTTTATATGCCAACGGTGACGGTTCAAAAATGGCGAAAAGAACTTCTTGTTTTTTGCCTCTAGTTTGCATGCCTGTAACTCTAGAAGTATTAAATATATCTTAATATCCTTATAGATTCTGGTTCTTAACAAACTTTCCTTTTGATATCTTGATTTTAAAGGATTAGTTCACTTCAGAATTCAAATTTCCTGATAATTTACTCACCCCCATGCCATCCAAGATGTTTATGTCTTTCTTTCTTCATTCGAAAAGAAATGAAGGTTTTTGAGGAAAACATTCCAGGATTTTTCTCCATATAGTGGACTTCAACGGCTACCAATGGGTTGAAGGTCCAAATGAGTAAATTATCAGGAAATTTGAATTCTGAAGTGAACTAATCCTTTAAAGACCTTCAATGGTTCAATCCCAGAGATATGGATATCTTTTTTTCTCTCTCTCTCTTTTTTAACTCTATGTTCTTCTTGTCTATATTTATTTATTTTTTTATGTGGATGTACCACTGAGGAGAAGCACAAAGTTTCATTGCATAGTTGTGCAATGACAATAAAAATTATTCTATTCTATTCTAACGCGGCTCCATGAGTAAATCCGTAAATACACATTTTCAGTGGTCAAAAAAACCAAATGTGGGCCATTTTGCATACATCTGATACTTTTTTTTTTTGAAGAGGAATATCTGAAGAACAAATAATGTTGGAACTAGAAATATATATCATGTTTTTCTGTCAACTCAGTTGCATAGAACGTCTTGGTTATGTATATAACCTTAGTTCCCTGAATAGGGAACGAGACGCTGCGTAGTCGCTATGGGAACGCCTCTGCGTGATGTCGTCATGAAGCACGTATGAAATCTGTCCAATCAGGAGACGGAACGTCATAGGCGGGTGACGTCACTGACCAGGAACTATAAAGCCAGCCCGAAAACACACTCATTCAGCTTCTGAAATACTGAAGCAAGTCGCTTACGGGCATGACGGGAGTATGGCAGGGCAACGCAGCGTCTCGTTCCCTATTCAGGGAACTAAGGTTATATACATAACCGAGACGTTCCCTTTCAAGGGAACTCGCGCTGCGTAGTCGCTATGGGAACGAAATCCCAACATCGCCATACGAGCAAGTGACCGTTCGTGTAAGGCCTCAGCGCTCAACTCACAGTAACACCTGCGCCCCCAGAGTGGAGCCGAGGTCTAATTCATAAAACCTCACAAATGTATGCGGTGAGGACCAGCCTGCCGCATCACAAACATCATTTAGGGAAACTCCAAAGATTAAAGCCTTAGAGGCAGCCATACTCCTGGTTGAATGAGCCCGGACGGCCAATGGTGAAGGCTGTCCAAATGACTCATAAGCAAGTGAGATGGCCTCGACCACCCACTTGCTCATTCTCTGCTTGGATGCAGGGAGACCCTTCCTAGGTGCTCCAAAACATACAAATAGCTGATCAGCTTTTCTCCACATGGCAGCTCTGTGGACATAAGCATCCAGCGCCCTCACCGGGCACAGCAGATTTAGCTTTTCCTGGTCCGAGGACGTAAAAGGAGGAGGAGGACAGAAGGCCTGCAGCACAATAGGTCTCACAGGGTTAGTGAGAACCTTAGGTATGTATCCCGGTCTGGGATGAAGGAAAGCCTTAACATTACCAGGCGCAAATTCAAGGCATGATGGAGACACCGACAGGGCCTGAATGTCTCCAATTCTCTTGAGAGACGTAATAGAAAGCAGAAACACAGTTTTGAGCGTAAGGAATTTTTCTGGCACCTCCTCAATGGGTTCGAAGGGGGCCATAGAAAGGCCTTGCAACACAATGGCCAAATCCCAAGCCGGTACTCTCGTGCGAGCTGCGGGTCTCAACCTCAAAGTGCCACGGAGGAAACGAGTGATAAGTGGGTGTCTCCCCAAAGATACCCCACTCAAAGGAGCGTGGTAAGCAGCTAAGGCCGCCACGTACACCTTCAGTGTGGAGGGGGATAACCCTAAAGAAAATCTATCCTGTAGGAAATCCAGTACTGCGCTAACCGGGCAGTTAACAGGATCCCACTGGTGATTTTCACCCCAAGAAGTGAATAATCTCCACTTCAAAGAGTAGAGTTTCCTCGTGGAGGGAGCTCTGGATCGGAGAATGGTCTCTACAACCTCGGTTGAGAGACCGGAACCTCTGAGCTGTGCTCCCTCAGAGGCCATGCCCACAGCTTCCATAGCTCCGGACGGGGGTGCATAATCAGACCGCCCGCCTGAGAGAGAAGGTCCCTCCTGATCGGAATCTCCATCGGAGACCCGTCGAGAAGGGATACCAGGTCCGAGAACCATACTCGAGCCGGCCAAAATGGGGCTACTAACAACAGACGGGCCCCGTCCTGGCGCACTCTCTCCAGAACCCCCAGGAGCAGCGCAATCGGGGGAAAGGCGTACAGTGGCAGCCTCGGCCACGGCTGTACCAAAGCATCCAGCCCAAGAGGTGCTGGGTTTGACATTGAGAACCACAGTGGACAGTGAGTCGTCTCTCGAGACACAAACAGATCCACTTGAGCTTCGCCGTAGTTCTCCCATAAAAGCTTCACTATCTCTGGGTGAAGTCTCCATTCCCCGGGCCTCGGCCCCTGCCTCGACAGGATGTCTGCTCCCACATTCAGGTACCCCGGGATATATACTGCTCTGAGGGAGAGCAGTTTCCCTTGGGACCACAGGAGGATCTGATTCGCCAGCTTGTACAATGGGCGTGATCTCAGACCCCCCTGATGATTCAAGTAAGAGACCACCAAAGTGTTGTCTGATCGTACTAACACATGATGGTCCCTGAGGTCTGGAAGGAAATATTTCAGTGCTAGAAATACCGCCAGCATCTCCAGGCAATTTATGTGCCACGAAAGATGATGGTCCTGCCAAAGACCTTGAGTCGAGCGACCACTCATGATCGCCCCCCCAGCCCGTGAGGGACGCATCTGTCGTTAGCGTGACGCAACGACTGAGAGCCCCCAGCACAGGTCCCTGGGACAGAAACCAAGGTTGCTTCCATATGACTAGAGCACGTAAGCATCGCCGCGTGACTCTGATCATACGAAAAAGATTCCCCCTCGGTGAGAACCCCTTGATTTTGAGCCACCACTGCAATGGTCTCATGTTCAGCAGGCCAAAAGGTATCACGTTGGACGCTGCTGCCATAAGACCTAACAATCTCTGGAACTGTTTGACAGTGAGTGACTGGCCTAGCTTTATGTCTGAGACAGTCGAGAGAATCGATGTTATGCGAGCCGGAGATAGACGGGCGCGCATAATCACCGAATCCCACACCACGCCTAGATAAGTGGTCCTCTGCGCAGGAGAAAGCACACTTTTCTTTGTGTTTAATCTCAACCCCAACCTTCTCATGTGAGCGAGAACAACATCTCGATGTTGGACCGCCATCTGCTCTGATTGAGCCAGAATCAACCAATCGTCTATGTAGTTTAAGATGCGGATGCCCTGCATACGCAAGGGCGTCAGAGCCGCGTCTACACACTTGGTGAAGGTGCGAGGTGACAATGCTAGGCCGAAGGGAAGAACGCGATATTGGTATGCTTCGCCCCCGAAAGCAAACCTTAGGAACTTCCTGTGTTGCGGGAGGATTGATACATGAAAGTATGCGTCTTTTAGATCTATCGTGACAAACCAGTCCTCGGACCTGATTTGTGACACGATGTGTTTGACTGTCAGCATTTTGAACTTGAGCTTTGCTACTGTTCGATTCAACTGCCGTAGATCTAAAATTGGACGCAATCCCCCGTCTTTCTTTGGCACAATGAAATAGCGGCTGTAAAACCCTGACTCCCTGCTGGGAGGAGGAACCCTTTCTATAGCCTCCTTTTGCAAGAGAGTCTGTACTTCTTGTGCCATTACCAGAGCCTGCTCGGGGCCCACCATAGTGGGCAGGACCCCGTTGAATCGGGGTGGGCGTGTTCTGAACTGAATCGCATACCCCCTCTCTATCGTGTGCAGGACCCACTGAGATACTTTTGACAGATTTTTCCACTCTGACAAAAAATCTACTAAGGGAACCAGCCTCTCGAGGCTGGCCTCTGGTGGAATATGGGCAGCCAGCACAGTGCCCTGAAGCGGAACCCCGGCAGGGAACAACTGAACTGACTGCAGAGAAAGCACGCCACCCTCGGGTGACCCGCGAGGAGCTACTGCGCCCCGGTATGATAGCGGGGTTGGCAGAGCTCCCCCCTGAGGGCACCGAAGACAAACAGGCACCGTTGAGAGAGGTGAACACTGTTTGACTCCGGAGGGGACCAGCCTCAGGATCCTGACGCTGCTGGCGTCAGGATTTCTTTGCCGAAGCCCTCTTAGCCGCAGTGACAGCCCTCAGATCTGTCTTGCCCTTGTAGGACTTCGGCTGCGAGCGTTGCTCCGACTCCCAGCTCCTCGGAGGGGGAGTACGGGTAGCAACGCTCTGCTTCTGGTGTTGTCTGTGCTGTTGCGAGGTGCTCGTACTCGGCTTCGGCTGCTCCCGCCCAGCAGCCGAAGGGACTTGGGCACGACGAGGAAGAAACTGCTGCATCGCAGCAGCCTGCTTCCTTGCCTCCTGAAACCTCTCGGTGACAGACGTGATAGCGTCACCAAAGAGGCCAGACGGATTCAGTGGGGCATCCAAGAGAAACGTCTTGTCGGGATCTTTAATGTCAGACAAATTTAGCCAGAGATGGCGCTCCGTGGCCACCAGGGCTGCCATAGAGCGGCCGATTGACTTGGCCGTCTCCTTGGTGGCACGGAGCGCTAAATCTGCTGACTGACGCAACTCATGGATGAAATCAGCCCCCACTTCCTCACTATCGCCCAAGTCTTTCAGCAGGTCAGCTTGGTATGCTTGAATGATGGCCATAGTGTGTAAGCATGCCGCAGCCTGACCTGCTGCCGAGTACGCTTTGCCCACTAATGCTGATGTAGTTTTTAGCGGCTTAGTGGGCAACGTCGGGGCTTTGAGGGACGATGCCGCCTGTGGAGAGAGATGGCTCGCGAGCGTCTCTTCCGCTCTCGCCATCGCCCCATACCCGTGTTTCCTCATGCCCACCACGTTACTGTATGTGGAGGTTTGAGGAGAGTAAACACGGGATGACACCGGTCTCTTCCACGATCTCGACACCTCAGTGTGGAGATCGGGAAAAAATGGTAGCGCCCGACGTGGAGGTAGAGCAGACCTTGATGGTAGGAAGCGTTCATCAAGTTTACTTCCAGTTCTCTGCTCTTGCTTCTCGGCTGCCAATCGATATTAAGCCTGGCAACAGCGCGAGTAAGCACCTCCATGAGCTCCTCGCTCGCGGGAGAGTGAAGTGGCGAGTCTTCAGTCTCTCCCGTTGTCACGCTAACAACGTCCAGCTCCTCGGAACTAGACGCCATTAACGTGACTGTGTCGACTGGAGCGGAAGAAACCGCAACGCGTGCTTCCTGCCTCCGAATCGACACACCGGATGCAGCAGGTGAAGGCAGAGATAAGGCAGGGCCCGTCTCTAACCCCGCTGCTACATCCATTTGCGAACCCCAGGACATGAGACGCATGTGGCAGTTTTCCAAGCACAACACAGTGAAACTAATGAATGTAGGACAGCTTCTTGATTATTACTCCAATGAAAAAAGTAATAATTTGTATGTGCTTGTCACAAACTTAAAGCACAAATTTCACAGTGTCCAATAACCTTCAAAGGGCATAATTACCAAAGTCATAATAAAAAACAAACATCAAGTCTTTTTTAATCTGCCTTTCAAAAATGTGCTAAACAAATATTACAGAACAAATGTTTATAACATAACACTGTGAACCAATGTAAACAACCTAGGGTGACCAGGAGCCCGTTTCAGAAAGGAGGTTAAGTGAAAACTCGGAGTATGTTAACCCTGAAATGAGGGAAACTCTGGGTTTTCCATTTCAGAATAGGAGGTATGTCAAACCTGAGAAAGCAGGTTAAGTCAAGCCTGTTTCTGAAAGAGAGGTAACTTATACTCAGAGTCAGTTACCATGGTAACTTACTTTGTGAACCTAACCTGGTCGGGAGCAGATTTTCTTCAGTAAACCCAGAGTTTCCTTCGGTCTCCTCCCCCTTTTTAAAGTGCAAGTGATGTTTAAATAGTTCGTTCATTCATTCATTCACACTGCAAAAATGCTTTTCGTACTGAGTATTTTTTGTCCTATTTCAAGTAGAAATATCTAAAAATTCTTGAATCAAGATGGAATTTGCATATAAGAAAATGATATAAGATATTTAGTCTTGTTTCATGGGGGGATCTAAATTAAGTGCATTTTACTTAAGTAAAATTATCAATATCTGCCAGTGTGGTAATAAAAATAATCTTAATGCAAACGGAAAACAAGATTATTCAGAGTGTCTATTACTAAGTGCAAATTTACAGTAGCTCCGCCCACCAATGTCACACAAGGTTAAAATTGACATATGTACTTGTGGCTGCAGTGGTGTAGGTAGTAGTGTGTTGGGTCAGAGAATTAACTTGTGATGCGATTGATTGGGTTCGAATCTGCCTTCTGCCAAGCTCGCTATTCTCCCTTTTCCCATCACATATCACATCAGAAAGGCATTTATTTTCAATAAAAATGAAGAAAATGTTCTAAAAATGGAAGTAAATTGTCTAACGAGTGTTTAATAATGATAAAATCATTTACGCTCTGTTATTATTGCATCCTGTTAAATTATTATTTTTTTATTCTTCTTTTTTGCATGTGGGATACCATGAAAACGAATATTAGTTTAATAATTTACCATTCTACCAGTTTTCACCTCTGATATTATAACAGTGATAAGAATTAAACTTGCATTGACTCAGAAGTATGCAGACGTCATTTTGTCACGTGCTGTTGCCATGGTGAATCGTAATATCGGAGCTCCATTGATGATGGCTTTTCATAGTCGTGGTGCACGCGCTTAACTCCAAGTCAACCTACTCAGAGTCGATTGAACTAACTCAATTCAACTGTTCTGAAACAGAAAACTCAGAGTTTCCCATTTCAGGGTAAGTCAACTCAGAGCCCCAGGGGCCCATTTCAGAAAGGAGGTTAAGTGAAAACTCTGAGTATGTTAACCCTAAAATGGGTTAAACTCTGGGTTTTCCATTTCAGAATGGGAGGTATGTCAAACCCGAGAAAGCAGGGTAAGTCAAGCCCGTTTCTGGAAGAGAGGTAACTTACACTCAGTCAGTTACCTGGTCGCGAGCAGGTTTTCTTCGGTAAACTCAGAATTTCTTTCGGTCTCCTCCCCCTTTTTAAAGTGCAAGTGATATTTAAATCATTCATTCACATTGCAAAAATGCTTTTCTTACTGAGTAGCCTATTTTTTTTGTCTTATTTCAAGTACAAATATCTAAAAATTGTTATATAGGCTAGATAATCCATCTTGATTTAAGAAAATGATATAAGATATTTAGTATTGTTTCCTGGGGGGTATCTAAATTAAGTGCATTTTACTTTTGTAAAATTATCTGCCAGTGTGGTTATAAATATAATCTTAATGCAAAAGGAAAACATTATAACATGATTATTCAGAGTGTCTTAAGTGCAAATCTATAGTAGCACTGCCACTGCCCACCAATGTCACACAAAGTTAAAAACAACAAGCGTGATTGATGGCTTCAGTGGAGTAGAGAGTAGCATGTTGGGCGCGGAGAACAAACATGTGACGCGATTGACCGGGCTCAAATCCGCCTTTTGCCAAGCTCGCTTTTCTCTCTTTTCCCATCACATATCAAATCAGAAAGCATTTATTTTTCAATAAAAATTCAGAAAATGTTCTAAATATTGAAGTAAATTGCCTAACGAGTGTTTAATAATGATAAAATCATTTACACTGTTATTATTGCATCCTGTTAATGTATGTATCTGCCAGCATAAAATATAAATAGTATCTAAATTGTACTTAATTTTTCTTCTGGGAAGCATGCAAGTATCTTCTGTTGCTTCCGAAGGGCAGTACTAAATGAAAAACAATGATATTTCAACAAAATAAGGATAATTGATACATCTTCATCCTGTTCAAAGGTTTTCAAATAATATGCATTTGTATGATCTCTCTTATTTTGTTAAAATTATTCACATTTTCACAGATTCTGCAAGTGGTTCACATACTTTTTCTTGCAACTGTGTGTGTGTGTATGTGTGTATATATATATATATATATATATATATATATATATATATATATATATATATATATATATTATGAACATTAATGACAGACAAATATTTAATTAGGCTACTGTCATTTTAAGGCCAAATCTATGGATATAATATAGGCCTACTGACATACCCTTTTTTTCACCCACCTGTTTACGTCCACTTAAGCCATAACCGACTGTATTTACGTGAAATACTCCACACTAAGGACATTTTGACAGCTATTTGTGCATTTGACCATTCAGGCACAAGGAGAACTGATTGTGCGCCGTCTAAGAGAACTGGGATCGAGAGAGAGAGAGAGAGAGCGCTTCTGGTCTGTGTCATTCAGCATGTTTTGCATGCAGTTCGCAATGTGTGGGTTGTCATCATTAATTTTGAAGTATTTCCACATCCCCGAGGCTGACGTTGTTTCTGCTGCTGCCATCGGTGTCTCTGTACACGGAAAAATCTGCCAGTTACGTCACGTGAGGTATCGGTCTTTGGTATCGGGGGTATTTTTACGAGTACGAGTAGAAGTACGTGAGCTTGGTATCGGTGCATCCCTAAATAATCTATGGCTGCATCCGAAAACCTAGGCAGCTGACTTGTTGCCTCACTGCCTTATCAGGCAATGACGTGTAAGGCAGCGTTTGTGCATGAAGGCACCTGACGAAACTGATTTCGTACAGACTACTGAGGCAGCGTAACAGTTTAATGATCTACAACAAAATAGCGCAAGCTTTGGTGAGAACTAAACAAACATTTAATTACTACAGTAATTACTGCACGAAGTGAAGCTAACATTGGATTCGGATGTGCCTTGATGCCTTCCTACCTTGAAAAGTGTCCTCCGAAGGCAGCATTTTCCAGTTTTCGGACACAGCCACTCTTAGTCATTGATTAAACTGATTCATTCAAAAAGCTGATTCATTCAAGGTAAGGAAACACTGTGTTGCTCAGAGACGCAATTAGTCATACCCAGTACAACAAAAAAAGTTTTTTTTTTTTGTTTTTTTTCAGTGCTGAGACAGATCAGGGTATAGGATCAGTCATCCCTAGCTATGAATAGTGAAATTGAAGTGTAAAATAATTAACTCCCAATTTTAGTGCCCAGGATTAGCATGTTTGTCACAGTGAGTTTGTGTGTGTTTGTGTGTGAAATGTTCATGTCTTTGATGGCGTTACAGTGAAGGTGTGCCTTTTAAAGATGCATATAATGTGTGGTGTTGTTACAGCTCTGTGTCATGTCTGTGAAGAGCCCCTCAGACTTACTCAATGAAAACACGTACATACCACCTTCACTGACTCTTGACCTCTGCTTATCCTATGAAAGAAAGTTGGGCCTGAAAGATACTCCTGGGTCAACCTCTTTCTCTCCAAAGAGTCGACACAATTACGCCAGTACAACCTCCATCCAGCTCCTCAAAGGCATGGGAGGACTAGATGATGATGCATCCCTCCAGCACCAGGAAGATGAATGGAGCAGAAATCAGGAAAATGAACATGGTCTTCCAGTCTCTGAGAGCAACACCAAGTGGATGAAAGAAGATCAGAACCAAATATGCAAGCTAGCAGAACAGCAGCAGCAAGACCAGAATCTCAATCTGGTTGAAAACAAGAATGAATCCACAGATAGAAACCCAAACCAGAACTCACAGCGGCGAAATGAAGAGAAGAACAAGACCCTGAAAGCGCTCTGCTCTGACCTGCATGATTGGGCGGCTGATGAACATCTTCTGATTTACTCTTCTGCTGCCATGATGGAGAAGAATCAGGAAAACCAAGAGCAGATGAGAGACAAGGAAGCAGAAAGAGAGGAAGAGGAAAATTTAAATCCCAGTGGATGCGTGAACATAGACCCATCTGAAATTCAGAAGAAAGGAGGCGAAAGTGGCAGCAGAAATGCTTGTTTGCTGTTTGGCAAGAACGGCGTTACCAGTGACGAGGACTCCAGCTGCATGTCGCTGTCACAGGAAAGCACTGCAAGCAGCACCCCCGATGAAGAGCCAGGTAGGTCACACAGAATGGCAGGTGATCACAGAGAAAATTCCCAAGTAAAAAAAGTGTAGTCAGATTAAACTGTGTGTCGTTCACTAAACCTCAGTATTAGTTGTGTAACCAGATTAATCATATCTTGCTGACTTTTGCGCTGTTGTTCCTGTAAAATAAAAGGTAACTACTTCTGTCAGTACACATGCTATGCTGCCTGTGATTTAGTGATTTTAATTATGTCGATAAAAATATCTAGCTCTCAAGTGTTTGTTAGGCTATTGTTATAGGAACTGTTGTTATCAATTAAGTTTTATTCAGTGTTTTTCCCTTTTACCTGAGTAAAGAGTATAACCAATTATATCGTGGCAAACATAAACATACACAAGATTTCACAGAGCATCTTCTGTATGCCTGATGTCATTGAGACTGATTATATGAATTTAATCTAGGAAACTGACTAAAATAACAATGAGCACAATGAACATCATATCTACTACAAGCAGGCTCATCTTGTGTAACTGAGCTGTGCCTATAGGGAAAAAAAGACCTCTTATTAACTGTTTAGTCCATAACGACCATACATTATAAACTGGTTTTGGCGAGTAAGCTATTGAGAACTATTGAAATTCACATTTGTGACGCATATTACTGCCATCTGCTTTACCTGACCACTTGTGATCGGATCACTCGAAATGTTAATACCAGGTGTAAACAGGCCCAAGGAGAACATGTTTCATTGTTGGTTGTAGAGTCCTATTGGGATGGCAGTGCATTTGAAACAGACACGGACCTGCCCGCTGGTTGGATGCGAGTGCAGGACACATCAGGCACCTACTACTGGCACATTCCCACAGGTACCACACAGTGGGAGCCACCTGGGCCCCTGGAGGAGAGACCAGCCAGTGCATCGCCTGCGCTCACACCCACTGACGAGCCACAGGTGCATGCATGTCATCATATATATGTCTACAAAAATATTTCTTTCTTATTTAAATGGTTTGCAGTTATTAATATTAATAAGTATTATTTTAACCCATGTGAATGCTAATGTCTTTGTACGTGTCTTTAAACATTAATTAGATTACATGGAGCTGTGTTTCACAACCAAACACATTCAGTGTTGAAGAACTCTGGCAGGTAGGTTCATAATGGAGTCACTTGACTTGACAAACACCTCATTCTTTTTTTTTCTTCTTTTTTTTTAAGTCCATATAATGCTTTTTTTTTATCGCTCAGAAGGAGGATGTAGCTTCTGATAAAAGTCTGAAGGAGTTTGAGGGAGCGACTCTACGCTACGCCTCCATCAATCTGAGGTACAAGATCGATCAAACATCACAGACTTGACGACTGAGCATGAAACAGTATTACTCCACAATAACATTTACGTTGCATTGCATTTATGCATTTCGTAGACACTTATCTAAAGCCACTCACTTAGTAGTGAGGAAATTTCACAAATGGACTTATTGCACAGGTGGCAACCTATCACGGTACCATGCTTGAATTCACTGAGCTCCTGAGAGCGACCCATTCTTGCACAAATGTTTGTAGAAGCAAGATTGTAGGAGCAGGGTTGGTACTGAACTGTGCAGGAAGAGAACAGGATTGGGCACCTCTGCTCTACTGTTTGAGTTACAGGAGCATTGACCCTTCTCTGTGTCATCATCTTGTTGTGTGCAGTTTTTCTCAGTCTGAGGAGGAAGAGGAACAGACTTATGTCAGCAGTATTGAGGGGGCGAAGGTAAACGCACAAATGACTGATCACATGCACATCATCAAGATGTTTGTTTTCTCCATGTTTGTTTTCTTTGTGTGTGTGTGTGTGTGTGTGTGTGTTTTGCAGTGCTTTGCAGTGCGTTCTCTGGGCTGGGTGGAGATATCAGAGGAGGAAATGGCTCCTGGCAGGAGTAGTGTTGCCGTTAATAACTGTATTCGACAACTGTCCTACCAGAAACACAATCTAGATGACACAGCTGGCATCTGGGGTGAGGTATGTGCATATGTGTGGAAATCGTTAGAATTTGAAAGAATGAATGGATAAAAGAGACATTGGCTATGTTTGATAACAGTTAGGCATGTGACTGTATCAACTTTTCATATCACAATAATTGCTGAAGGTTTTGTCAAGTATACAGTATTATCAGTATTGAATTAAGTTACAAAAAGTTAAACTTAAGTGTTGTCTTCATATGTTTATTAACGTTTTGTTCTTGTAACAAAAAAGAACTGACCATTTATTTATAAATATATTTATTTATATAACTATTGTTAGGGGCTAAGTGCATGAAAAAATGTAAACATTGTTTAATACAATGTTTCCCCAAAACCTTTAATTTAATCCCCCCAAAATAGACTAGTCGTAATTAATGTTTTAAGATTTGTCTAATTCTAATGCTCTTTAACGTGATATATTGTTTATATTTTGTATTCTTGCAGTTCTGCTATAAAATAAGGTGATCAGACTCTGAAGTATTGGGCATACACATAGAGTATAGCTTGCGCACTCCCTTTTAAATCACAAAATATGGGCACAGCAATTGATACAGGCTGCAACGGAATTTTTTTTTTATGCTGCTGTTTGAAGCTTCCGCTTTTCGAACGCGGAAGTGTGATAAAGGCCTATATGATAGTATGCCATTGTTTGTGTTTGTGTTGGTTTGTAGGGGAAGGAAATGCTGCTGGTGCTGGAGAATGAGACTCTGAATCTGATCGAGCCTCGTGAGCGAACGCTGCTCCACTCTCAGCCAATCGTCAGCATCCGTGTTTGGGGAGTGGGACGCGATGATGGCAGGTGAGTCTGTAAGCAACTCAGTTGCCGGCATAAGAGATAATTGATCTTAACCTTTCTTTTGCCTCATTTTTATCTTCTGTAGTAACAGCAATACTCTGACTGAAGCTTTTTTAATATATAATTAATATGATGCTGAATTACTATGTTATTGTGTTTTCATTCTGTCTGTCCTGCTGCATCATGGATCCCAGGGAGAGGTAGTGTGCTGTGTATTGTATTTATTGTTTTATTGTTTGCATACAGATGACTCCAACTGTTTAAGTAAACATGTTTGTGACAACCAAGTTAACGTGTGGCACCTTTCTACGTTTTGTTTTTCTCCCATATTTAGCATGATTACTTAGCATATTAAGAGCATTTCATAATGAACAATGTTATAATTTGGAAGAATTATTTAGTTGATTATTTAAGACAAGGGAAGACAACAAAACCTGAAACTACTAGTTAACTTTATTTTGTGCTCTTGATGAGAGTTTAACTTATTAGATTATGTACGTTGTTTTTAGTAGTTTATTACTTTGAGCAAAAATATAAAAACAGCCCATACTTTTCTTAAGAGGTAAACCCTGCACCCCCAGTATGTTTTCTCAGTCCATGTGCCATACACATAGGTGTCTAAATGTAAAAATAAATAAATAAATGCATAAAATAGCCTGCTAAAAAATCTGATCTAACATTTTATATTCATATCCAGTTGGGAGAAATATTTACTTTTTTTTTTTTTTTGGTGAATATTGGTAAAAATTCTTAGACATCACCGCTTTGGCTTTCGGGGCCCAAGATTCTCTATTTTGAGCGTTTAAGTTTTTTTTTTTTTCTTTTACAAAGTACTACGGTTGCCCCGATGGAAATGTATAACTGATCAAAAAAAAGTATTGTCCGAAAATCCCCTGGGAAGGAAATATAGAGAACCTCTTGGAACTTTAATTGAATACCCCTGTGCTATAGTATAGCTATAGTCGAAACCCTGGAGTAAGTGATGACAATTTTTTCCTCATAGGGTTAACAATTCCTTATTTTCCAATATATAAATTAATGAAATGCTGCCTATTCTTCACTTCCAGAAGATAAAATTATTTTGATGGAAAACTGCAGTTGACAGCAGGTTTATAAATGCTTCTCATTATAAATATAAGACCCTATGATTCTTCCAGGATTATTTCTCATCACGTCCCAAAACGATGTAAAGTAAATTAATCTTATTAAACTTGTTGCTTTTTATCAAGTTGATGTGGGTGTTGACTGTTTGCATGGATCGCCGCAGATCATTAACGTATGAATAGCGCAGTGTCTGTAGACGTGTTCATGTTAGCGGTGATGAGCTCACACAGGAAAGACTGTACATCTCTCTGTTTTCATACAGATTACATAAACAGAATATTTGTTTTCGTTTTGAATTAGATAATTTATAAGTCAACACTTAAATGTTTCTATAGATATATTGCTCATGTCTGTGTGACAAGCATTCGCTGAGTTTTGTTCATTTTTGTGACGCGCTCCAGAAAAACGTTTACAGAGACCAAGACGGTAGAATGCACGCCCTGTTTTTTATTTTACAAAAGCACAATGTTATGATTGTAATTGGACACAAATAAAAAATTAGACCCTTTACAGTTTCAAATGATTTATTGCATTTATCTGCAATATGACCATAAATGATGGAGCATTTTGTTTATTTTGCTGCTTGAAAAAATTCACCAAAACGCGCCTGCACGTTCGTCGACCCCAGAGGGTTAAATCGTGATTATGGACTAGTGTCTGTGAATATTAAAATGCAAAAAGACTGCTATTTAAATACAGGGCTTAAAGTTTTCCGGCACCGTGCCAGATCTCCAGCGTGCGGCATTTGGCTGCGGAAAAAAATATAGTCCTACATTTGTCTTGACTTCCTATCGTGCTTCATTTCATTCATACAGTTTGTACTCATTAATTGATCATATTGTACAATCGAATAGTAAAAGTGTGTATGATGTAGTGTTTTAGTTGATAGCAGCCTACTTTTGACAAAGCTGATTTCTGAGAGACGCAAGAGAAACGTGGCTATTTGATTTACGAACGCGCTGCTCATTAGAATTTTCACCCATTTGTGTATCATATCGTCTATCATCTCGCAAGGTTTAAACATTTAAATACATATAAAGTAGAAAATGTTTATGATGCAGTATCTTATTGATGTATTAGACAAATTTTGTCAAAGCACTCATTTCTGAGAGACAAACAGCGCGGCTATTTGATTTGCGCTGTGCTCAGTTTACACTCATTCACTTCACACACACACATTAGCCTATTGCGTAGTAATTTTAGAGATTTGTGTAATTTTGTGCTATCCTTCAGCTCACCTGTTATTCATCAAACACAAGGAGTGAATGACTATTTTCCCATACACTGGGTTGAGACCATGGACGTCTCTCGAGCTGTTGCGATCTTTCTTGGCACTCTGTAGAGTGACTGATCGCTGCAGCGCTTAAGTTCACGCAGAGAGCACATGAACCAACCACATAGCCTACCTGTCAACACTCCCGTTTTCACACCCATCTCCCTCCCCCCTCCCGTTTTGCTATTTCTATGGAAACTCCCATAATTTGTATGGCCCAAACCTCGTTATAAGAATAATCAAATAATTATATTATTCCAAGGTTGTCCAGTTGCCAGATTTTGTATGAAACACATTCTACTCGCGCAATCGACACATACAAATTCAAACCCATTTGTGACCTCAACCTGGCAACCTACAACCCCGTTGCGCTGTTGATATCTGCGCAGTCGACACGAGAAGTTGAATCAA
Organism: Ctenopharyngodon idella; assembly: GCF_019924925.1. Taxonomy (NCBI): domain Eukaryota; kingdom Metazoa; phylum Chordata; class Actinopteri; order Cypriniformes; family Xenocyprididae; genus Ctenopharyngodon; species Ctenopharyngodon idella. Next base: position 23,886,662 of record NC_067229.1, on the reverse strand, counting down.
GGCAAGCATCACAATAAACCTCACAAGAATCGAAAATAGGCTACTTTCCCATAAACTGGAGTGAGATCATAGACATCACGTCTCTGTCGCGATCTTTCCTGGCGTTCTGTGGCGCGTGACAGTGCCATCAGTTCAAGCAGCGCGCACGAACCGATCATCTCTTCCACTTTATTGTTACAACATGAAATAAACATGAATGAACCTCTGAAGGTATGTTGAAAGATACAGTACAACTTAAAAAAAAATCTGTACTATGTCTCATGTAATCGCTCAATGAGTGTTTCAACCGCAGAAATACATCAATAAAACAGATTGTAAAAAGTGTCACGTTTACTGTCGCATTTACCTCAGAAAAGCCGTTCAGTGTCCAAAAACTCGTTAGATAATATCCCTTATTTGTACTTAACATGTGCTTCAATATTGAATGTATGTTTGAATAAATCCGTTTTATGGCAGCCACCATTTAAATGTTTAACGAAGGAAATGTTAAATGTTTATGAAAGAGAAAATCGTTTTCAAATAATGTTTTTATATTTAGTGTACAAATCGATTTAATTTTAACCTTTTAATAATATAATGATGTACCAACTGTTGCTCCTGTTTACAGCATTAGTTGAGAGATAGTTGATTGATGGAACAATCGGTTATCGGCCAAAATCCATACCAGTAGTTTTTCCGGGTTGCATCCATTGCTGGAGCGGTTGAGAAGGGTGCGCTGTCATTACACAGTATGAGAGTGCTGAGCATTGGTGTGGTCTGATGGCATTATACAGAAAGAGAGGGGCCTCTAGAGGCAAAATAAAAACTATCACTGGCGCCTCGTGTTGTTTATATTGACACGTGATGCTGTGCGCTGCACAGGGGGAACACGGAGAGCGATGACCAGGGTTAATAAATTAATTAATTATGCAACAAAGTTTGTTTTGGCTGTACAGCAGCTCTAGAAGAAAGTAGTGTCATTGTCCAGCTTAAGTAAGTTAAGTGTTGATTCATTTCCATTGTAAAAATCATTAGTTATTAATTTACTTAATTTATCTATACAGCAGCTCTGGAGAAAAGACAGTGATGTCATTGTCCATGTCAGTTCAGTTCTCATACAATAGTGTCAATGCAGTCAGATCAATAATATTGTTGAATATTTAATGTAGTAACTACTACACAGAGGCACAACAGTCAGCAGCGCTTCAGCAACTTATTCCTTGTAGTGTTTGAGAACCTGTGCCAGCTGTGAGTCATTCTCATTCTTCCTCTGCATCAAGGGGAGCAGAAGAGTGATGCAGCAGCTTTGGTACCCCCTCCCAAAGATTGGGGCCCATGGACTCGTCCTAACAGATGTATTGGCTTGATGTTGACAACTAAGGTTTTTCTGCAAGGTCCTTCTCAGATAATATGTTTTCTGAATGTTGTTTCAGGGCTCTGTGTCAAAAATGTCAAAAATTTCATGCACCGCTCAGTGACATGGACATTGTTCCAGGTAGTCATGTGACATGCCATAAGTCTAGATGGGTGCCTGGTCAGTTCCATCAGATCTTGCCTGTGCAGCATTTGAAATGTCTGTCGAATGACATTTTCAGATGGATTTGGACTCTTACACAATGCAATCACAGTTGTCTCTTGCTGCTTCGTTAAGTTAGTTTCGTGTATTGAAATATAAAGGTCAACTGCATTCCAAACAGCATAAATTATGTCTTTGTAGAGCATTTAAGGTAAAACGATACTGAACATTGTAAGCACAAAGCGCGTGTTTCACTGTGTGCACAGTCACTGTCACATTTGAAATCATGTGGATTTTCGGGAAACATTGCATTCTTGCTCGTATAATAATGATCAACAATGAAAACAATAACTCACAGAAGGGCATGTTTTTGTATCGAAGAGAGTTTTAGTTTTGCACATTTTAAGTCTTACAGTGGAGTAAAACACTTCACTGTGTTTTGTTCTGGTGATTGGTTTGTAATGATCTAAGCAAATCATATGACTGTTCTACTGTGTTAAGCACTTTTTGGGTAAGTCTACACTAGGGGTGGGACGGTTCAGATTTCTCACGGTTCGGTTTGTATCATGGTTTTTGTGTCACGGTTTCGGTACAGTTCGGTATGTGCTATGTTCAGTAAAAAAAAATAGGACAATTGTCAAATAAAGATAAAGAAAATAAAAACAAATAATCTAACTACAAGAAACAGCACAAATATACGTGAGAGCTAAGATACAAATAAAATAAACAATGCTTTACAGGTTTTTCAGGTATCTAACAGCTTTCAGGTACAGAAATTGAATAAAGTAATCAAATATAAAATAACACTGCATATAAACTTCTTTGAATAGTTAAATAAAGATGAAACATTATTGAAGTTACAAAAGCTATTCAGTCAAGAGTGATTTCTTCATGCTTTGTCATTCGATTAACATTAAAACACACAGAACAGGAATATTAGTCTGCTGTCCCTTTAAGACCTAATTCAAAGATCCAGTACACTGATACTGATACACATGCGTTGTCTGTCTCGTTTTTCTCTTAAGACATAACCTACTATGTTTGTTAGGATACTCGCTAAGATGGGCATGTTGACATAATTTTTGTGTGAATTTGTCCATTTAGATTCAAGACTTGAAAGAGAATTTGCGCGAGAGTATTTGCGCGCTGTGACGCGGCTCTACATGTACGCGCTTCGGATGAGTACACACACACAAATCTCCTCACAGCATGCACGAGTTGTCTTTCGCGTCTTACGGATGAATGTTTAAATTGGTAAGGTTTAAATGAGTTTTGTTTAAACACAGATAGCAATGTGAGATGTTCAGGTCTCACCTGCGCTTGCGTCGCGCACTATCTACACCCGGGTGATGACGGCGTAAATGACTGCTCATAGAGCATTCGGCACGTCATTGAACATTTGTTTACAACGAGTGACTGTTTTGTCCATGTTCTTTTGATCATCACTGTTGTAACGTATTGGGAAACCACAATGCATATCCATCGACTGAAACATACATTAGCCGAATCCGTCTGTCTGTTTTGCACGTTGTTTTCAACAAACCATATTATAGATGCATCGTCAGATTTGTGCGTGCCGAACCGTGTGTGGAGAACTGAACGGTTCGTTTTTTTTTTTTGTTGTTGTTGTTTTTTTGTTTTTTTTTTCAGCAAACCGTCCCACCCCTAGTCTTCATGGTCTTTGACCTGAGCATCCTTAGTCTGCATTTTCTGTAGATTTCATGTTGACATAAAATGTTTTCTATCACAACATATATGCAGCTGTTTAGGTTTGTCTCTTGTCTCTTATTGCAGGGACTTTGCATATGTGGCCCGAGACAAGCTGACTCATGTGCTCAAGTGTCATGTATTTCGGTGTGACACCCCTGCGAAAAACATTGCCACAAGCATGCATGACATCTGCTCTAAGGTAAGGACACCTTAGCTGCTGGCTGAAAATATTCACATTCTTGTTTAAACATTGAAGTTGTTGTGCATTTTGCTGTAGAGTGCAAAATATCCTAGATTTATTGAAATTATAACGTTTCAGGTATTTATGAGCAAAGAATAATAAATGGAGTGGTTCATCAGAAAACTACTTGAGAGTGAGGTGACTAATAGTATGTGATGTAGATGACAACCTAACTTTTGTTGGGTATGAGGATAAAGGTAATAAAATACACAAAATTCCTGAGCGTGTGTCAAATTGAAGGGTGATCTTGCCTTCTCTATCGCTGGCCCAAGACTGTGGAATAATCTGCCATTGGATGTTAGATCTTCCTTAACTCTTAATGTTTTTAAGGACCATTTAAAATCATATTTGTATTCTCTGGCATTTTAGTGCATTAGTATATGGATGTTTTTTTATGTTTTGTCCCTGTGTGTGTGTGTGTGTGTATATGTATTTATATATATAATCAGTATCTCACAGAAGTGAGTACACCCCTCACATTTTTGTAAATATTTTATTATATCTTTTCATGTGACAACACTGAAGAAATGACACTTTGCTACAATGTAAAGTAGTGAGTGTACAGCTTGTATAACAGTGTAAATTTGCTGTCCCCTCAAAATAACTCAACACACAGCCATTAATGTCTAAACCGCTGGCCACAAAAGTGAGTACACCCCTAAGTGAAAATGTCCAAATTGGGCCCAATTAGCCATTTTCTCTCCTCTCTTCTCGGTGTCATGTGACTCGTTAGTGTTACAAGGTCTAAGGTGCGTATGTTGAGCAGGTGTGTTAAATTTGGTGTTATCGCTCTCACACTCTCATACTGGTCACTGGAAGTTCAACACGGCACCTCATGGCAAAGAACTCTCTGAGGATCTGAAAAAAAGAATTGTTGCTCTACATAAAGATGGCATTGGCTATAAGAAGATTGCTAAGACCCTGAAACTGAGCTGCAGCACGGTTGGCAAGACCATACAGCGGTTTAACAGGACAGGTTCCTTTCAGAACAGGCCTCGCCATGGTTGACCAAAGAAGTTGAGTGAACGTGCTCAGCATCATATCCAGAGGTTGTGTTTAAGAAATAGACATGTGAGTGCTGCCAGCATTGCAGCAGAGGTTGAAGGGGTGGGGGGTCAGCCTGTCAGTGCTCAGACCATACGCCGCACACTGCATCAAATTGGTCAGCATGGCTGTCGTCCCAGAAGGAAGCCTCTTCTAAAGATGATGCACAAGAAAGCCCGCAAACAGTTTGCTAAAGACAAGCAGGATTACTGGAACCATGTCCTGTGGTCTGATGAGACCAAGATAAACGTATTTGTTTCAGATGGTGTCAAGCGTGTGTGGCGGCAACCAGGTGAGGAGTACAAAGACAAGTGTGTCTTGCCTACAGTCAAGCATAGTGGTGGGAGTGTCATGGTCTGGGGCTGCACGAGTGCTGCCCGCACTGGGGAGCTACAGTTCATTGAGGGAACCATGAATGCCAGCATGTACTGTGACATACTGAAGCAGAGCATGATCCCCTCCCTTCGGAGACTGGGCCGCAGGGCAGTATTCCAACATGATAACGACCCCAAACACACCTCCAAGACTACCACTGCCTTGCTTAAGAATGTCTCCAGACCTAAAACCTATTGAGCATCTGTGGGGAATCCTCAAACGGAAGGTGGAGGAGTGCAAGGTCTCTAACATCCACCAGATGTTAGAGACCTTGCGCTTTGATGTTGTCATGGAGGAGTGGAAGAGGACTCCAGTGGCAACCTGTGAAGCTCTGGTGAACTCCATGCCCAAGAGGGTTAAGGCAGTGCTGGAAAATAATGGTGGCCACACAAAATATTGACACTTTGGGCCCAATTTGGACATTTTCACTTAGGGGTGTACTCACTTTTGTGGCCAGCGGTTTAGACATTAATGGCTGTGTGTTGAGTTATTTTGAGGGGACAGCAAATTTACACTGTTATACAAGCTGCACATATATATATGTATATATGTAATCTTAAAAGTCTACCCTCACATTCAGTGGAGGTTTGAGCAAAACATGTTTAAGATGCTTTATATATAGTAGACAATGTGCAGCTTGTATAGCAGTACAGATTTACTGTCCTCTAAAAATAACACAACATACAGCCATTATTGTCTAAATAACTGGCAACAAAAGTTAACATGTCAAAACTGTGACCAAAGTGTCAATATTTTGTGTGAGCACCATTGTTATTTAGCACTGCCTTAATCCTTCTGGGCATGGAATTCACCAGAGCTGCACAGGTTGTTGCTGGGATCCTCTTCCACTCCTCCATAATGACATCACAGAGCTGCTGGATGTTAGACACATGGCGCTTCTCCACCTTCCACTTGAGGATGTCCCACAGGTGCTCAATAGGGTTCAGGTCTGGAGACATACTTGGCCACTCCATCACCTTCACCTTCCTCAGCAAGGCAGTTGTCATCTTGGCGGTGTGTTTGGGGTTGTTATCATGTTGGAAAACTGTCGTTCGGCCCAGTTTCTGAAGGGATGGCATCATGTTCTGCTTTAGAATGTCATAGTACATGTTGGAATCCATGTTTCCCTTAATGAAGTGCAGTTCCCCAGTCCCAGCAGCACTCATGCAGCCCCAGACTATGATACTACCACCACCATGCTTGACTGTAGGCAAGGCACAATTTTCTTAGTACTCCTCACCAAGGCATCGCCACACATGCTGGACACCATCTGACCCAAACAACTTTATCTTAGTCTCATCAGACCACAGGACTTGGGTCCAGTAATTCATGCTCTTGGACAGGTTGTCTTCTGTTTGCCAGTTTTCTTGTGAGCCAGCTTCAGAAGAGGCTTCTTTATGGGAAGACGGGCATGCAAACTGAATTGTTGCAGTGTGCGACGTATGGTCTGAGCACTGACAAGCTGACCTTCCGCTTCTGCAACCTCTAAAGCAATACTGGCAGCACTCATGCATCTGTTTTTTGAAGCCAGCTTCTGCACCTGACGCACAGCATGAGGACTGAACTACTTTGATCGACCCTTGCGAGGCCTGTTCCGAGTGGAACCCGTCTTGGAAAACCTCTGTATGACTCTGGCCACTGTACTGTAACTCAGTTTCAGGGTGTTACCGATCTTCTTATAGCCTAGGCCAACTTTGTGGAGAGCAACAATTCTAATTCTCAGAGAGTTCTTTGCCATGAGGTGTCACGTTGAACATTCAGTGGTCAGTTTGAGAGAATTGTACTCAAAGCACCAAATTTTAACTGCTCTAATACAAGATACACAAATTTGTATTGTCCTATTAAGCAGACAAAAAAATGAACATGATGAATAGGACACGTGGCTTTGCATGGTTAAAAGAAATCTATACTGCTATACAAGCAGAACACTGACTACTCTAAAATATATCCAAGTTTAATTTCTATAGTATTGTCCCTTGAGAAGAGATATATATATATATATATATATAATATTATTACAATTTAAAATAACTGTTTGAAAATATTTAAAAATGTAATTTATTCTTGTGTTGGCAAAACGTCTCAGGTTACATATGTAACCATGGTTCCCTGAGAACAGGGAACGAGACTCTGCGTTTGCAAATGCTATGGGGAACGTCACGTGACTCGGTGTCTGAAAGCCAACTATCCAATAACTCCAATGCCTATTGGCTGGCGACAGCCTATGACGTTATACGGCGCGACCCGGAAGTATAAAAGGCGCGCCTGGGGAAGCAATCATTATCCATCGTCTTGAGGGACTGTTCAGCGGGCAGCCCGAAGCATGGCAAGGAAACGCAGAGTCTCGTTCCCTGTTCTCAGGGAACCATGGTTACATACGTAACCTGAGACGTTCCCTTTCGAAAGGGAACTTCTACTCTGCGTTTGCAAACGCTATGGGGAACGATATACCCACGCCGCCATGCTTGAGGAGAGTGAGACAATGGCTCCAGAGCAGTTAGAGAACTGCTTGGCAACTCCCCCTCGGGTCACACCAGGCTGTCAGTGACAGCATTCCCTTTGGCCAACAGCCCAAGCTGAACTTCAAGAAGGCCTTCCTCAGAGGTCCTACAGAAGCTGCTAAGGCGTCTGGAACCAGCTTTTCCGAAGAGAAAGCGGTCCCTTTAAGGGAATGTGGCCAAGGAACCAAAGGGAACCTCGGCCAGTCACTAGAGTCAAGTCAAGTCACCTTTATTTATATAGCGCTTTTTACAATGTAGATTGTGTCAAAGCAGCTTTACATTGATAACTGGTACATTATTTGGCTGCACAGCAGCTCTTAAAAGAATAGTGTCAATGCAGGCAGATCAAAGCACTGTTGAATATCAAATGTCAAGTCAAATGTCAAGTGTCCCCAACTAAGCAAGCCAAAGGCGACAGCGGCAAGAAACCCAAACTCCATCAGGTGACATCAGGTGGCAGACAAGTGGCAAATAGGTGTTTAAATAGAGAAAAAAACCTTGGGAGAAACCAGGCTTAGTCGGGGGGCCAGTTCGCCTCTGGCCAACAGTGCTTTGTTACGATTCAGGTAGCTATCATAAGTCCGACAGGATCGCAACATTCAAAGTATTTATTCCAGTTCCATCCAATCTAGAGGGAAACAAAGTCCCCCCCAATGCCACCAGGGAGGCCGACCTGGTCTGTCACGAGACAAACTTAGTCTTGGCCAATCCTGTCTGAATACAGAGCCTCTAAAACGCATTCTTCATAGAAGATAATAAGTAAGAGTGACTGCAAAGAGGCAGAAACAAACTCAAACCCACGCGTAGAGACGGGCATCCCGGAGAGCAGAACTCAGCTAAGTGCTATGAACCCTTGTATTGAGAGGAGTACAATCCACTCATCCTAGGATCTACTCAGTGCTTAATTAATGCACTGAGGAGGCTGTGCGCTAGAGAACCCTGATCCAGGGGAGCACAAACCAGCCTGAGGCTGAATCTTAGAAGGAGGCCTGATTAAGGCCTACCACTATGATCAGCTTAGGGAGCTAAGCACTATTACAAACGTAACCCTAAAAGGGAAGTACGAAGCTCACCTAACAGGTAGACCATACAATGGGCACATACTCATGGAGGCCGAGGAGGGGCCTACAGCATGATAGTAGTTATGTGAAAACAGAAGTCTTATACAGAAAGTGGCCTGGTTTTAAGGGCCACCCTGAACACCTGTCTTGTTTTTCTGGGGTAGACAGACGACTTCAATGGCAGCATAAGAGGCTGCAAAGTGCCCGCATGACAATCCACCTAACACAATCCAACGAGCAGTGTACTCAGTAAAAAGCACCTTTTACTCTTTAAAGCAAGAGGAGTACAGCGTATGCCAACACGTATTAAGGCAGGCCTGGAGGGGCCTATAACCTCAACAGACACGTGGCATCAGCTCGTGGCAGTGTTTAGGCCCCAAGGACGATAAACAACCAGACAAAAAGGAGGTTGGATTTATCACTTATGCCTCTGGCCAACGAAAGTGTATACAGATAATTCTCAAATAGAAATACACCCAAACATACTCCAGTGTGTTCAAAAAAGGCGGCCCGTAAGTCTTATGGCCGTTTCTAGGAGCACAAAAGATCCACCCTAGGCGCTAGGTGTCTCTTAGCTCAACTAGATTAGAATCAGACTCAGGGAGGCAGATGTAGGTTAAACCAACCTTCCGTAAGGTTTCACTACCATAATCAACCTGAGGGGCTAGCCACTCTGAATACTCGGTAAAAAGCACCTTGTTACTCTCACAGCGAGAGGAGTACATGACTGAACTCCACATATTACACCGGAGGCCGAAGTAGGCCTGCCTTAGTAAACACGTGGCATCAGCAATTGGCTACCATAACCATACCACCCAAAGGCCATGTATTAGAAGTTTCCAAGATGATTAATACATGAAAAACGCTGCCGAACATCGTGAACAGGTCTGTTAGGGCCTATCCTGCCAACAAGTCGACTAGAAAAGGAGGCCTTAAGGGGCCTCCATTCCAGCATCAAGTGGCGATCAGCCTGCTCACAGATTAAATAATACAAACTGTGCCATCAATTAAACAAAAAGGAGGCCTGAAGGGGCCTGCTAATTCAATAACACGTGGCTTTAGCTCGTGAATTTTAAGGGAACCAAGCTACAGGGAACCAGCTCTAACCCAAATAGCTATGGGAAGCTAACTGCGACCTGCGCTAGGCTACACATTCCAACAGGCAATGTACCCTAAATATTTGTGACTAAAGGGAACCAAACAAAGCCAACATGGTCTAAGGGAGGCTGATACAAGCCTACTACCTCAAACAGACATGTGGCAGGGCCTGTGGCAGCGTAAATCTGTGAGAATATGTGAGCATATTATGATCAGTTAAACAGCATTGTAAAAACAACTGCTAACTAGAAGGAGGCCAAGTATCATAAGTTATATGCATAGCTGTTAACAAGATCACCAAAAAGGGAGCTAATAGATACCAACTTTCCTCAAAAAAGTGGCTCTAACTACCCTGAGTATGCAATCCAACAGGTGATGCACTCAGTGACACAAATAAACCTCTTAACTGGGGAATATAAGTCACCATATACTCAAATAGAGGCCACTTTACAGCAAAAGGGCCTGCTATTATGAGAGCAGGTGCTAACCTGTGGCAGCATAAATAAGCTCACATACAAATGTAGGGCAAAAGTCTAGAACTCAAAGTAACACAAACTTTGATATACATGCTGTCTTTGAAAGGAAAAACGCTCTCTGTACAGATTCTCAAATCTGATCTAAGCCCTAGAGGACAGGAGCTAAAAACTAGCAACGTCAACTCAAACTTGATAACTTATACAAAACATCAAGTGGCTCAGAAGAAAATCATTTCCTTTAGCATGAAAGTTCTAGAAAGTGGCGCCTAGCACACACCTGCATAACTTAACTACATGAAGATAAGGGCCTACCACCTGAGAAACAGCATCAGGGAGTCAAAAACAGTCTACAACGTAGCTGTTAAGGGGATAATTGGGCATACAGCCTAAACAACTCCCTCGGGAGGAAGCCAGAACTAGGAAATACACATCCTGAAAGGATAGTAAATACATATGGGGTTACTTCATATACCACACATCACCTAGCTCTAGCCTGGCCGCTAAGCTATAGGCCTATATACTACAACAGGCCCATAACAAAAGCCTGATCTTCACTTCCAAATCTCATGATGAGAGAAATAAAGCGAAGCTCAAAGCTAAAATGTCGTAGACATATAAACTGAAATAATGAGTGCCAACTCAAACTATACTGAAAAATAGCCGAGAGGCTACTCCTATATAGAGAAAAAACTAAGCGGCAGCCATTTTGTGGCCTGCTCAGTCAGTCTCAACACTCCAGTTTTGCCCAAAAAATCCCTAAATAGTTTACATTTTACTGTTACATGTTCAGGAAATTTATACAGGAACAACACAAGGTCAAACATTTAAATAATTAAATCGGACCTTGTCTTACCTTCCTGTGGCTCGAAGACCAAAGACTCCTCCTTTACTTATTTGAAATGGGAAGGATGAAATCCATGGTTCTAAAAGCCCAAAGAACCCTTTCACTATCAAGCCAGAAGGCGGGCCTTCAGAAAAATTTCATCATGGGCCCGGCCGTCAGCCTGACTGTTCAAAGGTGTCGTCCTGAACATGCACAGTGATTAAAAATGCCCAGGAGGCCGAGGAAGAGGGGCGAAGGCAGATGTAGAATTACCTTCGCTAAGAGAGGGGATCGAACAGCGGCGTTACTGGCGCCGGTGATCAATCACCTCCCTTAAGTCCATCTTCCTCTTCCTCGTATCCCGCCGCTTCTGCGACTTGCTCCGAGGTGGAGGAGGCGCTCGAGCGGCGACACTAGACTTCTGGCCCTGCCTCTGAGCCTCGGCTCGAGACGGGCCAGGGCCTCCCGGCTGTCTAGACCCAGAATCGGACCTGAGCGGTATGCAGTTTTTGTATGCTGCTGAGCGTGCCTTCGCCTCCCTGAACTTTCCGACAACCGTTTCAACGGAGCCGCCGAAAAGTTCAGTTGGCGAAACCGGGGCATCGAGGAGAGAGCCCTTCTCTTTCTCCCCGATGTCCGCCATGTTCAGCCACAGATGCCTCTCCGTGGCCACCATGGCCGCCATCAATCTCCCAATCGAGGCGGCCATCTGCTTGGTGGCCCGGAGAGCAAGATCTGTGGTGCGGCGCAGCTCAGCCACCGCATCAGGGGACAAACCCTGCCCCTGATCCAGGTCCTTCAGCAGGTCAGCCTGGTAGGCTTGCAACACCGCCATAGTGTGCAAAGCCGCGCCAGCCTGACCTGCAGCAGCATATGCTCTGCCGTTCAGACGAGATGTCAGCTTAAGGGGTCTGGACATCCGAACCGGAGCTTTTAGTGTCAGTGCCCTGCCCGTGACGAGATAGTTGGCAAATGTCTCGTCAATGGGCGGCAGCGACACATACCCATACTCGGCCAGAATTCATCCACATCAGCGGAGGAATTTCGCTGATGTGGAGGGATTAGGCCAGCATGGGTATGTGTTGCTGCCGCCCATTGACGAGATGTTTGCCAACTATCTCGTTCTTCCTTGCCTTCTTGATCTCTACGTGAAGATCTGGAAGGAATGGAAGGCTCACTGGAGTTACGGGGTTGTGGTCAGAAAGAAACCGTTCGTCTAACCTGCCGCGAACGGGCTCTTTCCTCACGCGCTCCCACGGCAGCTGCAGCCTGCCGGCAGCGCGCTCCACAACCTCCAGTAACTCGGCATATGCTGGGCAAGGAGGCTTGGAGAAAGAAGTCACAACTTCTTCCTCCTCCATTGCCATCTCCTGCTCACGGGGGCTAGCAGCCAGAAGAACACTCGCTCCTGGATCCGATGATGTCAGTGATAAGACATCATCGTCATCCAAGAGCTCATCCCCGCCAGCCGCCGCCGGAGGTTGAGAGACTGTGACACCTCTCTCAAACTTGGCGGCGAGCTCCACCTGCGAGCCCCATGAGTGCAGCCGCCGCTCTGCCTCGGCACGAGCAGGGCCGGACCCACCAGGCGCAGATGTTGACGCCTCTTCCCTTGAGAAGAGGGCCAGGCGGGAACGGAGCGTTCTCATGGGAAAACGCTCACAACTCTCACAGACAGCGCCTTCAAGCACTGTCCGTGCGTGTTCTTCTCCCAGACAGTGTACGCATAGGGTGTGCGGATCATCCGGAGTCAAAAATCTCGGGCGTGGATCCGCACACTTCCTAACACGTTTCTCTTTGTCCTCAGACATAATCAGAGATGTACACACAAGTATAGCAGAGTTATACACGACAGTGGCAAGACACAGACAGTCCCGAAAGACGATGAGATAATGACTGCTTCCCCAGGCGCGCCTTTTATACTTCCGGGTCGCGCCGTATGACATCATAGGCTGTCGCCGGCCAATAGGCATTGGAGTTATTGGATAGTTGGCTTTCAGACACCGAGTCACGTGACATTCCTCATAGCGTTTGCAAATGCAGAGTAAAAGTTCCCTTTCGAAAGGGAACTGAATTTTCAGCATCATTACTCCAGTCTTCAGTGTCACATGATCCTTCAGAAATCATTCTAATATGCTGATTTTCTGCTCAAGAAACATTTATTGTGTACAGTTGTACAAAATATTTGTGTACAACATATTTTTTCAGGATTCTTTGAATAGAAAGTTCAAAAGAACAGCGTTTATTTGAAATATAATCTTGTGTAACATTATAAATGTCTTTACTGTCACTTTTGATTGATTGATTGATTTTAATGCATCCTTGCTGAATAATTTCTTTTCAAAAAAATAAAAATTCTTACTGACCCCAAACTTTTATGAAGTGAGGTGAAATCTGACCCCTGCTGCTGATCTGTGCTGCGACTCTCGTTCGGCTCGCGCTGAATTGAGCAGACGCATGCATTCAGTTTTTACCTGTATGTGTTCTCTAACTAAATACATTTAGTTGAACTAAATACATTTTATTAGCCTACAATAATAAAATCAAAATGACGGTGGGGGGTGGTGCCACGGTCACGGTAGGCAAGTGATAGCCTATAACCGGTGTTGCGGCTGCACACCGGTAACACCGTCGATTGCAGCAAGCCTAATATATAAGTTAAGTAATGTTAATATCACACAGTAGTAGGAGTAGACTCCTGTTTCTCTGAGTATTGACATGATTGCAAATGTGGTACTTACTGATCTGATTAAAGTCCAATAAACAAGTTGATATTAAGTGACTTAACATTTTAGCCACAATACTGTCTGTTTTTGCTCTATTTCATTGCTCTAATAGTTTTAAACAAAGCCACACCAGAACTGTTGCGCATCTCCAAGCAACGGTGATTCCTGAATGAATCTGCATTTTTGAATGACTGAATGAATGACTCACACCTACTGGGGATTTTATTTTCATATTTACACTTTACATAGACTGCTTCTATTTAAAATATCAAACTTTTAAAGTTTAATTTTTACATATTTCTAAATTAAAAAAATTATATTTAAAAGTTCGTACAACATTATTTACCAATGAGCTGCATTAAGCAGTCTATGTAAATCTCTAAATAATACCACTTCAGTTCGAGCATCTGTGCCACTTCTGCAGTGCAAAGATGCATTTTTTTGATGATTTCTTTTGATTGGTAACAGTCTGATTGTGTCTTATTGTTCGAACTGAATTTATTGTTTAACATTTAAAAACAAATTTTCTATTTTAATTTAAGAAATTGATGAAATATGATGCATACATTTAATAAGATTAGAAAAAATTGCTCTTATAATGGTAAAAATGCTTCTGGAAATTCATTTAAAGGGGGCAAATATTGCCCTGTAATGGGAAAGTTAATGTCTGTTATTGACCAGAAAGTGCTCAAATTTTTGACTGTGCTCCTAAATTTTTTTTATTAGGAGCACTTGTGATGATAGCGTATGTTTTATCACTATATACAACAGGTACAAGCATATATTCAAATAGTGTTTCCTGTGCTGCAGAGCATTTTGTACTCTTTTTAAAAATTGATTATGCTTGTGTTGTAGTTACAAAAAGTTATTAAAGACCTAAACTTAGTCATTGCTCAGAGGGATTGACAATTAGCTTACATGAGGATGTAAGGAAAGCTTAATATTTAGTTTTTTCATTTTTACCATCTTTTAAAATGTTGATTTTATCAAATTGACTTGTGTAATTTTGTCAAACAGGATGGAGAGACTTAAATCAACTAATAGCACAAAAATTCGCCTAATTTAATCAGAGCCCAAAATTGTTATTGTTTTGAACCATTCTAGGTTGCTTGTTTATTTTGGAGGATCATCCAGGTGTTGGACCAAATTGTGTTAGCAAATATGTTCAATTCATATCACTTTGGTGTGCCAAACATATGACCAAAATCTTATTTTGCGATATAAGATTGTATTTCACAGTAACAATATACTGTATATCACAATATTGTAGGTATGCTCATACCTACAAGCATAAAAAACCTGCTTTTGAGGTTGGTTTTTTAAAAATTGCATGGTTAAAAAAATATACCTATAAAATTGTTTTTAGAGAGAGAGGAAAAAACTGATAATTTGCATACAAGTTGCATTTTATTATTAGCCTGCATTAAACTAAATGTTTACAAACATTAAAAATATTATAAACATAGCTATAGGCTATTTTAGTTCCCCTCAGTCCACAATAAATCCTTTCAATTTAACGATATTCAGAACTGAACAAGAATGAAAAATAAAAGTAGCTATATAAACGTCAAGCCAAAATGAATTCTTTTAAACTGAAACTGAAACAGAAACCACCGTTGGGCCCATGTAGACAATCTCACTAATTCGGCATGAATCCAAATGTGGTATTCGCAATGTATCTATTATTAATTATGTAAACTAGGCTTTGTACTTCACTCGTGTTCCAATGCTAGAAGTGATATGTGTCTACGCTTGAGACAATCTATGCAATCACTTGAATTGTTTCCATATAACAGCAGAAACAACATTTCTCCATTCACACAGAAGCGCTGCAGGTGCGTGATGTGATGATGTGTTAATCCTCATGCTCTGTTGTTTATGCTGCTATTATGACATATAAAACTAAACCCCTGGAAAACAGATTTTGTTATTTTATTGGGTCACAGAAACTTTTTACATGGAAACATTCTCATTTAATTAAATTCTATTTTAACACTTAATGATTAACGAACTTTGGTTGTCGGTTAGGGAAAAAACTAAATTAACATTCCTACAATATAGCTATTTTAGTTATTAAAAATAAGAACAAAGAAGCAAATAACTCAAACAATAGGATGAATACAATAGAACAAAGTAAATTAATTAAATTAAATTAACTTTCAGATAGGCTACAGTAGGATTATTTAACGTAAGAAATACTACAGAAATTAAATAATGTATGAATTAAATATACACTGATTCTTATTAAAGATACAAAATTTATTTAGTCTAGCAGTGAGTGAATTTCTCTTTGCCTTTTGTTGATTGATTAACATTAATGACAGACAGCAGCAGGTTTGGTTTATTAGGCTGCTGTCACTTTAAGACTGAATGGACGTACTGAATAGACTGACACAGATCCTGTTTTTGATACGCTTATTTAAGACAAAACTGTCTTTGTTTATGAGAATACTCCACATGATGGGGATTTTTGTGTGTATTTGACCATTTAAAGGATTAGTTCACTTTCAAATGAAAATTACCCCAAGCTTTACTCACCCTCATGCCATCCTAGGTGTATATGACTTTCTTCTTTCTAATGAACACAATCGGAAATATATTAATAAATATCCTGAAGCATCCAAGCTTTATGATTGCAGTGAGCGGGATCAACGAGTACGAGCGCAATAAGCCACAAAAGAGAATTTAATCGGGATTACATGCTGTCTGAGAGAGGCGGCTTTGTGTATGCGCGCTTTGGGTGTGTCAGTCAGCGCAAGTGCACATTGAGACCTTTTTTCATGACATTGCACAAAACATTTTTTAACGTCATACACATGATAAAAAATGATATAGCAATTTCAACATTTATTATACACAAGTGTCACTACTTCTATTTGCATTTACAGCTGTGTGGCTTGCACTTTGAGATCAATTTAGAGATAGAGACCATAACACGTAAGCATCCCACTCATGATTGGTAATTGCTTTATCTTTGTATTTCTCCAGATCATGGCCCAGAGGAAGTCTTCCAGTAGAATAAACACTGAGCTCTCCAGACTTGGGGACATCCCTTTCCAGGGTAACATGACAGATATGCTGAATATAGCTTTTGTTTTGTGGATGATCTCCAGTGCAGATCTAAATGTTATACAGTATGTAACACTGTTGCAAGTGTCTGCTTTAAATGTTTACATCAGATATTTTGTTCTCACCTCCTTAAATGAGTATTATAATGGATAATGGAATTATACTGTTATCACTGACTCTAATCTTTTCTCCTCCAGAGTTCCCAGCTCCCAAGAATGAGCTGGTCCAGCGCTTCCAGGTGCGGTATTTGGGTCGTGTGCCAGTGACAAAGCCAGTTGGTAGGATGCCCTCTTTTCATTAATGCCTTACTCTCATGCTATTATATACAAAATGCATGCTTTACCTGTTTTTTTTCCACACCGCAACTGATTGTTGTCACATTTTTATGTGGCTATGTCGTCACCTGTAAGCACTCAAAATAACGTCTATTTATTGTCATGTTCAAATCAAATTTAGCTGCCTAAAGTGGAGTTGTTGTGTTGGTATGTGTCTCCTGAAGGCATGGACGTTATTAATGTAGCGTTGGAGACGGCCCTCATCAACAAAGACGAGGAGGATTGGACAGCTGTGACTGTGAACGTGGCATCCGCTACACTCACCATTCTAACTTCTGAGGTCAAGTTTGTGTTTGTTGACAATCTTGCAGTACTTCAGTATCATATGTAATATGTAACGCTGTATTATAAAAATCTGCTTGGATGAATCACTGCACTAATATTAGACCTCTCAATGTCACGAACACAGACAGAGGAAGTTCTTTCTGAGTGTCGTGTGCGTTTCCTGTCGTTTATGGGAGTCGGGAAGGATGTGCACATGTTTGCATTCATCATGGCAGAGGGACCTGGAGACTTTATCTGTCACATGTTCTGGTGTGATCCTAACGCAGCCAGTCTAAGTGAGGCCGTACAGGCTGCCTGCATGGTAAGGATATGTCTAGAACACGATTGATAGTTAATCACATACAGTACAAATTCAACACATACTGGGTGTGGTATATACACAGTGGGTACGGAAAGTATTCAGACCCCCTTAAATTTTTCACTCTTTGTTATATTGCAGCCATTTGCTAAAATCATTTAAGTTCATTTTTTTCCTCATTAATGTATACACAGCACCCCATATTGACAGAAAAACACAGAATTGTTTACATTTTTGCAGATTTATTAAAAAAGAAAAACTGAAATATCACATGGTCCTAAGTATTCAGACCCTTTGCTGTGGCACTCATATATTTAACTCAGGTGCTGTCCATTTCTTCTGATCATCCTTGAGATGGTTCTACACCTTCATTTGAGTCCAGCTGTGTTTGATTATACTGTTTGGACTTGATTAGGAAAGCCACACACCTGTCTATATAAGACCTTACAGCTCACAGTGCATGTCAGAGCAAATGAGAATCATGAGGTCAGAGGAACTGCCTGAAGAGTTCAGAGACAGAATTGTGGCAAGGCACAGATCTGGCCAAGGTTACAAAAAACTTTCTGCTGCACTTAGGGTTCCTAAGAGCACAGTGGCCTCCATAATCCTTAAATGGAAGACGTTTGGGACGACCAGAACCCTTCCTAGAGCTGGCCGTCCGGCCAAACTGAGCTATCGGGGGAGAAGAGCCTTGGTGAGAGAGGTAAAGAAGAACCCAAAGATCACTGTGGCTGAGCTCCAGAGATGCAGTCGGGAGATGGGAGAAAGTTGTAGAAAGTCAACCATCACTGCAGCCCTCCACCGGTCGGGGCTTTATGGCAGAGTGGCCCAACGGAAGCCTCTCCTCAGTGCAAGACACATGAAAGCCCGCCTGAAGGACTCCAAGATGGTGAGAAATAAGATTCTCTGGTCTGATGAGACCAAGATAGAACTTTTTGGCCTTAATTCTAAGCGGTATGTGTGGAGAAAACCAGGCACTGTCCAATACAGTCCCAACAGTGAAGCATGGTGGTGGCAGCATCATGCTGTGGGGGTGTTTTTCAGCTGCAGGGACAGGACGACTGGTTGCAATCGAGGGAAAGATGAATGCGACCAAGTACAGGGATATCTCAGGTGCAAAGGGTCTGAATACTTAGGACCATGTGATATTTCAGTTTTTCTTTTTTAATAAATCTGCAAAAATGTCAACAATTCTGTGTTTTTCTGTCAATATGGGGTGCTGTGTGTACATTAATGAGGAAAAAAATGAACTTAAATAATTTTAGCAAATGGCTGCAATATAACAAAGAGTGAAAAATTTAAGGGGGTCTGAATACTTTCCGTACCCACTGTAAGTGAAATTAATTCTTCACTGCACATTTAGAAGAGATCAGGTAGCTCATGTTGTTACACACAGTACGTCACATTTTTAGTTAAAGCAGCTGCACATGTTTTTTTTTTATGTTAAAGGGATAGTTCACCCAAAAATCATAAGTTTTGTGAATGTGGAATACAAAAGGAGAAGTTTTACAGATTGTACACACTTTCCATACAATGAAAGCAGGCAGCTCCACAACATAAGCAACGTAACACTATCATAAATTGGTCCATATGATTTTTGCTCTGTATTCCAAGCTTTCTGATGTCATATCCTTGGTCTAGGGAATAAACCCAAAGTTTAAGTTGTTAATCCCTCCACTGCAGCTCTCATAATTTAATTCACATGTGTTTGTCATCACTGAAATTACACACTTTTTATGCATACAGTTTTAACAGTATAAATTAGATGATATACTGTATACTTTCGTCGGCAAAAGTATTGGCATAATTTATTGACATAAAAATTGTGTTTTGCAGTTTGCTGCATCAATATATGTAGATCATTTGTAGCAGTATACTGGAAAATAAGAATTTCATAAGTTTTAAAGGCTTTTATTGACAAAAACATTCAGTATATGCAAAGAGTCACAGTGTTGACCCTTCTTCATAACCTCTGCAATTCACTCTGGCATGCTGGATATCAGCTTCTGGGCCAAATCCTGACTGATGGCGATGCGTTATTGCCTTATTAGCTGGGGCCACACTAAAAGATTTTTCAAATCTTACAAGATTTTCAAAATGTGACAGACCACAAACATGACGATAAGAAATCGTAGATTTAACCATTTTGTTCCTCTAGTGTGTGGAGTGACATGATGTGACTAGGAAAGCACACCACACACTAAGAGATTCCATTCACAAACAAGCAGAGGTCCCGTCTGTGACTAAAGTAAACCAACATGGCTGACGACCGACAAGAAGAAATGGGGCTTATAGTGTGGACTGCTTTTTACGGAAAATTCGTGGGGGAAAGTAAAATGTTTAGATAAAGTCATAGAGACGTGTGAACGTGGACTTTACATGTTAAAGCATGAGCTGGAGGTGAGTTTTCCGTCAGCTCGCTTTCTGACTGGGTATTGATTAATTTCACGTGATAATCTCCAGAGAGTGCGCACGTTTGACCTTGGGGTTCCCCTCACACAATAGGATAAATATTTAACATGTTGAATATTTGCGGTTCGAGATCGGGGTGGCCCAGACGTTTTTCCGAGCAGATTCAGTCATTCCTAACACACCTCAAACTGCAGGAAGATAATCAGGACTTTACCTAGGATTGTCGGAAGGGGAGAAATCGGCCCAAAATCGCCCCGAATATCTTGTAGTGCGTGCCCACAATTTGTGAGCTTCTGCTTGTCCACTTGCCTTTTGAGGATTGACAACAGGTTCTCAATAGGATTAAAGGGTTAGTTCACCCAAAAATGAAAATAATGTAATTTATTACTCACTCTCATGTCATTCCATACCTGTAAGACCTTTGTTCATCTATGGAACACAAATTAAGATATTTTTGACTAAATCCGATGGCTCAGTGAGGCCTCCATAGACAGCAAATACATTAAATTACTAGCCCACAGCAGCACCGCCTCCACTGTGGTTTTGCTCTTTTTATAGAAATAAAAACCATTTAGTTCAGTTGGACAACGGCCGCTTCAATTATAAACTGAAAGCGTCTGCTCTGCTCCATGCATCACAAGCTGCTGAGTCACAGCACAGTGCAGCAAGCGTCAGATTTCATTAATCACGTGAAGATAGTAAGGAGAGATGACTGACAGGACCTTTTCTGAGGCTTTGGTGCGCAACAGATCCTGAGTGTCATTGACAAATATCTTGCCAAATGTGTGATCAGTACCACCGTTACCTTTACACAGAGTATGCGTGATAGCTTATTTGATAATAATAGAATTATAATTGCAAGAGAACACAAAGCATTGCAAT
Source organism: Ctenopharyngodon idella (assembly GCF_019924925.1). Taxonomy (NCBI): domain Eukaryota; kingdom Metazoa; phylum Chordata; class Actinopteri; order Cypriniformes; family Xenocyprididae; genus Ctenopharyngodon; species Ctenopharyngodon idella. The sequence goes on along the minus strand of NC_067229.1, from coordinate 23,865,831 downwards.
AAATTTTTCGTCCCATCTCGCATTTTTTCCATCACCATGTCCTTTTAGGGGCACCGTAAAATCGGAGCAAACCTGCTGCAGTGACACATACTGAACTGAACTAAGGCTTTTGGTCTCTCAAAGAACTGCCACTTTAAGTGCTGAACATGTTATTTCCAGTATTTCTCACCCATCTCTTCTGGACACTTAGTTTTGTAAGCATGAATTGCTTTCTCATTTTTAATCTTCCTTTAATCTATCTATTTTAATCTTGGAGTTTCACATATTTCCTTTCCAAATTTCCTATTCAGCTTCAGGCACATTTTGTGCCAGGGCCAAAAAACTGAAATTTGCATTTTTGTGAATTAACTACTACTACTACTTCTTATTCTTCGTTTTTTGGCTAATGAAGCGTTTTGCAATTATTTAAAATGTAATCTTTGCACAATAATCTAGAAACAATGTGAATCAACACCACAAATACTGAAGCAGCAAACACAAAATAAGCAAGAAAACACAAAATTTATGTCACTGCCAATACTTTTGGCCATGGCTGTACAGACTTTGTATAATCTAATAGCTAGTTGAAGTTGAAATATGTTGCTGTTCTTTTAAAATGTTTTTAAATTATATTATTTAAATGAGTTTAAATTATATCTTCCATCATTTACAGCTGAGGTATCAGAAGTGTTTGGATGCTCGACCTCCCAACAGTAGCAGCTCTTGTCTGCCCGGCCCACCTGCTGATTCTGTCGCCCGCCGGGTCGGCTCAAGTGTGAAGAAGGGTGTTCAGAGTCTGCTGGGTAGCTTTAAAAGATCTGGATCTCAGACACCCTAAGAAGGGAAACATTCCCTCAGCAGTGCTCAGTGCAAATTTTTTTGTGTTTGTGTTTTTATGGGCCTAAAAGTAGAGGGTCGTTCATGTCACTTCAGTTATCCTCATGCAGTTAGCACACAATATGAAGAATACAAGAAGGCACGCAAGTTAGACTGATAGATATTCCATTATTTAACACTACATTTTCATTTACTTTTACCACGTTTGTTTACGTTAGCATTCAATGTAGTGGATGTTATGTGGACTACACACCCTAAAGACACTAAACATTACGCATGCTTTCACAAAACACTAAAATGAGCTTATACACTATGCAATGTGCTTATTTTTTTATTTCTTGTTCTTCCTGTGGCTCTGTGTTGTGACACATATTGTGCTAGCTTTGACTGCATTTAATATTTTTTTTCTCCTAAAGAATTGATTCTTTGCCAACCTCAAAGCAGGGACAGAACCAACAGAAAACGCAGACCTTGTAACATCCGTGTGCCCTGAAAATTCTGTCATCATTCACTCACCTTCATAATGTTTCAAACCTGTATGCCTTTCTTTCTTCTGTGGAAAACAGAAGATATTTTTTTTAAAATGTCAGTGTTGAAACAACATTTGTCTCAAGTGACTTTCACTTTGTGGAAAAAAGGTGCAGCTCCACATTTTATTTGTCTTGCCTCACTGACTGCAAGTCAAAAAGCCTCTTAATTCCTTCCATTACATTTGCTGATATTGATTTTTGTAAAAACTGAACTCAATTAAATTATTACACATTACTTTACATTTACCAACTCTGTCGGTTTGTGAATTTAACTATTTTATTAATTTGTGAAATAGCGTTAACATATCCTAGTCTTCCAAAGTGGATTTGCTCATTAGAAAGCCTGCTTTAAATCAGCACATTTTTTTATTATCTTGTAATTTTATGTTGTTGTTTTTTCTGTTTGTTGTATTGGATGGCTTCATCTGGATGGAAATGTGATTTTTGATCATGATCAAAAATGCTCAGTCCAACAGCATAGCGTGTTTGACAGAGGATGTGACATACACTGGTTCGCTAGGGTGCTCTCTGCATTTGTCCCTGTCAAGTTTCTACAGTACATACTGGTTTGTCACTAAAATTATTCCTTGTCACAATTTTAAATTGTATATTGAAGTCAACTGATTATCTGCACATAATTTACATGTTATGTATTGGAAACAATCTTTGGAAATATATCTTAAATACTTTGCAACGATGGCAGTCTTGCTGTATATAGACATTATTTCTTTAAAATACACATTGTAACATATTGCCATGTCTTAAACTTTTAAGAATGTGTAAGAATTCATAAATATCATGTTGTGAATTTAATACACTAATATGGCCAGACAGCTCAGTTTTTCATTCGTTTTCGGACCCATTTTCATGTCCAATTACACCTGTCGTTTAAAGGGAATGTTTAAATGCACTTGAATGTTCAATCTCATTTATGTATTCGAATGCTTCATCTTGGCCCTTTTTACTTTGTGTGTAAGTCTAGATAATGTAATGTGATGCTTAAAATGCGCTGCTTTTGTTAACGCTCTAGAAAAAACTTTATTGTAGAATAAGCGTACATGTAAATATTCTGCATTACATCGAGAACTGGTATCAAAGAAAATGTCGTTCTTTTCACTTTAATATCATGAAGGTACTTTGTGTGCCTAAAGCACAGAAAGTGCTTTAGTGCATCTTGCATAGATGCTGAATCACAAGCTGTTTCTTAAAAAACAACGACATGTTACTTTATGCATAAATCTTCACTTATTGGTAACATGGTAGAAATGCCTCAAGTACATTTGCTTTTCAAAATAAGATATTTTAGCTATGATACTAAAAAATTTGAAGGGTCAATCCTGTAAACACTTACGTAGATGCTTATGTAGAATCCTGTAAACATTTATGTAGAATGTTTTAACCATTACATTTTTAAGGAGAGTTGAGAACTGATTTCTTAAAATGTAAATTAAATGTTATATAGATACAAATGTGACTGGATGAAATAAAAAATTGAAAATGCATTTAATGCTTTTTATTAGTTCCGTATTATAGAATGAAATGGTAATATTTGTACAGCAGCAAAAATATTTGTGGTGTTGTGGTAAGGCATCATTCCTTCCTAGATCAGTGGTTCACCACACATTTTGAATGTCTCTCTTATCTGGCACACCCATATGAGGTCTTGGGTTGAATCAAGTGTGTTTGATTAGGGAAACATCTAAACTGTGCAGTGCTAGGGGTACCCCAGAACCAGGATTGGGACCAAATATCTTAAGAGTATCCCCATAGTCAGTGGAGATCAGCCATTCTGCTGCTTTGGTTGAATATCTCTTTGTGATTTGTGAGTGAGAAGAAAAACCTGCAATGAAGCATAAGTTACTATGGAGATGAACACCAGTAAAAGCTGAACCACTTTTGTGGAACCTAAAACCCAGGGCTGGCGCAAACTAATTTTACCTGACTAGCCACCTTAATTGGCTTTTTGTGGTACAACATTGGTGTGGTAGGCCTGCCTTGTCTCATTGTTTATACGTAGGTATTAGTATGTAACGTTTACAGGTACAAAAATACATTTGCATAGATGCTGAAATGTGCAATATGGACGTATTGACAACATCTAAAATGTAAACATTATTACGTATTTACAGCTATATTTGCACTTATTGTATAAATTTTGGATCCCTTAAACCTACCCCAAACCTAAACATAAAAGTGACGTGACGTGTAACCAAGCATGGTGTCCCATACTCGGAATTTGTGCTTCACTCATCCAAGTGCACACACACCCAGAGCAGTGGGCACCCCCTTTTTTTTTTTTTTTTTTTTTTTTTGCTGCAGCACCCAGGGAGCAATTGCTCAAGGTCACCTCAGTTGTGGGTAACTAGAGTGGAAGAGGGCTCTGTTCATTCATTCCCCCCACCTACATTTCCTGCCGGTACTGAGACTCGAACCTGCAACCTTCAGGTTACAAATTCTATTCGCTAACCATCAGACCACAACTGCCCTAGAATATATAAAACGTAATGGACAGAAATATGTAGGCCTACAAAGATAATTTTAGTAACAATATAGAATGAAAAAGATATTTTTAAGTGGTAAACAATATAATTTCTTACAGTGGCATGGTTAAAGACAACTTTATAATGTGAATTCACAGTAAAATGAGCAGTAAATTGCTGTGATATAAGTATAATTTTGCTTTTGATTTACAGTAATTAATTTTAAAAAAGTGCATTAATTTCACTGTAAATTTCTGACTACAGTAAATAATTGTAAAATAATACTCTTTAATCCTGTAAATTCCTGGTGATTTGTTTTATAGTGTGGCATTCACAGTAAATGGCAGTGTTTTCAAAATGAAACAAAAGAGACATTAGTTTGGAATGTGTCTAATGTAGAGAACTTTACCTTCATCTTTCATGAGTGTAAATCAGATAATGTGCTTGCAGTTTTGCAGACTTGGTTTGAAAATTAGATATACGAGTGAATTTTTCATTGAGTGGGCCTCAAGTACCACTTTTAGTGTAATAGGTTGAGTAAATGCCATTTATTCCTAAAGCTTTAAGTCAAGTCAAGTCACCTTTATTTATATAGCGCTTTTTGCAATGCAGATTTTGTCAAATAATTTTGGCTACACAGCAGCTCTTAAAGAAAATGTGTCATTGTCCAGCTTAACTAAAAACAGTATTGATTCATTCTGTTGTAAAAATCAATAGTTATTCATTAAGGTAATTTATCTATATATCAGCACTGCAGAAAACGGTGATGTCATCGTCCAGCTCAGTTCTGTTCGCACACAATGGTGTCAATGCAGGCAGATCAAAAACATTGTTGAATATCAAGTGTCCCCAACTAAGCGAGCCAAAGGCAACAGCGGCAAACAACCCAAACTCCAACAGGTGACATCAGCTGACCAACAGGCAACAAAAATGGAAAAAAAAACTTAGGAGAAACCAGGCTTAGTCGGGGGGCCAGTTCAGTGGCCAACAGCGAACAGTGCATGATTATGATTCAGGCAGCGTTACAGGTCATAAGTCCGATTGGGATTGCAACAGTCAAAATATTTAATCCAGTTCCATCTAGTTGAAGATCGTATTCATCACGCCGTTATGGAACAGTTTGTTGGGAATCTGTGTCACTGTCGTGTAGGTAAGGCCTTCACAGGGGATTTTCTAGTTGACGCAATCTCTGCTGACACTTCAGGGCTGTGTTGTCATTGTGTCTAGGCACAGGTCCTCCATCTGATCTGCATACGGATCCAGCTGACTACGGTAAACCTCAGGATAAACAAGAGAGACTAGCGTAGATGCCATTCTTCTTCTGATGTAACGAGAACATCTGGTGTTATAGGAAGTTTTCCCGCTTTCTGGCTGACCTAATTTATGCAGCCTAACAATCCTTTAACGGATGTGAAAACATAAATTATAATAATTATAATTATTATAATGTGTTATGTGTATGCCAGGTTAAAGAGATGCATTTTAGTCTTTAAACTGACAGTGTGTCTGCTTCCCGAACAATGCTAGGAAGACTGTTCCAAAGTTTAGGTGCTAAAAAGGAAAAGATCTGCCACCTGTGGTTGATTTTGATATTCTAGGTATTATCACTTGGCCAGAATTCTGAGATCACAATAGACGTGAAGGACTACAATGCATTAAGAGCTCGCTCAGGTACTGGGGAGCTAAACCATTTAGTGCTTTGTAAGTAATTAGCAAGATTTTAAAATATATACGATGTTTAATAGGGAGCCAATGCAGTGTTGACAGAACCGGGCTAATATGGTCATACTTCCTGGTTCTAGTAAGAACTCTAACTGCTGCGTTTTGGACCAGCTGTAGTTTATTTATCAAGCAAGCAGGGCAACCACCCAGTAGAGCATTACAGTAATCTAGCCTTGAGGTCATGAACGCATGAATATAGGCCAATAGCTGAGTATCATCAGCGTAACAGTGAAAACTAATGGCATGCTTCCTAATGATATCTCCCAAGGGTAGCATGTACAGAGTGAAAAGCAACAGTCCTAGTACTGAGCCTTGCGGTACTTGCATATTGAACTTGTGATCGATATGAGATCTCTTTGTTTACTACTATAAACTGATAACGGTCAGATAAATATTATTTGAACCATGCCAATGCAATTCCACTTATGCCAACATAATTTTCGAGTCTATTTAAAAGAATGTTGTGGTCGATAGTGTCGAATGCAGCACTAAGATCCAGCAACACTAAAAGAGAGATACAACCACGATCTGATGATAAGAGCAAATCATTTGTAACTCTAATGAGAGCAGTCTCAGTACTATGGTACGGTCTAAATCCTGACTGGATATCCTCACAGATACCATTTCTTTCTAAAAAGGAACATAGTTGCGATGATACTGCCTTTTCTAGTATTTTTGACAGAAAAGGTAGATTCGAGATCTGCCTGTAATTGACTAATTCTCTAGGATAAAGTTTCTTTTTTTTAATAAGAGGTTAAAAATAGCCAGCTTAAAAGTTTTTGGTACGTATCCTAGTGATAAAGATGAATTAATGATATTAATGATATTTTACTTAAAACAGCCACCCCCTATATATTTTAAAATATATATATTTGAGAACTTTTCTAGTCAAGTTAAAACAGTCCATCATTGTGGCATTACACCACCAATAGATGGCATTGGGCACGCTCATGAAAGACGCAAGAGATTAACTTCCTCCTGGTTGGTGGGCTCAGTAATAAACTGACTGCCACTGTGGGAAGATGTAACTTCTGTCTCTTCGTGTTTTTCACTGGTATGAGAATATTTTATTAAAATGTTCATTTCGCTGTACTTATGTAAGCAGAAATGTGTAAGAGTGTAATATAAAGAGTTTGAGTGAGTTCTGAAGTACATATAATCTAAAAAGTGTTTTAATTCACTGAGGATTATAAAAACATCTTAAAAGTGAGTTTAATCTGCATTTCAAGCATGATTTAAATGCATTTATGTTTTAATAGATGTTTTATCAGATTGAAGTCTTGAATCCATGAAGCTGCCTGAGTTACAGCAAAACTCAGATAGCATTGTCGTGCCAAAGAAGATGCTTACAGAAGTGGGGATAAAATATTTTACAAGCAGGCCAGACACACTGACAAAAAAGATCAAAATGGCTAAAAGAAGCTACTCTGAAAAGCTGAAAAAACAGTTTTCATCCAATGACCAATCTGGACAGGCCTGAGGAACATCACCACCTGATATTAAGATGCATTTTGGTCAATCGGATCACAAGTGGACGATGCTAAATACAGGTGTTAACAGGGTGTAAAACGTCAACTTTAGACCACTTCCAGAGGTAGTCAAAAAACGCATTCGACCAGATTGCTTTCGTAGCAGAAACGCTCATGCGGTCGAATGTGTTCGAACAGCCGCAAAAGACCGCCTACTCTGCTCCTACTGACCTAATGTGTAAACATTATGGGAAGTGTGCTAGCCAGACAGGATTTAGCCTAGCCAGTCGGCTGAAGACCCAAGTTTGGTTTGAAGATGAAAAACATACCAAACACAATGTTCTCTCACCATTCCTGATTTCTAACACACACTCACCGCATTCGTCCGGTCTTGCGGCTGTCAGAGCAGAAACGAAAGCTGCTGCTCTCCGTATGTTTTTACGTCATCATGGGCGCGTTCATATGTAAATTGCGCAAGCTTATTTTGTCCATTAGATTGAAAGATCTGAAAAAAACTTTACATGTACCCACCCATAGACCCTCCCCTCAAAGAAATGAGGACAAAAGAGGTAGAAAGTGGACAAAAAGACAGATTAAAATACCAGGTGTAAACGGATATGTGTCTCCCTCGTCCACTTGTAATCCGACCAACCAAAACGCATCTTAATACCAGATGGAAACAGGCCCAAGTACAAGTCACTATCCCCACGATCTGTAGAGATCAACAACTGGCAAACGATCTGGATGTGTTTTACTGTAGGTTTGAAAAGCCCAGTCTCACACCCCACTCCTGCTCTGACCTGCTCCACTATCATTCCGGTCCCCAAAAAAACCCAAATCACTGGACTAGTCACATGACTACAGACCTGTTGCTCTCACATCTGTGATCATAAAGTCATTTGAGAGACTGGTGTTAGCCAGTACTTAAAGGATTAGTTAACTTCTGAATTAAAATTTCCTGATAATTTACTCACCCCCATGTCATCCAAGATGTTTACTGTATGTCTTTCTTTCTTCAGTCGAAAAGAAATCAAGGTTTTTGAGGAAAACATTCCAAAATTTTTTCTCCATATAGTGGATTTCACTGGGGTACAACGGGTTGAATGTCCCAATTGCAGTTTCAATGCAGCTTCAAAGGGCCCTACAATCCCAGCCAAGGAATAACGCTTGTCTTGTACTGCTCTGCGATGCGCCACGCATTACATAATCACGTTAGAAAGGTAACACGTGACTTAGGCGGAAATCCCATGGTAGGGCGAAAAATCTCATTTTCTCATCCAAAATCGTCTGACGTCGTTGTTTTACCTTTTTTTGTAAAGGGCTTTTGACTTAGTCTTTGCATGTTCACTTTGTAGACACTGTCTTTTACGGAGCCCCGCACATGACATGCAAGAAAAAAAAATTAAATCATGCGCACGATTTACTAATTCATTCCCTCGATTTACTAAATTGTGCGCACGATTTACTAATTGCGCATGATTTATGAATCGAGGGAACGAAATAGTAAATCATGTGCACGTTTTAGTAAATCGAGGGAACGAATTAGTAAATCGTGCGCACGATTTAGCCTACTATTTTTTTTCCTGCATGTCATGTCCGGGGCTCCGTAGTCTTTTGAAGACGTTTGTATAAAAACTTTGCCATTGTCAGTAATTTTAATTTTTTAATTTTTAATTTTTAAATTTTCCTTGTAGTATGGCTGTGCAAAAAAAAAAAACAACAAATAAATAAACAAAGCTATATGCATGCAACAGAACAGATCTGTTCTCTGTTGCCTTACATGCACGTAGTAATATTTTATTTATCCTACAGAAAACAATTTTAGAATTAGTTTGAATACTATTAAAGCGAAAAGCGTTTTGAGGCCTCATGACCTACGAGACTGTGATTAAAAGGGTCAACTGTATCTGAGAAGGTAGTGTGGCCACTGAGCATATTTAACTTAGTCAGGGCTTTTTCTAGTAAACAACATGTGGCTGTTAAATGAATAAGACCATTATTAAAAGGTGTCACGTGGAGCCTTCTTGCCTCTGGAAAAAAAGTTGATTGTCCTTGGAGAATGTTGTATCTTGCCTTTGATGTAGGGATGACCATCAATTGGCAGGTTTCCACAATTAAAGAGTCAAGAGGAGAAGGACTTAATGAGTGGTGAATCTTAAAGAGTTAAGTCACATGGTTATTGTGAAATAACAGATAAAAGAAATGTATAATAATTGCGCCCTGGCCAGAGACAAACTCAGATGCAGCAGCTGGCATCTCTGCTTTGTTGCTTTGTTCAATAGTCTAATTTTGACATCTGAAACTCTGCCTCTTGAGCTTTATTAACAAGAAAGAGATTACTTTTTTCCACACAGTGGCATACCTTTGTTTTAAAAAGTGGGTAGGACAGCAGTGTGTGTTCTGTGTCTGTGGGGTGGGGGGTGAAGATTGCATATCAGAAATGTAGCCTAATAAATGCAGATGTAAGGGACACAGGTCAATTTAGCTCAAAGGGAATTATTAATTTATAGGGAAGAGTCACTTATTTTACGAATGAATCGTCCAGCGTTCATTTGCACGGGCCGTAACTATAAGCTCTGTAGCAGATATGAATATTAAATTAATAAGCACATAACAAGACACTTCTCTTAAAAAATATAAATGAGACTTTGATTATTCTAACAAACTAACACAAACACACACTCACACCAGTTGCAGAAAGAAAGGAAGTGAGGAAAGAATTAAATGAAATCCCAAATTTCTAGCTTTATATGCACTTCATAAGACCTGACCTGAACAAACCATCAATCATTAATTTAACCCTTCTATCGCTTCTTAGGCGGGGTTATTAGACTTTGTATAAGTGCATCAGTTCAGCTAGAATCTGGAGTTATATACTTGCATCTGTTGTTTGTGTCTTTAAATGGGGATTCCTGTGTTGACGTTGTTACGTGTTGGTGTGGTAGAGATGAGGCATTCACGGAAATCCACAATCAATGGGTATTTATTAAACAAAAGGAGTATCACACAACCAAAACACATTAGACTAACAATAAGAACAGACAAGGAGTGAAGGGAGTGAGTCCATTATAAAGGGTGTGCAGATGATAAAGTCCAGGTGCAGGTGATGAGTGATGATGGGGAGATGACGAGGAAGAGAGTGCAGGTGAGGAAACAGGAGGATCATGAGAAATGGAGTCCGGGAACGAAGGGAACTGTGACATTACTTCCCCCTCCCGGTAGGCGCGGCCTCGCGCCGTAGATGGAACAACCGGGGAGGGGGGGTGGGCGCCCTGGAGACCTCACGCAGGTGTGGGGAGAGGAGCAGACGGGGACGGAGGTCTCCAGGACGGGTCAGGGGCCGTGGGTGGCCACGGCGGGTCAGGGGCCGTGGGCGGCCACGCAGGGACTTGTGGTGGCGGAGGCTGGAGCGGGCTCGGCGGAGGCTGGAGCGGGCTCGGCGGAGGCTGGAGCGGGCTCGGCGGAGGCTGGAGCGGGCTCGGCGGAGGCTGGAGCGGGCTCGGCGGAGGCTGGAGCGGGCTCGGCGGAGGCTGGGACCGCTGGTTCCGCCCAAAAGTCTATGAGCCATCCGTCCTCCTTAGATGAGGGCTCAGGCGTGGAGGCAGGCTCAATAGGAGGCTCAGGTAAGGCAGCGGCCGACTTCTTGGGCCATCTGGGCCTCGCGGTGGCTCTCTTCTTAGGCGGCTTGGACTTTGGGCCAGGCAGGCCCACAGGGGAATACCCACTGGAGGGGTAGGTGGAGGAAACTGGCGGTTGTTGAACTGACCAGGCCGCGTGATTCTCTGAGGGGACCGGACGAGGATGATATGCTTTCTTTTGAACCTCTTCAATTTCAAACTCGGAACCATTTAAAAAGAGAATCAGATTAAGAGACTCGACTAGGGAAAAGAAACAGGCAGGTTCACTATAGCGAATCATGTCCTTGTCCAGGCCCATCAGAATGCACGTGTTAAGCGGGGCATCTGGCCAGTTCAACAAATAGGAAAGCTCAGAGAATTCCTCCACGTACCTCTCCAGCAGGCGACCGTCCTGCCTGAGAGTCCGAAGACGGTCCTCCGCTGAGACGTGGGGCTTCTGCTGGTGGCTCTTTGGGGGCACAGGAATGAGGAGAATACCCATAATTATTCTTGTGGATGTCCAGCGGTTTGGTCTGTTCTTCTGTTACGTGTTGGTGTGGTAGAGATGACGTGTTCACGGAAATCCACAATCAACGGGTATTTATTAAACGTAAGGAGTATCACACAACCAAAACACATTAGACTAACAATAAGAACAGACAAGGAGTGAAGGGAGTCCATTATAAAGGGTGTGCCGATGATAAAGTCCAGGTGCAGGTGATGAGTGATGATGGGGAGATGACGAGGAAGAGAGTGCAGGTGAGGAAACAGGAGGATCATGGGAAATGGAGTCCGGGAACGAAGGGAACTGTGACAGACGTCTTTGGCTTGGAGAACGGTGTTTCCCAGGTTCTTAGATTTTCTGCAGGTCTTTTCGTGTCCGGATTGATGTCGTGGGAAGCCAATCATGTTCTGGTGTGGTCTCTCTCGTGGCTGAAGTTTGAAGTTTTGAGGCGGGCAAAGACTATAGGGTCATTGATTAAACTTTGCGGCAAAACTTAACTTAGAACACAAGACTATAAACAGAAAATAAAAAGGAAACTAAATAAAAGAAAGAAAAGTGAGAGTTCCTCACTACGGAACTGCACGTAGGAGGAAAGAAAGAATTAGAGGAGGAGACGGGGAGGAGGGGGGTTGCCGGAAAAAATTTGTCAATGGGATGACGCGGTGTTTGTAGCTTATATAGTACGCACGTAATGATGATTGACAGGACTGAATGTTTAGGTTCCTCCCGAACCTACATTTGGAACTTCAAAAGTTATTTCACGAGTTTGCCTGCCCATTCACACTTAGATGTTCTTAAGATTTTGTTAAGAAGTACTAAAGAAGAAGTTTTAGTATATTAAGTACAAAATTAGTGCACGAAAATAGAGCACTTTAAGTACATTATAGAAATTTACTTTTTTTCACCTGGGTAAAGTGGTGGATGAAATCACTGCTGCAGCAGTGAGGAATAAAATTAACTCTGGAAACTGGCGTGAAAGAGGTGGATGAAATTACTACTTCTGTAGTGAAAAAATAAAAATTTTCTCTGAAGCTGGCATGAGAGAAGTGGCCGAAATCATTGCTGCAGCAATGAAATAAGTTTAATCTGAAAGCTGTTGAGAGATCAATGGCCGGAATCACTATAATGCAGTAGTGAGATATTAAGTTTGAACAGAAGCTGATGTGCAAGCAGTGGATGAAATCACTGCTGCGGCAGTGGGAAAAAGTTTTTGTTTGGAGGCTGACATAAGGGCGTTGAGCACTTCACTGCTGCAGCAGTGAGAAATAGATTTTAAAATGAAAACTGATGCTATTACGGTGGTGTAAGACCCGCCCAATCGGCCCAACGGCAGTTTTCCCATAGGACGGTGAAGGTTTCTTGCGCGTTCGGTCTTCTCAGTGTGGCAAAGTAGTTTAATTTCAATTAAACTCTTATCTGACTCCATTTTATTATGACCTCGAATTTAGGTTGGAATGCCAATTGATTACTGACCATTTATATTTATAATTTATCTAGACATTTGATTATACTATTTAACTCTTTACTCTTATTGTACTCATTTATTCGGTTCTCAGAGTCGCACAGGGTCCTCGCACCAGCCGTTCATTTATTATGTGGGCCCATGATCACAAACTCGCAAGTCTTGGTCACTAGACAGAGGTAATTGACTCTACTGTTTAGAAGGCCGCTTTCATGCTTGCTCTATCTAAAAGTATTTTGTTTAGTCCCCAGAGATCTGTATACACTTGAATTAAAGTAACACTATCTCTAGTCAGAGGTCACAACCACTACCACAGATAAGCCAACCAATATTACTTCCCTGATAGTAGCTTTGGTTTGGTCATGTCATGATTTCCCATGTACACTTAGCTAGAGTAACATTACATTAAACAGACATAAGGCTCACCCAATTTAGGTTGGTCGATCAACATTTTGTTGTCCTAAATGGAAATTCCCTTTTTAGCCTTTACAGTCTAAGTACACTTGAACTAATGCCAAGCGTTAGCCGGAGCTCTAAAATCACAGTTGGTGTGCCCTATGCTCCACTCAAAACTAGACTTTAGTCCGTTACTAACCTGACGCAGATTTGCGGTAACAATGGATATATCGTAATCTACTGAAGTCAATAATTTTAGAGTAAGTCAGAAAAAATCAAATGTAACAATTTATTCGTCAGGTAAATGTATCATGCCAATTACATAATCAATTCAAAGATGATCAATACAAAACATCAAATGCTCAGAAATAGAGTAAAAGATGCATACCTGACATTAGAAAAATGCACATTGCTGAGTGTCTAGGACAACTAAACAGAATCTGACAACAGAATCGCCCCGTGCCTTTTGCAATATTTCTTTAAATACCCAGACCAAGACAAAACATGCCCCAATATGGGGCATGAACTTACAATAGGAATTTGCATTGACTAGGGTCACAGACCTAGGGAGTTCGCACCTTGTTAGGGAACAGGAGGTAGTTTGGATGAAGGACCCTGGGAAAGGGGCACACCCACGACAGCAACCAAAGTATCTCTAAACTCTTAAAACCTTTATTACTTTTTGGTTTACTGCCATGTAGACGAGACCATTGTACCAGTCGCACTGAGACATTTTAAATAATACCAAACATGACTGTTAATTCACTTGCATTGACAGAACATTATAATCTTTATAATATCTTTCTAAGTGAACTGAGTGAAGGGAAGAATGTGTAAAGGGAAGAAATTGGGGGAGAAGGAACAAATGTGAAGGAAGGACAGGATGGAAAGAAGCTTTCCTGCAACTTCACTCTGTGGGGTGTGGAGGCAAATGGCTGTAAGTGTTTGTACTGTCCATATCTCAGGAGATCAAAGTATCTGAGGTTCTGTTTATCTTACAGTAGGCAAATCACTGCTGCGGCAGCGGGGAATACATTTAGATTGAAAGCACATGTGGGAGCGGTGTCTGAGATCGCTGCTGTGGCTGTGAATTGCTAAAACATAATTTTTAGGTGGGTGGGTGGAATTTGTTAATTAATATAGGCTGAACATGTGCACAACAACTAGATTACTGAATGAGTAGTTGATGGGCTTGTTTAATGTGAGATAGGTTTGTTCTGATATATGATTGAAAAGCGTTTGAAGACCATCGACCTAAAGTTTTAATTTGGAGTTCAGGGAGCCCATTTTTGGAAGCTGAAGTTGCAGCGCCTATGCGGAAAGAATGGCTGGAGTATTGGTTTGCTGGGATGCCAGAACTGACTAGGACTGATTTGAAGTGTTTTTAGAACCAGTGTCTGGAGATGGGGTTATTATTGTCATCAACGAAGAGGGGATCTGTAGGTGAACGGATTCGGAAGCTTCTGTGAGCTAAAAATAGAGAAATGGACTGGTAATGCTGAAGAGTGGTGGGTAGATTAAAAATGAATATTGGGTGTCCACGCATTAATTGGTCTGTTTTGTTGAAACGGATTGTATCGCTGTCCAGAACTTGCAGATCAGAGAAAGATGGATGTATTGTCTCTGGGGATCGAATTTGGACAAATTTTTTTCAGGTTGACAAATATGATTGAAGCATTCTGGGAGATACTGCTTGCATTATGTGGTTGATAGATCAATTATGGAGATGTTGCAAAGGGTGGTTTACTGGAATGTCAATTGTGAAAAGGGAAGTACTGGGGTGGGAGACAGGTCTGCATGTGGAGCCAATGTCCTGAATTTCTGCAAAGCAAAACGGGAGAGAGAGTCAGCAATTTGGTTTTTGCATCCAGGAATATGATCTGCTTTAAGTATGAACTGGTTACAAGCTGAAGACTAGATCAGACGTCTGATGAAAGGCATTAGTTCTGCGAAATTTGAAGACTGTGGTGGAGTTGTCCCAATGAAAGAGAATGTTTTTTGAGGCCCATTCTTTCCCCCACAGGGTTCAAATAGTGCAGAGGAGGATGCAGAGTGATTCAGGTTTGCGAGTTTGGGTGAAAAGGTGAGACCGTTCCACTGTTTGAGAAATAAAAGCCAGAGGTTTAAGTCTGCTCTACATGGCCTGTTTAGAGTGACTGGATCATTTAAACCAGGAACGGAGGATGCTAGAGAAAGAAGGTGGGAAATGAATGGGCGGCCTTGATGCAAAATTCTCATCGCGAATTGTAGATGTCCAAGCAGAGAGAGGAGGTAAGATTTTGGATCATGCTAATGATTCTGTCAATTTTTTCTTTTAGCAGTGAAGCCTGGAATTTGACTGAATTAAGATTAATTCCGAGGAACTCGAGGGAGATGGTAGGTCCCTTGGTTTTCTCGGATGCAATTGGGATACCTAAATCCCAAAAAACTTTTTGAATGGTGCTGAGGTGGGCAGCTGGGGGATTTTTGTTGGGTGAGACAGTAAAGAACTCATCGAGTAAATGAATGAGGTAAGGGATGCCGTAATTGTTTGCGAGGATCCAGCATAGGACTTCGGACAGTGCGTCAAAGATTTTTGGGCTGCTTTTACATCCGAAAGTCAAACAGATGGCGAAATAATATTTATCTCGCCAGCACACTCCAAAGAGATGTCAGAAGTCGGGGTTTAATGGCATAACCTTGAAGGCTGACGTGATGTCGAGTTTGGCTAACCAGGCTCCGTGACCAGCAGATTTAATTAGCTGAATCGTGATAGTTCAGCGAGAACTCTGACAGAGGGATTAGGCTATTGATGCTTGGAACAAAGCAGTCATGGAGAGCGGAGAGTTCAATAATGATACGCTTTTTCCCTAAGAACTTTCTGGTTGCAATTCCAATGGAGTTAATGCGGAAGATTTCGAATGGGGGGAATTGAATGGGCCAATCATGAAATTAGAATTCACTTCCTTTGCGAGGAGGAAATCTACAGTGTCCGGATCTGTCAGGGCAGATTTTAAATTCTTGCAAATGAAAGTTGCGTCAGGTAGGCTTTCTAACCCTGGATCAAAACCTTGTTGTAAACCAGAAAGAAGGTAGTGAGTGAATTGTTTGTCTGGGTGGTTTTTTAGCTTGTGCGCTTAGAGAGGGACGTTAACAGGAGAAGAGAGGTATTTTTTGAAATCTTTATTGTGTAAGACTGATGCTGGACTGTCTAGACCAAGAGAGGGCTACTCTTTGAGAAAACAAAGGAAATTAACATTTGAACTCTCTTTTGCAAAATTAGCATCCCCATCCGAGACGCAATCACACCGAGTCAATCACCTCAGCATTGCCTTAATCTACATTTCCTTTCCTTCACCCCCCTCTTCCCCCATCTCTTCTCTCTACATGCAGAGATGACCTGAAATTCACCCAAAATCTATATGGTTTAATGTGAACAGTTATCATACAACATTATACATGTTTGGTATCATTTGAAATGTCTCAGTGCGACTGGTACAAAGGTCTCATTCCCACAGAAGTAAACCAGAAGGTAATACAGATTTTAAGATTTTAGAGATATTTTGCTCTCTGTAATGGGTGTGTCCACCTTCATAGGGTCTTTCATGCAAATGGCCTTCTGTCCCCAAAAGGTGTAAACTACTCAGTCTAGGACCCTAATTAATGCAAATTCCCATTGTGAACTCATGTTTCCATTTGAAGGAAGTTTCTGAGTATTTAAAGAGATGTTGCAGGAGGCTCAGGGTGCGATTTTGTAATCAGATCAGCCCACATTGCTGAGTGTCCTTCAGATACTCAGACATGTGTATTTTCCTAATGTCAGGTATGCATCTTTTTACTCTGTTTCTGAGAATCTGATGTTTTGTATTGATCATCTTTGAATTGATTATGTAATTGGCATTATACATTTACCTGACTAATAAATTGTTATATTTGACTTTATTCTGACGTACTTTGAAATTACTGACTCTCGTAGATTATAAATCCATAATCCCACAAATCTACGCTCGGTTAGTAACGGACTAAAGTACAGTTTAGGTGGAGCAGTGGGGCACACCAACTGATATTTTAGAGCTCCGACTAACACACTGGCATTAGTTATGTATACTTAGACTGTGCAGGCTAATAATGGTTCAGAACCATTTCCGTTCAGAACAACAGACCAATCTGAATAGGGTGAGCCTCAACCTCTGATTATTGTAATATTATTCTAACTAAGTGTACGGGGGAAACCACGGCATGATTATATAAAGTTACCATTAGAAAGGTTAGATTGGTCAGCTTGGTTCTATGGTAATGGTCATGACCTCTGGTTAGATATAATCTTGCTTTAATTCAGTGTGTTCAGATCTATGGGGACTAAATAACATACTTTTAGAAATAAGCAAGCATGGTGCGGCGTCTAAAAGTATTAGTCATCGCCTCTGTCTAATGACCAAGACTGAGGAGTTTGTGTATATGAGATCCTATTCCGCAATCTTTTTGCGGAATAGGAGACAGAAGAGAAGCCAAATCTTCATCCGTACTTGAGAGGATCTGGTTGCGAAGCAGGTTTGAGACAGGTGGGGGCTCCATTGCAACAGCATATGCAGGTGTTCCTGTTGGTACGGCCGTGAACAAAGTATAAGGATGGTGGACGAGCTGAAGAAGGAGGGGGGAAATTAAGAGGGAGAGACAACTGACCACACAACTGAGCCACAAATGACAGATTCTCTGATTTTGGGTCCTGCGTGTTGATTTGGGATCTGGAGTGTTGAGTTTTTGCATGGAATTATGTTTGGTTTTTGCGTGGAATTATGTTTGAATGAATTATCTGGAAGATTCATTTGTCTGGTTCGCCCTCAAATCCTACATTAGAATTCATTATTAATGTTTCAGACTTACATCTACTATAATCTGATATATTGTTAGTCTTGAGAAGATTTACATTAGTGAATAAGTATATATTGTAGATGCGCATTAGCTCTTGGTTAGTTCTAATGGGCTAGTGATAGAATATCCGTTAAACGCACCAGAGGTTCTGGGTTCTAATCCACCCTCGTATGCTTTTTTCCCCCCTCATTAAAACCAAAGACAATCAGTGATTGTATATCAAAAGCAGGGAGGGGCATGTTTATGTGCATTTTGTTTTGTGATTTCACAGGAACAAATAGAGAGTCTCCGCAACGGCGATAAGCGATAATTTGAAGCACTCGTCTGTGTGAAGACTGCGCACTAAGCACAAGCGTCAAAAGAACACTGTTGCGCCACTTATACCAGCGGCAATGAGCACTCAGCATGATTTCAAAAACAAAACATCTCAGCGCCAGATTGCCTCTTATTTAACACAAACAAATTGCTAATTAACTAGATATATTTCTTTTGTATTAGATACATCTGATGTTTCAAAAAGTGGTAGGGACAATATCGACCCTGGCAAAAAGTGGTGGGGACATGTCCCCCGTCCACCCGTCCCACCCGCAAATTACACCTATGTTTCCACAACATAAAATTGGCGAGTGGCAGCCAGGAGTGACCTGAGGCCTGATAATCGACGAGAGCCATGGGTGGTGGTGCTTGGCAGATCACGCAAACAAAGGTGCGCCTATGAGGTAAGAGCAATTTTTGCTTATTAATTTAAAAATGTTTGCGTGGTTAAAAAATGTATTATAGAATAGAGGAAAAGGAGTTCCAGATTTCAAAAGATGCTCTTACATCTGTAAGTTAGTAGGAGTACTCTGGCATGGGAATAGCCAAGGGAAATTGGGAAGCCCCATGGTGGTGATAAGTGTGGCCCCAAAGTATTTACCACATAAGAGTGCTCACATGTGTGAAAACGTCTCGGTTACGTATGTAACCCTCGTTCCCTGAAGGAGGGAACGGAGACGTACGTCAGTAGTGACCGACGAATTGGGATATCGCTAGAGAGCCCTATCAGCTCCGAGTGAACTACAACAGGCCAATGAAGTTGGCGTGCGATATTTGCATAATGCGCACCGCCCCCGCCAGGTGGTATAAATAGGGGAGCAGATGCAATCGCACTCTGTTTTTCGCTGAGGAGACAACCTAGTCTGCACTACAGCGAGGGTACGTCAGTAGTGACCGACGAATTGGGATCCCAAATAAAGCGCCACAGTATGAACCCCTTCCAGTGCCCAGCGCAAGCTCTAGCCACCCGGCGCACCAGTGGGACGGGGAAGGGGGCGAGCTTACGCCGAGAGAGTCTACTGCTGTTCCAATATACCCACTAAGTAAACTAGACTACACTGGGGAAGCGAACCCGTAGGGGGCGCTGCGGAGACCACTACCCACCCGTAGGGGAGGAATTTACGTGGAGAGTACACATATGGACTGGCCATGGGCAGTACGCATATGGAGTCCCTGGGATGGCTCCACCGGTAGGGGGGAGACTCATCTGACAGGTGACAGCAGAGCTGGCTCTGCTAAGGGAAAGACACGGGCTCACCGTGGGGAGTTGACCGTGGACAAATACACACATGGGACCACTCACGTGGAGGGGTCACGACATGTGGAACCCAGCCAAACGTCAACGTCGGAGACAGAGGTTTGGCCTGGCATCAGACACTCCGCAATGTCCGAGCCGAAGGGGGAGGCGGAGGAACTCGACAGGGTTCGCCAAGCGGGGAACTCGACTGGAGTAAAAAGGATGCACGTATCCGGCCCAGGGGGCGGGAGTGGCATTGCAAGCCGACACTAGAACGGGCTCTTCGCGTCTACCGGCTGGTGGAAGCGAGTACACGGGAAGATACCGGTTCTACACGAAGGCTATAGAATCTAGCGAACGTGTTAGGTGTCGCCCAGCCCGCAGCTCTACAGATATCTGTCAGCGAGGCGCCGTGCGCCAGCGCCCAGGAAGAGGCCACTCCTCTGGTGGAGTGGGCTCTCAACCCAAGCGGGCAAGGCACGCCCTGGGATTCATATGCCAGGGCGATGGCGTCCACTATCCAGTGGGCCATCCTCTGCTTGGAGACAGCCTTACCCTTCTGCTGGCCTCCGTAACAGACAAAGAGCTGATCTGAGGTCCTAAAGCTTCACGTTCTGTCCACGTACAGGCGCAGAGCGTGGACGGGACAGAGCAAAGCTAGGGCTGGGTCTGCCTCCTCCGAAGGCAGTGCTTGCAGGTTCACTACCTGATCTCGAAAGGGAGTGGTAGGAACCTTGGGCACAAATCCAGGCCAGGGTCTCAGGATAACGTGAGAGTCACCGGGCCCGAATTCCAGGCACGATTCGTCAACCGAAAATGCGCACAGGTCTCCTACCCTCTTGAGCGAGGCCAATGCAACCAGGAGGACGGGCTCTAGGGACAGTACTTTTAACTCAGCTGATTGCAAAGGCTCGAAGTACGACCCCGGAGAGATGTAAGAACCAGGGTCAGATCCCAAGAGGGTACAGAGGGGGGCCGGGGAGGATTCAGTCTCCTCGCCCCCCTCAAGAACCTGACGATCAGATCGTGCTTCCCTAGCGATTTACCATCAACTGCATAGTGATGTGCGGCGATAGCGGCAACATACACCTTGAGGGTGGAGGGAGACAGCCTTCGCTCCAGGCCCTCTTGCAGAAAGGAAAGCACGGTTCTGACCGAACATGATCGGGGGTCCTCTTGGTGAGAGGAGCACCATTCGACGAACAGGTTCCACTTCAGCACATAGAGGTTCCTCGTAGAAGGAGCTCTAGCGGAAGTGATAGTGTATGCGACCGCTTGCGGGAGATCACTCAGAACCTCCGCGTCCCGTCCAGGGACCACACATGGAGTTTCCACAGGTCGGGACGCGGGTGCCAGAGGGTGCCCCGTCTCTGAGTCAGGAGGTCCTTCCTCAGAGGAATGGGCCAGGGAGGTGCTGTCGCGAGGAGCGTGAGGTCCGAGAACCAGGTCCGAGTGGGCCAGTATGGAGCCACTAACAAGACCTGCTCTTCGTCCTCCCTGACTTTGCACAGGAGCTGTGCGAGAAGGCTCACTGGGGGAAACGCATATTTGCATAGGCCCCGGGGCCAGCTGATTGCCAGGGCATCCGTGCCGAGCGTGCCGCTGGTCAGGGAATAAAACAACTGGCAGTGGGCAGTCTCCGGGGAGGCGAACAGATCTATCTGTGCCTCGCCGAAGCGCTGCCAGATCAGCTGGACCACCTGGGGATGGAGTAGCCATTTGCCCGGAAGCGGAGGCTGCCGTGAGAGCTCGTCGGCTGCACGGTTGAGCACGCCTGGGACGTGAATGGCACGAAGCGACCTCAGATGCTTCTGACTCCATAGCAAGAGATGGCGGGCGAGTTGCGACATACGGCGGGAGCGTAGACCACCCTGATGGTTGATGTACGCAACGGCCGCAGTGCTGTCCGAGCGGACCAGTACGTGCTTGTCTGTCAACAGCTCCTGGAAGCGGCCCAGTGCAAGACGTACTGCTAGCAACTCGAGGCAATTGATATGCCAATGCAGTTGGGGCCCCGTCCACAGACCCGATGCTGCATGCCCGTTGTACGTGGCCCCCCACCCCGTGGCAGAGGCATCTGTGTGGACCACAGCATGCCTGGACACTTGTTCGAGGGGAACTCCAGCCCGCAGGAACGAAGGGTCCGACCACTTGGTGAGGGTGCGATGGCAGTTCGGTGTCACGGGGACACGGAACGTACCGCGCTGCCACGCCCATCTCGGGACCCGGCCGCGGAGCCAGTGTTGAAGCGGCCTCATATGAAGCAATCCGAGCGGCGTGACTGCGGCTGCGGATGCCATATGCCCCAGGAGCCTCTGAAAGAGTTTCAGTGGGGCCGCCGTCCTGCGCTTGAGCGTACTTAGGCAAGTCAACACTGACTGGACTCGACCGAATCCAGTTCCCTACTGAGATAAGAGATCCTCAGCCCGGGGGAGAGTTTGCTCTTGTCCCAGTTGACCCGAAGACCCAACCGACTGAGGTGAGCTAACACCATGTCCCTGTGTTCGCACAACTGCTCCCGCGAGCTGGCCAGGATGAGCCAGTCGTCGAGGTAGTTGAGATGCGAACGCCCTGTTCCTTGAGCGGAACAATGGCCGCCTCCGCAACCTTCGAAAAGACGCGGGGCGACAGGGCCAGCCCGAAGGGTAGGACTTTGTACTGATATGCCCGACCCTCGAATGCAAACCGTAGAAGGAGTCTGTGACGAGGCAGAATCGAGACATGAAAGTACGCGTCCTTCAGGTCGATCGCTGCAAACCAATCCTGGGGACGGATGCATTTGAAAATGCACTTCTGCGTAAGCACCTTGAACGGCAGCCTGTGAAGGGACCGATTCAGGACACGCAGATCCAGGATTGGCCGTAGCCCACTGCCCTTCTTGGGTACAATGAAGTAGGGGCTGGAGAACCCTGACTCCATATCGGCTGGAGGGACCGCATCCTTCGCCAGGAGGACAGCAATCTCCGCCCAGAGAACAGGTGCATTGTCCAGGGACACACGAGTGTAATGGACACCCCTGAACACCGGGGGACGCCGGGCGAACTGAATCGCATAGCTGAGTCTGATGGTACAAATGAGCCAGCGGGACGGGCTGGAAAGCGCTAGCCAGGCTTCCAGACACCGAACCAGCGGAACCAAATGCACCACAGACGTACCGGGCGTGGGGCAGCGAGGTAGAGTGCTGGGACCCGACTCGGACGGCATAGCGGCCCGTAGTGTGGTCAGACTCTGCAAGGTGGCAGTGTGAATGGGAGACGGCACATGGGAGGCGGCCTCGACCAACACACTGGGACCTGCTGGCGAAGTGAGAGGGGGCTGAGAGTGGCGAGGTGGGCCTCGCGCACTGCCAGCCGCGCCCTCTTGGGACCTGGAGGGTTAGAAAACAGTTCTACTCCGTGGGCACCGCTGGTCTCCGGAGAGCCAGCGGCGGAACAAACCAAAATTCTCCACCCGGCCCTCCTCCGGGGAGGGAGCGATGCGGGCATCGTCTCCCGAAGAACTGTTTACCTCAGCTCCAGGTCACCAGTTTCTCCAGGACCGCTTCTCGCTAGCCAAGTGGCTTGGCTGCGGGCTGAGCGGGCTGGATTTTAGGCCAGCTTGTGAGATGAGAGCATCGAGAAAGCGTACTTAGACGATGACACACCTCTGCAAGGCTAGCCAGGGGTGTTTCCGGACCACCATGGTGGACATTGTCTGGCCAGGGGCCTGCGCTATGACTTGCATCATGCGTAGCTCAACCCCGACTCAGAACTACCCATATGCAATGAGTGCTTTGGCCTTCCACAGACTTGCCGGGGGCCAAGACCCATGCAGGGCAGAGGTGGTGTGCCCGTAGCACTGCCACCCCACCACAGAGGGTAGTGAGAGAGAAAAAAAAAAAACTTTTAATGCAGATTATGACCCTTTTGGCGTTCCATATTTGGCACCAAAAAAGGCTTCCAAACTGCCAAGTTTTTCATGCATGTCCGGGCTAAGACAGGGGGCGGGGCAAGGCCAGTACGCGTCGCACCACGCCCCCAGGGGCCCAGGAAAGCATGGTCGTTAACTCTGAATCTGATTCAGCATGAGCACATCACAACCGTGGGACGCTCAGCCTCATCTTCATGTCCAGAGCCTAACAACCCTCTCTCCAATGTAGCAGTCGACATCTGATCCTCTGCTGGAGCCCTGCTAAGATGCTAGGTCCCCCATGAGAAGGACCAGCAATCCACCCAGAAGCTACCAGCCATGTGGGAGAGTGAACATGGTCGTCTAACTGAACGACACACGGCGCTGAGCGCCGACGTGGCCATGTTTTTACCAAACATAAACCACCCACGAACACACAGTCACAACATGTTTGCGATGCATTAGGAGGAGTGGGGGGCCCACGGACATTGGCTCGGCAGGTATTGCCCCACTGTGATCCTCTGGTCACCCTGGCTTATTCACCAAAAGTAGTACTTTCTGATTCAGAAAGAGAAACTAGATCGGGGAATAGGTGAGGGGACTCCACCTCATTTGAGGCACTCGAGTCTCGACCACGCATCTAGAGCGCTGAACAACGCGCTGGGTTGCCATGGCAACGCGCGCTGTCAGCCGGCAGCTCGACGGCACACGGCGCTGAGCGCTCAAGCCCTTACGAGAAAGGCAAGACGAACAACGCGCCGACGTGGGCATGCTCTCTTTTTTTTGTTTACAAGAGAATATGAACCACCCACAAACACAGTCTCAGCACGCTAAGCAGACATGAGAGAAAGTGATTGTGGCCGTCAGTGAGGATAGGAAACGACCGCCTCCAGAAACGCACAGACAGCATGACGTCTTGAAAAAGACGCAGTGTCTGTCTGTGAAGCTCTTTTAGAAGCTCTTGTTCTTTGTGCCGAAGCACACAGGGAACAGCCGCGATGTGACTGCAGGTACACTTTTCACTCCCTGAGTCACACACACAGAGGAACCGGCCCAAATCGCAAACCAACGGGGCAAATAATGCTGTGAAAACAGCAGTTGAGAGCTGTATAACAGCTCGAGAAGCTCACTCTGGGAAAGCTCGCGGCCTCGCTGTAAGATGCCATAAAGCCAGCACTGTAGAACAAAAGCTCTTCAAAGGCTTGCGAAGTCACTCTCAGACTAATAACAGGAACACACAGGTTGGCTCCGAAACGAAAGACAGAGTGCGATTGCATCTGCTCCCCTATTTATACCACCTGGCGGGGGCGGTGCGCATTATGCAAATATCGCACGCCAACTTCATTGGCCTGTTGTAGTTCACTCGAAGCTGATAGGGCTCTCTAGCGATATCCCAATTCGTCGGTCACTACTGACGTACATCGAACGTGACCGACTGAAAGGGAACACCAGCAGAAAGGTGTAAGAGCGCACAAAATTCTGTGGATACCCCTCTCTTGTGGTGACACCAGTGAAGATAGGGGAACGGAACACGCAGGAGCTGTGTGCTGGTTGTGTGATGAGGTCTGACCTGGCTTGGGACAGTGGCCCACAAATCTGCTGTTTTCAAAATAGCACCACGGGAGAGGACTGAACGGACAGGTCTTCTTTCATTAGTTTACTATGCTAACTTCAATGGCATGTGTGTCCCTAGAGGATATTCTAGTGTTCTCTACTGAAACAAATTATGTTCCAGCACTTGGATTCAATCCCAAACCATCCATTGACTTCCTTGAGGACAACCAAGATTGTACCTTTCAGCTGGAAAGCATCTCTGAGAACATAATATGACTCCCTACATTCCCTAAAACCTACGAGTCATTCTGTGAGAAAATGTGTTTTGGTATCAGGAATTTTTGGTTTTGCCTCAATGGAACCTTTGTTTGTTTATGCATGGTATGTAACCCCCACATATTCAGTGTTCTTCAAATAGTTGTTTTACAATCTCACTGATATGGTCAATCTTGAAAACTTTTTTGACTATTGAGATAGTACAATGCCCATAATTTTGATATTGTCATATTATTATATTTTTTTTTTTTTTTTTCTTGCAGTAATGCATGCTTACAAATAAATCATCTCACTGATGTGGACAACCTTTGTGACTTTCAAATAGTAAAACACCAATTTTCAGTGTTAATTTTTTTTGTTTTAAAACCACAGATTGTCACGTCTGCTGTGTTGTGTTTCTTAGTTTGACCTATGCTGTGTTCGAAATTGCCCCCTATACCCTCATTCACTATTCCCTACATTACTCCACTAATATAGTCCACTTGAAGGAGTGAATGAAACGAGTGAGTGAATTCGGACACTGAGTGAACCGGAAGGGCTGCCGATTTCGCATAGTTTGTGCTGCTGTTTAATAATCTTTTGAAATGTAGCAAACTGTGAGCTCCAGTAGTAATGAATATGTATGTTGAACTAGCATATTCAAACCTTTTAATGATCAAGTAAAAAGGAATTTATACCTGTATGATAATGCTGGACCAGCGCGGTTTGGAAAATGAATGGATGATTGATTCAGCTGCGGGCGCCATCTCCTGGCGAGGTGCGGGAATTCATTCTCTCACAGTGCATTATGGGTATTCTCTAGCCGTTGAGCGTGCATCGGTTGTACACTCGTTATTGCGGTGCATTTTGGGATTGAATGAGTGCACTCAACATCGTCCACTATGGTTTCAAACACGACTACAAATGGCTGTCCCCTCAAATAGTGCCCTATTTAAGGGTATAGGGGGCGATTTCGGACACAGCCCTAGTTTTCCTGAGTTATCTAATTAGTCATTTCCTTCACTTGTGTCCTGTTAATTACCTTGTTAAGATCCTTTATTTGCCTCATGTATTTAGTCCCTGTGTTCTCCCTCATTCTTTGTCTGATCTCGTCAGTGTATGCATCTTTGTATTACGTTTATGTTTTTTGTCTGGATTTGCCTTTCTCCTGTGGATTTATTAAATACGGTATTTTTGGAATTCTCCCTTGTCGTGCGACTTACTAAACATACCGTTACGTGACACAGATATTGTTGAGCTTGAAGTAAAAGTTTTATTTTTCGTTTACCAACTGTACAGGCTGTAAGACCCATATTGTCCAGTGTTTTCATTCATCACGTTATCAGTCACGTTAATAATACTGATTGCAAGTTTTGAACAAAATCTGTTGAAAAATGTATTTACATTGTTTGCATGGTCAAAAGAAACATCCATTTGTTTTTCATTAAAGCAAATGTTCAGCAGCATTTGAATCTATTGTTATTCATAATTCATAACTGGGTTACAAATAGCTGAAAACACCAAATCATAAAACTGAAGCATTTTCTGTTTTTCTTTTTTTTTAATTTGTGTAATTACTGCTACAGATTACAAAACATTTATCCAATTAAATTAATTAAACACTGTATCTGCTATTTCTAGAATCTCAAATTAACACCATTCGCAAGTATGATTTGACCAATGCCCGTGTATAAGTATGATCACTCAGTACCATAGTTGCCATCATCTTCCATCGGATCAACCCTCTCTCTTACAGTTTTTTTCAACTGCTTACACGCAAAATCCTTACTTGTCACACAATTTCTGAAACCTGACACTCAAACAGCAGAACCACACACTAAATCTGCAAAACCATACACTAATACACTAATAATTTGACTAATTTTTCAATTTCATAAAACACTTCTTGCAAAACACAACACACAATTCTATATGTAACACAAAAATCTAACAGGAAGTATCTTGATTTCCTTTTTCAAAGACAACCAATCAAAATGCCTCACTAATTCATCAGTGCTTCACACTAACTTCTCACATGTGCAAACACTCATTACTTAACACCAACCAATCATGGCTTTAGAATAGGCCTATAAATAGGCCAAAGTTATAGGTTTTTAATAACTTTTCTGTTGTCTACTTGCTTCCATATTCATCATTTCTAAACCCTATTGAGGATTTTTTTTCCACATGGTGCTGGAAAGTGCATATTCTCTATGTCAACATAACACTTCTCCAGACAATGGAGGAGGCATGTGGAGACACTGACACTGCCTCCATCCTAGGTAGGATACGCAAGAGAGAACATAGCATGTGATGAGGATGAAGTATTGTGGCCGGACCCAGCCAGGAGGAGAGATGGAGCCTAGTGCACCCAACCATCTCGCCCACCAACAAACACTGTAAGGCTGGAGTCAGACCGTCTGGACTGAGAGACAACTTTTCCATAAGAGAACAAAGGACTTTCCTGAGAATTAACATTTGAACACTCTCTTAAACACTCCGCTGCATAAGTAACAGCACCATCTGAGACGCACCACACCGAGCAGTTCACACCTCACCATTACACTCTACCCATCACTCTCTGTTCCCCATCCTTTCTCCCTCACCCAAAACTCACTCTAAATCTATGCAATGTTAAATGTGTACAACAAGTAAATATACATGTTTAGTATCATTTGAAATGTCTCATTCTCCCAGACATAGTACAAACTTCCAAGAAGTTCTAGAAAACAAGAAATATTGTGTGCCACTTAAGGTGTGCCCTCCCCCAGGTCCTTCATTCAAACTACCTCCTATATGTAAATAAGTGCCCTCTTCTACAGGTAATAACCCATTCAATCACAAATTCTGATTGCCCATTTGTGACCCCTTGAATGGGGGACCAAAACCTAATTATAACTGCAGACACCACCATTTGGTAAGCCTATTGAATTATCTGGGTATTTAAGGAGAGATGGCAAAAGGGTTCAGGGAATCTGTAGACAGATCTCCCGCACAATTGCTATGTGTAGTCTTTTTCATTGCCAGGTAATGCTTCTAAATTCTCTTATTTCTGAATTGATGATGTATATGTTTGATGAATGTTTTATTCTTTGAATTGGATTTGAATTACTGTTTTATTACCTGGTTAATAAATTGTTATGTTTGTATTCATTCTGATTTACTCTGAAATTATGGACTTCAGTTGATTACGATGTGTCCGTTGTTACCGCAAATCTACGACCAGGGTTAAGTACATACTAGATCTCGGATTGTATGAAACATGAATGAGATTCTAGATTTCTGACTAACTGAAGTGACATTATGTTAGATTTCTGTGTCTAATGTAGAGAAGTGTGTTTAGTGTTGTGCAAAACAATGTGTGTAGTGTTTTGCAAAAAGTGTGAGGCTGAGAATGTGCTTATAGTTCTGCAGATCTGGGCTAAGGTTTTGCTCCTTGAGTGTAGTTTCAGTAACTGTGTGTTATATTTAATTTTAGTGTGTAAGCAATCGTAAAAAACAAGGCTCATTTTGTCAAAACACTACACACAATTAACAGATCCACACACACGTGTAGCAGAACACCTCAGTTCTTTTGCAAAATGAAACACTTCATTCAAAACTTTACATTAATTTAACAAAACCCAACTTTGACACCGTATGGTTCATACATTTACACACTCCTGTGCTCAATCTTAAACACTTGTAACTTTTATACTTTTCTAATGATATAGTCTGGGTTTGATTTTTTCAGAGATACTGTTAGAGTAAAGTACATGAATATATTGACAAAAAAAAAAAAAAAACACAAACAAAAAAACACACAAGACCAGTACTGCACATTGATGAAAATATTTTTTTCTCACCACATTGTAAAACCGTTCAGTACATCCATGCATTTTCAAAGGTTACATTTTGCACTGGAAATCAGAATATATTCTAAATACAGTATACATGAACAAAAACATTGGTGGAGACAAAACAAAGCATGATTTTACAGTTTTTGCCCATTGCTTACATACTAAAACCGAATGCTTAGACCAAAGCCTCAATACTTAAACTCCTGGTAGCATACCTTAAACACAGTATAACCATAGCTTAAACACATTGTCAACTTTGCACTTTGTTTGCAATTCTACAGAATTGTGTGTTACAACACACTTATTGCGAAACACTACACACGTTTTCTTACATTAGACGCTTTGTTCAAAAACGAAATCACCTGTTATCATTGGGAAAACACTCTTTTCAAAATGCAAAACTCATCTGGCAATTGTAGGCACTTACATACACACCTGAAAACACTTGCACAGAAAACAGATCACCAATCGGTCTGAGCCTTAGCACTACAAATAGGCCTCAGGTAAGCCATTTTGAGAACTTTGCAAACATGGAGGCAATGAGAGTCAGAGTAAGAGGAGGACAAAGAGAGAAAGGAGTCGGACGTGGAAGTGGACGAGGACAACGACGAGGACCAGTGCAGAGACGTGTATCAGATGACATCAGGGCTACTCTGGTGGACCATGTGATAAAACATGGCCTGTCCATGAGGGAGGCTGGGCAAAGAGTCCACCCTAACCTCAGTCGCTACACAGCATCGATAATAAGGACATTCCGACTGGAGAACAGGTTTATCTTCATATATATATATATATATATATATATACATGATTATGTACAGGTATGTGTCATCAGGTGACACAGTAGGTATACTGTGTGTATATATACACACAGTATACCTACTGTGTCACCTGATTCTGTATCATATTACAGTATTACTTACAAACTGTACTATACAAAAATGGGTAGTGCTGTGAAGTATATGTAAAGGAATACCATTGTGATGTTACAATACTGTGTACAGTTTGAAAGTACAGTATGTGAAAAAGAACCTAACCAATGACATCTTGTGGTGGCATTTTCTACAGAATGGTTGGATGACCTCCTCAAGGTGGAAGGGAACGGCTCTTCACTGAACAAGAGCTTGCCATCATTGAAATGGTGCGAGAAAATAATGCAATCCGACTTTGTGAGTTGCAACAATGCATAATTGCAAATAGAAATGTATTCAACAATATCAACAGGGTCAGCATTTCTACACTAAGTCGCATCCTACAGAAACATAACTTCAGAATGAAGCAGCTGTACAGGGTGCCATTTGAGAGGAACAGTGTCAGGGTCAAGGATCTGCGCCATGATTATGTACAGGTATGTGTCACTTTACTTTACATACTATATATTGTGATGTGGAAATGTTTATGCTGCCACCTGCCCTGCCTGTAGCTTATAGTTTTTGTCTATACTGACCCAACCCAGCCCCTACTTGTGTGAAAATATAGACAGTGTTACTGAAAACACATACAGTAACTGCAATATTCAATATTTTCTGTTACAGACAGTTCTGGATTTTAAAGCTGCCGAACTGCCACATGAGTTCATCTACGTGGATGAGGCAGGCTTCAATCTGGCTAAAACCAGGCGTCGGGGCCATAACGTAGTTGGACAAAGGGCTGTTGTGAAAGTCCCTGGGCAGCGTGGGGGAAATATCACCTTGTGTGCTGCAATTAGTGTCCAAGGAGTCCTGCATCACCATGCCACTCTAGGTCCCTACAATATAGGACAGATCATTGCATTTCTAGATGCACTACATGCAGTTGTGCAGGACAGACCACAGCAGCCCAGGTTTGTTGTCAGCTGGGATAATGTTAGTTTCCACCGGGCTGCTCTGGTCCGAGATTGGTTTAACAACCATAACCATTTCACACTTTTATAGCTGCCTCTTTACAGCCCCTTTCTAAATGCAATCAAGGAATTCTTTTCAGCGTGGCGGTGGAAAGTATATGATCGGCAACCACACGCCCTCATGACTCTTCTGCAAGCAATGGAAGAGGCATGCGGAGACATTGAGGTGGGATCAATCCAAGGGTGGATTCGGCACACAAGGCGATATTTTCCCTGATGCCTAGCCCGCGAGGACATCGCCTGTGATGTTGACGAGGTCTTGTGGCCAGATCTGAACAGAAGGCGGGATCCATGAGTCTGAGAAAATGACAATAAAAATAGAAACACAAAGACTGCAGTGTTTTATATAAAGCCCATCAGCGTGTTGCTGGTGATATGAAAGAATAATTCAAATGGTGCTTGTGTGTATGGTTTTGTTGCAAGAATTTCATTTTTAGAAAGGAGTGTTGAGTTTTGATTGCAGTGTTTCATTTTGGCATAGATGTGAGTTGTTAATCTCCAAGTGCTATGTCTGATTGGCTTGTGTGTAGAGTTTTGACACAATGAGCCAAATTCTGCAAAAAGTGTGTAAGCAATAGGCAAAAACTGTAAATGAAACAAAAATTGAAAAAACACCTAAGCATCATCTCTTGGCCTAACTGGATCTGGCCATAGCACTTCATCCACATCACAGGCGCTCTCTTGCAAGACATCGAGGGAAGAATCTTCTTGAATGGAGAATCCATCCTTGCACAGACCCTGCATCAATTAGGTCAGGACTTCTCCTGGCTTGAATGAGGCATATCCTGACATAGGGCTGGAGATTGTAAACCTTCCATGCCAAAAAAAAAAAAAACCCCTCCTCAATGGGTTTAAGGAATGGTGGGAGGTATTGATGTGAAAATTGTGGACGCTAATGAAACCAGTTTTGGACCAGAGCAGAGGTGGAAATTTATATTGTCCCATATGACAATGTATCTCATCTGCTCTGCATCCATTTGGTCTTCTGCTGTGACGATTTTGTGTAGTCTTTCTAAAATGTGAATATGTGGGCCGTGTTGTAAGGGCCTAAGTTGTCATGCTGGTGGAGGACCCCATTCTGCGTGATTGCAACATACATTGTGATGTTACCACCACGTTGGCCCGGGACATTCAAAATAGCTCTGTGGCCCATGATGTTTCTCCCTCTCCCTCTTACTGCAACATTGCCTTCCATTTTGTTGAAGACACATAACTCACCTTTTGCCTTTTTTTAGTACTTGCACCTGATTGTTGAGTTTACAGTTAAGCACCTAAGTGCCTGAACACCTGACGGCCATGTTTGATCAATTGGTTTATAGGGGTGGTATTTTGGAAAGCAGTGTCTTGAAATGGCAAAGAAGTGACATTATGTTAGATTTCTGTGTCTAATGTAGAGAATGTGCTCATAGTTGTGCAGATCTGAGCTAAGGTTTTGCTCCTTGAGTGTAAGGTTTCAGTAACTGTGTGTTATTTTTAATTTTAGTATGTAAGCAATCGTAAAAAACTGTAATTTTTCAACATCTCTTTGCCAATTACTTTCATTCTTGTACAGAAATGTACATAGCAGCTTATAAAAGAAGAGCTTTAGGTTTTGAATAACTGTGTGTATATGATATATCCAAAAATAGAATATTATGGCAAATGTGTGTGCAAAGTAAGACAAATGTTTGCTTTTGAGATGTGTTTTCCCTGGGGTTGCATGTATAATTGTTACTTTGACTTTTAGCTATGTGTAGCTCAATATATAATAATTAATTAATTAATTAATAAGATAACCTGAAAGACGTCCATTCAAATTTCATTTTGGAACTATTTTTCAACCATGACGTGATGTGTCGGAGGGACATCTCATTAAACGTCCAAATATTTGCTGGGGTGTAGCATGTTGTGTGCTGCAAGACGCCAGATGTCCAAAGCTGAAGTGGTGTCCATTTTCACTCTGTTCTGAGTGCATAGTGTGCATGGAATCACTGATTGACAAACTCATTCACTGCTTTGTTTATTTTTGGTAGATATACATAATGCAATGCATGGATATCTACAGCAGAAGTGAAATCAAGCAGTTGCTCCAAAAAATGAAATAGATCATTGTAGTGATAAGTCAGAACTCTATTGTTGTTGCAACATTTTAAGTATATAATGTACCGACTGAATCCATCCACACATCCCATGGTAATAGAATTTCCAACTAGCCAATTTATGATTACCATCAATATGCCTATGGAAAAATAGATGTAAGACGGCGGATAAAAGGTGGATAAAAAGCATTTTCATGTTTGAGCAAGTGTATCATGTAGTCACACACAGACATCAAGATTTTGCATATGATTCACAAACAACGGTGACAATCAAAACAAAAAAAAAGCTTCATGCTACAATGCATGTCTGTGTGTGACTAACATGATACACTTGCTTGAACATCTTGTGCTTATCCACCTTCACGATAAGTGATCATTTTAATGCTACTGGTGTCAATACTGCAGTTTCACAATGTTGAACACCAAAACAGAACACAGAATGCTCATTTTGTGATGATTTTGTTATCATCAACAAAGAGCTGATAACACCTGATCTTGCTTCATCTTGGCTTTCTTTACCACAATAAATGTGTTTTACAAACACACGGTTATAGCAGCCAAAGAGAAGCAAACACAAGAAGCACGAGAACCAAGATCCCAACTAAAGCAAACACTGAACACAACCATGGTGACTTCAAATGAAACAAACATCAACATCTAAACCTCTGTTAATTCTCAATAAGATCTTCTGTAGACGTCTGACAGAAATAAAGTCAGTCTGGTTAGTAGTGAGTGAAGCTGGTAATGCTGTTTGTGGAGTTGTTTAATCAGACCTTGAGAGGTTTAATGTCTTTTACTTGCAGTTGATTTTAATGTAGTTCCAAACGTAGGTTCGGGGGGAGCTCAACATTCAGTACTGTCAATCATCATTACGAGCGTATATAAGCAGTCACTGCGTCATCCCAGCGACAATTCTTCCAGCATCAGGTTTCAGACTAAAACTTTATTCTCAACTGCCACAGCAGTGATTCTAGCCACAGCTCTCTCAACAGCCTGCAGACTAAAATTTTATTCCCCACTGCCGCAGCAGTGATTTCGGCCACCACTCTCGCAACACTCTTCAGATCAAAACTTTATTCCTCACTGCCGCAGCAGTGATTTTGGCCACTGATCTCGCAACACCCTTCAGACCAAAAAACTTTATTCCCCACTCCCGCAGCAGTGATTTCGACCACCACTCTCGCAACACTCTTCAGATCAAAACTTTATTCCCCACTGCTGCAGCACTGATTTCGGCCACCACTCTGACAACACTCTTTAGATCAAAACTTTATTCCCCACTGCCGCAGTAGTGATTTCGGCCACTGATCTCGCAACACCCTTCAGACCAAAAAACTTTATTTCCCACTGCCACAGCAGTGATTTCGGCCAGCACTCTCGCATCAGCTTTCAGACTAAAACTTTATTTCTATCTACCACAGCAATGATATCTCCCCCACTGCTCTCTAAACTTATTTCTCACTGCCACAGCAGGGATTTCAGCCTCCACTCTCAAAGCAGTTCTCCAACTAATTATCTGTAGGAACAGAAAAGTATCCCTCCACTGTCCCATCAGTGATTTCTCTCTCTGTTCATGCAGGAGCCTTTCGTTTTCTCTTTTAGCTCCCACAAGAAATTCACCACACAAGCTGCCTTATTTTTCCCCCAATACGGCAACAGCAAAAAATATTCTGCTCATCTTTTCAGACTGAATGGGCAGGCGAACTTGTGAAATGTAGTTCCAAACATAGGTTCGGGAGGAGCCTAAACATTCAGTCCTGTCAATCATCATTACGAGCGTATATAAGCAGCAGTCACTGCGTCATCCCAGCGACAATTCTTCCAGCATCCCTCCTCCTCCCCATTTCCTCCTCTATTTCTCTTATTCTCCCTCTCCGAGGGTTTAACTCGGAGCTCAAGCTGAGCCTCGGGTTCATCACTTAATTATCTCATTAACTTCAACACTGTTTCAGTGTTTCTTTTAACATTGTGTAGATCGGACTCATATAAACACTGAGTAGTGTTCACTGAGGATTTTGCTGTGTATGTTGTACATTTCAGCATCTATCTAAACAGAGTTTTGTACCTCTATATAAACATCAAAAAAGTCTGATATATACTGTATGTATGTCTGTGTCTAAGGGCAGCACAAGTGGCTCAGTGGGAAACACTGTCTCTTCACAACAAGTAGGTTCCTGGTTCAAATCCCAGCTGAGCCAGAAAGTCTTTCCTTCAGATCTGGTTTCCCTCACAATCCAAAGATGTGTGAATTACAGATAAGTTGTCTAAAGGTGTGAACATGTGTTTTACTACCTGTGGATGGATCCGTGGCTGAGGTTTTTTTTTTTTTTTAACCTTGTATGAAGGTTCCATGAACCTCTATTTTGGACGTGCAGAAGACGTCAAAAAAAGACGTCATAAAAACTTTCATTCTGGCTTCTCAGTGGACGTCTTTTCAACGTACAACTTTTGTGACAATGATGTTGAAAAGACGTCTTCCGGACATAACTTTGCTTAGTGAGCTGAGCCCAACTTTCTGTTTTCCCCACTTTATGAGGCTTCATTTCTCTGTCCCTACAATGTGTAAATTGTATCTGATACTTCTCTATGTACTATTATTGTTGTTGTTTTAAAAAAGGGTCATTCATGTTAAACGATAAAGCAAATATTTAATGTAAAATTATGTATTTTGACAATTTAATTAGCTCAATAATGTCAGGATCTCAGCTAAAAATAATTAATTTAAAAGGGAAACATTCTATGAACTATTTACTATGAATACATATTAGATGCCATCTTATACATGTCACAGATCCACCATATCTATACTACATCTCCCATCATCCTCCCTGGCTCTCACATGCACACACTTTACCATCACCTTTCCAGAGTACTAATCATACACACCTGCACCTCATCAGGACACTCATCAAGCTGGCTTTATAAGCAGACTCCTCCTTACTCTAGTGTCTGGTCTTGTTTACATGTAAAGGGCTCATTCCCTGTTTCTCCTACGTCCCAAGATGGCTGCCGTTCCAGAATCTCGTCCCAAGATGGCTGCCGTTCCAGAGTCTCGTCCCAAGATGGCCGCTACATGTCCATGGCCAAGGAGGCCATCCCTGAACTGCTGGCTCCGCCTCGGTGTCCTCAACTGCCGGTTCCACCCTGGTCACCTGCACTGCTGGCGCCGCCCTGGAGGCTTTCTATCCTGTTTACACTACCCCACTCACTTCCTTGCCAAGACGCCCACCCTCCCTCCCCGATGTATCCATCTACGGCACGGGGACGCGCCTACCGGGAGGAGGGAATACTGTCACAGATCCACCATATCTACACTACACCTCCCATCATCTTCCCTGGCTCTCACCTGCACACACTTCATCACCTTTCCAGAGTACTAATCATGCACACCTGCACCTCATCAAGCTGGCTTTATAAGCACACTCCTCACCTCACTCCAGTGTCCGGTCTCATTTACACGTAAAGGACTCATTCCCTGTTTCTCCTACGAATTCTCCAAGCAAGTCTCTCCAGTGTCTCTCCAGTAGGGCTGCACGATTTATCACCATTTTATCGCACGTGATTTTGCAAAGGCTGCGATTATTTTATGCGAAGCTTGTCAGAGCTGTATGGCTCTGTGATCAGTAGTAAATGCTTCTCCATCTGAAAGCCAGAGGGCGCTCTCACGCAAAAACTGCAAATATGCCCTGCTGCCAAAGTAGATAACAGGTCATTCCAGGAAATCCCATACTAACACTGTAGCTGAATAAACAGAAGATTGAAACATTTTGATTGATTAAACATAACTAATAAACACTTGACTGCCTTATTCTGTGTAAGAAGCCAAATCATCTCACAAAAGGACGCTCAACTGTCGTTATGAAGTGAGTTTGGAATAAAAACATGTTATTAAATGTTGTCTTTTGTTGGACAAGATGCTAATAAATGCTTCTCATGTCTGGAAAGATGTTTGACGCGTGTTGCTTTTTCAAATGCACATTATAAGTGATTCAAACTCGCAGTGATTCTATTTAATGATCAAACAAGTAGTAACATTTAAAAAAATGTTAGATGAACTTCCAACTAACATTTCAAAAACATTTAGCAAATATTAATAACATCATAAAGATGTTACGACAATGTTGTTCTAAGAACGTTTTCTCTCAATGTTATGAGAATGTTCTTTAAATAAAAATAACATTGTATGGATGTTCCATGAACGATGTTCTCACAACGTTTTCTCTATATTACGAGAACATTCATTAAGTACAAATTACATCGTAAGGACATAAGAACGTTGTACTCAGAACGTATTATGATAACATTATGAAAACATTCAGCAAATAATAATAACATTAAAAGGATGTTCTGAGAATGTTATCCTAAGAACGTTTTCTCTCAACATTATGAGAACATCAGTCAAGTAAAAATAACATCATGAGAACGTTCCAACAGTGTTGTTCTAAGAATGTTTCCTCTCAACGTTACGAGAATGTATTTTAACTATGAAAACATTATAAGACTGTTCCTGAAACATTATTTTAGGAATGTTTTTTTTAACATTTACATAACTGGCCACAGGAAAATGATACTCAGGACCAACAAATATGAGTGAGGTTCGTACTTTATTCCTTATAATCGGTTAGGAGTTTCTATTTCTTTTTGTTTAGGTATGTGGGGTGAAAAACCCAGAACAAACCAAAATACAATGTCAGAATATCTTTGGATTACACAGCAAATTGTTCACCCCGAAATAAAGATAATATAACATACAATTTGTCGTCTCTTCTTGTGTGCAATAATAAAGAAGAATGTCAAAAATAAAACACCAGCAATAATACGGTAGTGGCACTCTATAAAGAAAATATGACATCTTAAAACTGCACATACATTTAGACTACAATAACACTCACTAAATACACCTGAAATGACAGTGTGTATATTACTCACTTTTTCCTTTGTTTCTGATGTTACACACTAATATAACACTTCTTCCACGCGAACAGGCCTCGTCTGTATATGCAGTGCGGTAGCTCAGCCACACTCACATCCACGCAATCCTGCGTTACCATCCAACTCCCTATGGACATAAATCGACATTCGAGGCAATCTTCCAGTAAACAGCAATTATACACTTCCATAAAAGCGTTACACATAGGAGATCTGTACCTGGATTATATCAAATTATACTCAAACAGCAATTGCACACACATGCAGCGAAACTCTGTGACTTCGTCATCGCACGCGTGCTCGCACATTCATACAGACGCGTGATGACGCCACCTGACGTTTCTTAAAGGAACCTCTCATTACATTCTCTGCAGATATATACTTCACAAACATTAAAAGTATTTAAACCCCCTTAACAATCACCTGGTTACATTCTCCCCTGCGTCAGGGTAAGCGTCCTCGATTACAGACCTTGGCTCATAGTGCAAATTTGAATGCTGTCCAGCGTTTGGCCTCCTACTATGTTGGCGTGGTGCAGCAACAGGACAAGTTAACACACTAGTAGCTGCATCCAGCCTTTCCTCAGTCTCCAAGGCATCAGCAGGCTCTGATAAAACATCGACATGAGCAGAATCAACCCATTCTCTGCTGAGTACCACATTGGGCGCATGCTCCCTACCCTGTTTGCCAACAGACTGGGTACTAAGATTTCTTATTGCAGGCACACCAGTTCTCTCCTCCTTTAAAACTACACCCTCCTCCGAATCCTCGGACTCCACTTCGCTATGGGACTCGGACTTCTCCTCCTGTGCCTTTGGCCTTCTCCTAGGAGTGGGAGTAGGATGATTCACACAGGGCCTGATATCAACTCTGTTAACTCTCTTTGCAGGCCCTCCTTCTAATGGCTCCACTTTATAGGTGTTGTCCACAATCCCTACTACTCGATATACGATTGGCCCCCAGGCATCCTGTATTTTGTGACGGCCTACTGGTCTGTTCCTCAGGTACACCAACGCCCCGATCTCAATCTTTGGGCAATAGACTCTATCCTTGTCCAATGAAATACGCTCGGCAGCCTTTTGTTCGAAATATTGCCTTGCCCTGGCATGTGCATCATTCAGACGCCTTTGGTGGACCAACAGCCAGTCGTGTTTCTGGTTTACAATTTGCTCTTGTCCCAGTAGGGAATCCACAGGCAGGTAAGGATCAACTCCAAACAATAAATAATATGGAGAATAGCCAGTAGTTGCATGAGGTGTCGCATTATATGCGTAAACCAACTCTGGTAGGTATTTGGGCCATCGGCGTTTCTTTTCAGGTGGCAGCGTTTTCAACAGGTCATGTAGCGTCCTGTTGAACCGCTCACACTGAGCGTTGCCAGTATAGCGTGGTATGGCGTGGTGCGGCTCTTTTTTTTTTTTCACTCCATAAAGCTTACAAAGTTCAGCCACCACCTCACTCTCAAAATTACGGCCCTGATCAGAATGCAGACATGTCGGAATACCATACTTCATGAACCACTCCCTAAGCAGCACCTTGGCAGTGGTGTCTGCTTTTTGATCTCGGGTAGGGAAGGCCTGAGTGAACTTTGTAAAGATGTCTGTGATTACAAGAACGTTTTCCCGACCGTCGGATGTTCCAGGACTGTGAAGTCCACAGCGATTACCTCAAGAGGTCTAGAAGCCAGAAACGATTTCATGGGAGGGTGGACCCTTGACTGCGGCAGCTTAGTCATCACACATCGCTGACAATCTTTTATCAACTTCTCCACATCATTGTGCATCCCTATCCAAAAGCACCTGCGCCTCAACAAGTGAAGGGTACGCTCGATACCTTGGTGCCCCATAGAATTGTGCACATACTCCAGGACAGACTTCTTCAAGCTGAGAGGTAAAAAAAACTGATAACATTCCCCATGTCTGACATCCTCAAAGACATGGTACAGTAGACCTTGCCGCTCCCTGATGCTGTTCCAGTGCTTCAACATTGACCGAACAGGTTTTGGCAGAGCTTTTAGCTCCTTCCCATGAGGCCTTCTCTTTTGATCCCAAAACTTCCTGAATCCACTAATTACAAAGTCTTGCTACTGGAAGCCAATTAATTCATCAGCTGAATAGCCTGGAAAGGTGGGAGTATTTCCCTGACCCAGTCCATTTACCATCATCCAGGGAGTTTGACACTGCAGCTCGCATTTGCCTCACTTTACAGCTGTATATCCCAGCAGCCACAAGTGCAGGGTCCAGTTCTGTACTACGGTGAATCCAACTACAGACTGCCACACATCCATCATACTCTGCATCCTCCGAAGCCGGCTCAGGCTCCCCTGCGAACAGTTGTCTAGATAGTGTGTCAGCTACTGTGTTTCGATGTCCAGTATCGTCCGGGGCATCGAAATCAAAGACGGACAACTGCGAAAGCCACCTTTGTTCAATTGCTTCAAACTTTGCTGTTTTCAAGTGGCACAGAGGGTTATTGTCAGTTATCACAGTAAATTTGGACCCCAACAAATACCCCCGAAACTTCTCAACAATCGCCCACTTGAGAGCAAGGAGCTCAAGTTTCATGCTGCTGTAATTTCTATCATTTTTTTCTGCATATTTCAGCCGTCTACTTGCAAAGGCAATGGCACATTTTACATCTCCCTGTTGCTGATATAAAACAGCGCCCAGTCCCTGACTGCTTGCATCTGTCTCCACAATGAAGGGTTTTGAATAGTCCGCCACCCCTAAAACAGGCGCACTAGTAAGCTTATCTTTGAAAGTGTCAAAAGCGGTTTGACATTTTTCAGTCCACAGACTCCCCAAAAGGACATTAGTTCTGCTGGGGCTTTCAGTGGTCAGACATGAATTCACCACGCCATGAAGTGGGCCAGCTATCTTTGAGAACCCCTGAATAAACCGTCTGTAGTAACTACAGAGTCCAAGGAAGGATCTTAATTCCTTTACCGTAGACGGAACCAGCCACTGTTTTATAACTACCACTTTCTGAGGGTCTGTGCCAATACCATCGGCCGATATCTGATGTCCCAAGAACACAACCTCTGACTGAAGAAAGTGACATTTTTCTAACTTTATCTTGAGACCAGTGTCCTGCAGCCTCCTTAGTACTGTTTCCAGCCTAACCAAGTGCTCCTGGAATGTTGAGGAATACACCAAGATATCATCTAGGTAGACTAACAGAATCTGGAAAACAAGATCATTCATGGTGTCCTGCATCAGTCTTTGGAAGGTTGCAGGTCCATTACAGACCCCGAACGGCATCCGCAATAATTCATAGAGGCCAAAAGGGGTCAAGAAAGCCGTCTTGTGCCTGTCTCCTTCTGCCATGGCCACCTGATGATAGCCGCTTGCTAAATCAATTGTTGAGAAGTAACGCGCACCCCACCGAGCATCAAAGCTTTCATCAATTCGAGGTAAGGGAAAGGCATCTTTTTTGGTTTTCTGATTTAGTTTACAGTAATCTAAACATAGCCTGATACTGCCGTCTGCTTTACGTACCAGCACGATTGGCGATGCGTAGGCACTATTACTTTCTCGTATGACTCCTTTCCTTACCAACCGTGAGATGTGACCCTTCCCTTCTCTATACTGATTAGGAGGAACTCGACGATAAGGCAGTGTGATCGGCTCGTCATCAAATAAATGAATTTCATGTGTGATCTTGTCTGTATAGCCTAGGTCCTCATCCTCTAGGGCAAAGATGTCAATGTACTTCTTCAACAATGACCTGAGCTGAGCTTGCTCATACTCACTTCCTCCTACATCAATCTTATCCAAGATTTCCTGCACACGGTCTCTGCTTTGCTCATCCTTCATATTTAAAGTCACCTGTTCAAGGTTTGCCGAAATCCGCTGAAATCTTACTTCACACTGCTCCGAGCTGTTCACGCATTCCACCTCTGACAGGATACCCAGCCGGGTCCTGGGTGACAACCACACGTCCTCATGAGAAAAATTTAGAATTTTAACAGGTATGCAGGGACAGTGGGAGTCAACGAGGGTGGGGATGACTACCAGACCTCCTGGCAATGGGGTACTAAGAGGTTCTAACAACATAGGACTTCCTTCCCCAACGCCCCTATTGAAGCCCGTCGCTTTAATTGTCACAACCGATTCCGCAGGTATGTGCTCTGTCCATTTTTCGGCTAGATGCACAAAGGATTTTCTGTTCACAGTACATGTCTGTACTTTCTGGAAAACATGTCTCCAATCAGAATCTAATTTTCCTTCTAAGGTGGTATCAAATTCTGCCAGGACTACCCTGTGTACATCGGCTGATTATATTCATTCCTAGGATGCACGGCACTGTGTTTCCAGGGCTAGAAACGTCTTTGACCACTAGGAAGCCACAATCTGGCAATTTAATTCCCATGGCCTCCACCTCAAGCTCTAAGTAACCCAGGTAGAGTATGTCAAGCCCATTGGCCGCTGTGAGCTTTAGCCAACCAGCCATGGAGAGGATGTCGTCATCTTTACCACACAAATGGTCTCTAAAAAACTGCTCCATTATTGTGCTCACCTGACTGCCTGTATCCAATAGACCTTTAGTAGTGACACCACAAATTGAAAGCTCTACCACAGGACACGTACCCACAGCACGTTGCAACAACTGGTCACAGGTTGGAGGCGTATCTTTTGAGTCTGTCTGGCCCCCCGGGAATTGCCCGACTCACAACAAACGGGGGTTCTCGTTTCCCTGCGGGCCAGAAGTTGCAGATCTCATGGCTCTAGAGCTCTGTTTTTGTGGGCAATTCTTTGCTACATGTCCTGCGACTTGACACTTGAAACATATCGGTTGTCCATCCTCAGTGAATTTTGGCTGTGACCTAGGCCTAGAGGTCTCCACCCTTGTACTACCACCCCTTACAGCCAGATTTTTGACGGCTTGAGTCAGTTCACTAATTGCTTTGCCTTGTTCTGCTACCACTTCAAGAACATCCTCTAAGGTGACACTTCTTTTTTCTTGCACCTTGAGAATTGAACACTGTGTCAGGTTACTACTACAATGAGACTTAGTAGTTCTTGAACTCGCTGGGGGCTCTTCTACGAACCAAAGCTGTGCTTCATCTCGCACCTCTATCATCGCGCACCCAGGGTGGTCTTTCACAAATTTGCGGAGCTCTCTTCACAGAGATGGATCGCGGACACCTTCAACGAATTGATCCCTCAATGCCACCCTTTCGTTCGCAATAGCATCAGGGAAACATTTCAAAACCAAGCTGAGGGCTTGTGACAGTGCATGAGAGAAGTCTCTTATGTTTTCCCCCTCTAGCTGTCTTCGGCTGTAAAAACTGTGCAGGAGTTGAGGTGTGCTGCGTTTGTCTCTAAACGCCTCCCTGAGGTACTCAAACAAATCGTCAACCCCATCATCAGTAACACTGCGAAGACTTACCTCTTCCAAGGCCGTGCCCCTTAACAGAGACATAACAAAATCATACTGATCCTGGTCAGACTGATGCCTAGCATACAGCACCCGCTCGACTTCCTCTATAAAATCATCAACTGACCTGCCGTCTTTCTCCATCACCACAATATGGTAACATGTGCCTTTCTCTCGGAACATACACATAAGACCTCTGATTAAGTGAGGAAATTGCAGCCATTGCTTGATCATGTTTACTTTGCAACGCTCTAATTTGATCTGTTAAATTAGCTCCACCATGATCTTCATATCTGATTTGTTCTGCTAAATTAGCACCGCTACGGTCATCATCTGGATCTGACATTGTGAAATCTCAAGTCCTTAAAAGTCTCTAGGCAAAACTCTGAAAAGGATAAGTGCTTGAAGTCCTTCTGATCCGATGCAACAGCTGTCAAATAATCTTTTAGCCCCGGCCAATGAGATCGAGCTAGGCCCTGCGATGCTCCACGATGGTCCGTCTGTCTCCTTGCCGCAACAGTCTCTCCTCGCCTGCAGGAATCTTCAGTCTTCTCTTCACCACTACCGTATTATTTTACTACATTTCCCTTATATTGCACACACCAATGAAAAAAACTTGGTTCTCCCAACTCTCTTGGAATACCCCACTCCTGGTACCAAAATTGTGGCCACAGGAAAATGATACTCAGGACCAACAAATATGAGTGAGGTTCGTATTTTAGTCCTTATAATCAGTTAGGAGTTTGTATTTTTTTTGTTTAGGTATGTGGGGTGAAAAACCCAGAACAAACCAAAATACAATGTCAGAATATCTTTGGATTACACAGCAAATTGTTCACCCCGAAATAAAAATAGCATAACATACAATTTGTCATCTCTTCTTGTGTGCAATAATGAAGAACAATGTCAAAAATAAAACACCAGCAATAATAATACGGTAGTGGCACTATAAAGAAAACATAACATCTTAAAACTGCACATACATTTAGACTACAATAACACTCACTAAATACACCTGAAATGACAGTGTGTATATTACTCACTTTTTCCTGTGTTTCTGATGTTACACACTAATATAACACTTCTTCCACGCGAACAGGCCTCGTCTGTATATGCAGTGCGGTAGCTCAGCCACACTCACATCCACGCAATCCTGCGTTAACATCCAACTCCCTATGGACATAAATCGACATTCGAGGCAATCTTCCAGTAAACAGCAATTATACACTTCCATAAAAGCGTTATACATAGAGATCTGTACCTGGATGATATCAAATTACACTCGAACGGCAATCGCACACACATGCAGCGAAACTCTGTGACTTCGTCATCGCGCGCGTGCTCGCACATTCATACAGACGCGCGATGATGCCACCTGACGTTTCTTAAAGAAACCTCTCATTACATTCTCCGCAGATATATACTTCACAAACTTTAAAAGTATTTAAACCCCCTTAACAATCACCTGGTTACCTAACTTTTACATAACGTTAGTGAAAGTTATGGAAACGTTCCCTGTTAGCTGGGTTAGGCCTGTCTGGTTATACCAATACGTTTGTCATTAAACCATACATTCAACTAGTGAACCAATCCATATACAATAGAAAGAACCAATCCACACAATACAATGTGTGGTATCCACACAATAATCTAATTACA
Organism: Ctenopharyngodon idella; assembly: GCF_019924925.1. Taxonomy (NCBI): domain Eukaryota; kingdom Metazoa; phylum Chordata; class Actinopteri; order Cypriniformes; family Xenocyprididae; genus Ctenopharyngodon; species Ctenopharyngodon idella. Next base: position 23,820,968 of record NC_067229.1, on the reverse strand, counting down.
ATGAATTTACAGCGTAACTTTCGATAATTATAGCGTACCTATAAAGTAAGTATGTGTAAGTATAGGGGAACAATATGTAGAGTCTTGGGAATAAAGGGGTAACAACCAGGAAAATAACAAATTATTTATACTGTAAGTATTTTAGAACTAAGGGGTACTTATACTGTTGGGAAGGAACGGCCAATCAGAGCACGGGTTACTGCGTGCGTTAATAACTTTCAGTTCCGGTTGAGTTGATCGCATCAAAGAGCTTAGAACCCAAAAAGCGACACTTTGATACTTTTTGGGCAACCGCCACTGGATGGCGCGCCGGTAGCGCGGCGGCCATTATGGGGTGAAAATACTAACTGGACCATAGAATCCTTCACATCTTACGCACCCAAAATCGGCGAATTTCACTGCCAAATCAGAAGCGCAATAGAACAGTTTTTTTAAATTAAGTCACCAGTAAATTGTATGGCTCCTACAGTAAATGTTGTATTTTCTTATATATGTTTTATTTTACCAGTTGTGGAATCCAACCATTCATCCATCTGAGGTAATGTAGTTAGCCTACTTTATTGAGTATTTCCATTTTATGCAACTGTACACATTTATTAATAGTAAATTAAAAAATTAATAAATTTAAGATCATCATGTTTGCACCGAACAATATATTTTAGACCTAGTGGAGTAATAATAATAATAGTATCTCTGAATTGAAATATATATATATTGTGCGTTTTAATGGTTCACGCTACAAACCTAATGATCTTATAATACATGATGCATTGCTGTGTCCATTATCGCATAATTCCCACTTTTGGACATTTTTGCTTTAACAGACATTAGACAACATTGTTATATCAAGCTGTTATATTCATATATTTATTGTCCAACATTCCCAGTTTTTCTGATGCATGTCCTTAATTCCATATGTTGTATTAATTCAGTGTTTATAATGCTAATACTTGAACTTCAAAGAATTTTAACCCAAAATGGACTGGGTTTCTAGAGAGCAAAGGTTTTGTGAAAAAAAGTGGAAAACTTAAACACAACGTGTGTAAAATTAACTGTAAAAAGGATTTGATGATCACTAGTGATAGTATTTTATTCTGTGTTGTCATCATTCAGGTTGGATTTCAGCTTTAATGTACGTTTTTCTTAACAAAGCAGCTGATATTACCATAGAAACTAGTGGACTCTTTCACCCCAAAATGGCGGGAACGAAGGGCTGCTGCTGGGCGCCGGTGTTGCAATGGAACGTTCTAATGAGTGTCGCTTCTTAATAGTGTATATTCTTTGATCGCATTAAGTACCCCACCTAGGTCTCGTCAGAATACGGACTGAGTTTAACTTTGCTTGGTTGAGGATGATACGTGTTCAAGTTGTGCGTTAATGACAACATGTAAGTTCATTCACGATTGCCCTTTACTGAATGTGTTGTATGAGGAATAATTCATAAGATACTGTGAGTTCATTCGTGAGGATCAGTGACACTAATCCCAGCATCTTGCCTAAGCCCTTTATTTCACTTGTATATTTACTACATTTGGATTCAGTATATTAATAGCATTACTGATTGATATTTCCAGTGTGTAGATTTGAATGTTTATACTTTCGCTCTGTAGTTATTCTTAGTTATAAGTTTAATTATCGGATTGTGTGATGGCGCAGCAAATAATTCCATTTATGAGCGCCATGCGCCATCTAACGGTGAAAAGTGGTATTACTGCAGAGAATTTCATGTTTACAATGAATAGCTAATAGTATAAATGCCGGTTATTATATTGATTGAAGTTGTTGATGTTACTAATTGTGTTTATTGTTAACTGTTTCAGACCACACCTATGCCTACTCTTGTACAGTAACCTCACATATCATTATTGTGAAGATAATGCCAAGCAATGCCCTGTGGTCTGGCTGTGCTGTTCACTGTGCTGATCATTGCTGAACTAATTAAAGACTATTGATTCATATTCATGCCTCCTTTGTTCTGACCGACACACCAGGGCGAACACAGCTACCCTAAACCAGTGTAATACAGTCATAAGTAAACTCCATTACATATAGGCTACTATTATGATAGACAACAATCTAACGTTTGGGAGCAATTTAGCGAGAAAGTGCACTGATTAAGTTCAAGGCAAGTAGAAAGAACTATTGCAATCTTTTTTAATACATGGGGAAATATGCTTTTGTTTCACGTAGTTACACGGTAAGTATGACATTGCGGGCTGTAAATTAAAGTGATGCTTGTTACACTCTTGTTTCATGTAGTTACAGGGTAAGTATGACATTGCGGGCTGTAAATTAAAGTGGTGCTTGTTACACTCTTGCTTCATGTAGTTACAGGGTAAGTAATAAAAAAAAAATAACTCCGAAACCTTTATTTGAAAAACAACTTAATTAAAAACAGGTCTACAACACTTATTATTCAATTATTCATTTTTTTTAAAATCAACTTTTCATTTCAAATTCTAAATTCCTGACAGAAAGTAACACGTTTTGTCCCTTTTTTGGTTGTTGTTGTTGTTGTTGTTGTTGTTTCTCTTGCTTGGCTTCCTCCTCCTCTTGTTTCTCAACTGATGAATCTTAAGAAGGAATCGCATTAAAAGAAAATATAGTACACCCAGAAATGTTCTCATGGTTTAGGCTATTCATCTTTTCGCTTCCGACCAACTGTCACCAGCGAATGCATGAGAGTCGACTTTGTGTTCGACAAAGCAGACTGTAATGAGCAATGTGAAGCTTTCATGACGTTTTCGCGGGAGATTCATGTGAAACTCGCACGAGAACTGCCGTCTCTGTTATTCTGTCTTGTTTGTTTCTCATTATCATTATCTGTTATTCTGTGTATTTTGTTGTGAGCATTAATAAAAAAAAATTTGGTAACGCTTTAGATTACAGCCCGGAAAGTACTGCGTAATTACAACAAATTTACAGCATAACTTCCGATAATTATAGTGTACCTATAAAGTAAGTACATGTAAGTATAGGGGAATAATATGTAAAGTCTTGGGAATAAAGGTGTGACAACCAGGAAAATAACAAATTTATACTGTAAGTATTTTAGAATTAAGGGGTACAATTATGATGGACAACAATCTGGTTAAGTTGTTTCAAGGCAAGTAGAAAGAACTATTGCAATAATTTTTTAATACATGGGGAAATATACTTTTGTTTCATGTAGTTACAGGGTAAGTATGACATTGTGGGCCGTAAATTAAAGTGGTGCTTGTTACACTCTTGTTTCATGTAGTTACAGGGTATAAGTAATTTAAAAAAATGCAAACAATCTGATATCACTCGGAAAGCTTTATTTGAAAAACAACTTATTACAAAAAAGATTTAAAGTTACAACACTGCTTATTCGTTTCTCTTGCTTGGCTACCTCCTCCTCTTGTTCTTCTTCTTTTTCTTTCTTTCCACTGATGAATCTTAAGAGGGAATCCCATGTCATTTGCTATTCTGTATTAAAAGAAAATACAGTACACCTGGAAATGTGCTCACCATTTACTCATCTTTTACCCTCATGCCATCTGAGATGTATACGACTTTCCTTCTTAAGATGAACACAAACAAATGTTTTTAGAAAAATAATATCTGGGAACGCTTTATAACACAAGCTCATGTGTTCCTAAAAGTCGAAGCATCAAACAGCACATACAGCAATAACTACAGTAATCCATATGACCCCAATGGATGAATCAATGTCTTTTGAAGTGAAACGATACGTATTTGTAAGAAAATACATATCTTGTTTTACCTCAGACATCAGCAATTGAGTTCAGAGTGGTCTTGCTGAAGCTTTGAGGCCACAGTGACACCTTTTGGTGTGACTAAACGAAACACAACAGGTTTGCTTTTGCAAGAAGTCTCACAGGGAATGAATGACTTAGAGAAAATCTTATATCACGGTTTAAGTCATTTAATATCACCCTAACTGTAGACTATGTATATAGGGTTACCATCTTTATTCCGGACATAGCCGAAAAACATCGCCCGGTCACACATGAACAGAAGTAGCTTCCTTCAACAAATCTGATAACAGATACTTTGACACGGAAGCACGTGAAATGATCCACTATTAATCACATTTAATGTAAATGCGCTGGATGGGGCTGATAAGAGCTTGCGTTTATTGTCGATGAGACTCGCACACACTCGCTCAGAACGCTGAGAGAAATCAGCGCACATTTCGCTGAAATCTATGCAACCATATTGATCAATGCGTTTGAAACGCGACTGCAAATACAGTTTAACATAAATATATACTGCTCTTAGATAGCCTACTGATTAATCATAAGTCATCAATTGGAATTATTCAGGACTAAATCAAACAAAAGGTGCTCATGTAAATGCAGCTAGTGAGACACGCATCTCAGGGGTCACCGTGATTTTGCCAAGTAAGACATGTTCCTGGATCAACATATTTGAGGCCATGCATTGTAGATACAGAAGCAGAAGCATCATGCCAATTCAAACAGCACCTGTCGTGCCCCCTCAGATTTCTAAACCAACTGCATTTTTACAGTTTTTTACAATTGCTTACACACTAAAATTAAAAATAACTCGCAGTTACTGAAACTCTACACTCAAGGAGCAAAACCTCAGCCCAGATCTGCACAACTATAAGCACATTCTCAGCCTCACACTTTTTGCAAAACACTACACATTGTTTTGCAAAACACTAAACACACTTCTCTACATTAGACACAGAAATCTAACATAATGTCACTTCTTTGCCATTTCAAGACACTGCTTTCCAAAATACCACGCCTATAAAGCAATTGATCAAATCAGGTCTGCAGACACTTAGGTGCTGAACTGTAAACTCAACATTCAGGTGGAAGTACTATACAAAGTCAAAAGGTGAGTTCATGTGTCTTCAACTAAATGGAAGGCAATGTTGCAGTAAGAGGGAGAGGGAAAAACATAATTGGCCACAGAGCTATTTTGAATGGCCCAGGACAACGTGGTGGTAACATCACAATATGTGTTGCAGTCACGCAGGATGGGGTCCTCCACCAGCATGCCAACTTAGGCCCTTACAACACGGCCTACATATTCACATTTTAGACAGACTACACAAAATCGTCACAGCAGAAGACCAAATGGATGCAGAGCAGATGAGATACATTGTCATATGGGACAATGTATATTTTTACCTATCTGCTCTGGTCCAAAACTGGTTTCATAAGCATCCACAGTTTTCACTCCAATACCTCCCAACATACTGTCCTTTCCTTAAACCCATTGAGTTGTTTTTTTTTGTATGGCGGTGGAAGGTTTACGATCTCCAGCCTCATATCAGGATATCTCTCGTTCAAGTCATGGAGGAGGCCTGTGACCTAATTGATGCAGGGTCTGTGCAAGGATGGATTCGCCATTCAAGAAGATTCTTCCCTCGCTGTCTTGTGAGAGAGGACATCGCCTGTGATGTGGATGAAGTGCTATGGCCAGATCCAGCTAGGCCAAGAGATGATGCTTAGGTGTTTTTTCTATATATATATATATATATATATATATATATAGAGAGAGAGGTATTGAATGGTTTTACAATGTGGTGAGAGAGAAATATTTTCATCAACGTGCAGTACTGGTGTGTGTGTGTGTGTGTGTGTGTGTGTGTGTGTGTGTGTTTTGTCAATATATTCATGTACTTTAACAACATCTCTGAAAAAAATCAAACTCAGACTATATCATTAGAAAAGTATAAACGTTACAAGTGTTTAAGATTGAGCTCAGCAGTGTGTAAATGAATCAAACAGAATCAGAATGTATGAACCATGTGTGTTCCATTCGGTGTCAAAGTTGGGTTTTGTTAAATTAATGTAAAGTTTTGAATGAGGTGTTTCATTTTACAAAAGAACTGAGGTGTTCTGCTACTTGTGTGTGTGGATCTGTTAATTGTGTGTAGTGTTTTGACAAAATGAGCCTTGTTTTTAAAATTGTGCTTAAGCAATCGTAAAAAACTGTACCATGAATTTTTCAAAATCTCTCTGCCAATTACTTTCAATCTTGTACAGAAATGTTCACAGGAGCTCATGAAAGAAGAGCTTTAGGTTTTGAATAACTGTGTGTATAGATATATCCAAAAATAGAATATTATGGCAAATGTCTTTGCAAAGTAAGACAAATGTTTGCTTTTGAGATGTGTTTGTGATTTGTTTGTGATATTTTGAATGCAGTGCTTCATTTTGCAAGAGATGTGAGGCATTTTGCATTTTGTGTGTGTAATTCTTGGATTTGTGTGTAAAGTTTTGAAAAAAAAGAGACAAAGTTTTAAAAATGTGTGTAAGCAGTTGAAAAAAAAACTGTAAAAGGTGCTATTTCCCCCTATAAATTGAGCACCAGGGGCATTTTACTCAAACCTTATAAAATATGCATAATCTATTAAAAAAAAAAAAAAATCTAAAAGTTGTAAACCACATCACTTCAACAGTCTAGTGACCTACTACTGGCCAAGTTACCTGGGATAGATAATCATAGAGCCAAATCACTGTATTGCAACATGTCTAAAATTTAACTGTGAATCTATGTTCCGCTAATTGTAGATGTTATCAGTTCAGCAGCCACGTTTCAAACGCATTGATCAATATGCTTGCATAGACTACAGCAAAATGTGTGCTGATTTCTCTCCATGTTCTGAGCTGGTATGTGAGTCTCATCGACAATAAACGCAAGCTCTTATGAACCCCATCTAGGGCATTTATATTAAATGTCATATATGTCAAATATATGACATTTCTTCATATATTTCTTTATTGTTTTTGCAGGTTTGGCCCTCCATAGATCACTGAGGGTAAACGTCATAGTACAGAGTTAGTTACAAACTAGCTAGTAGTTACTAAGCCACTTGTGTGGGCTTTACGTTCCAATTTAAGAAAGAATTTATTAACGACTGGTGCAACCCTGCCCAGACGAGTAAATGATTCAGTTAGGCTATCTATTCATAATAGTCGTTTGATAAGTTAAATGAATTAGCATTTTAACGAATCTCTTGGATTGAAATGTAATAATAATTATTCCAAACACTACTAATTATAATTTCAGCTGAAAGCCGACCTAGGTGTCCTATTTTTAGTCTGTCTTACAGTAGTACATTTTTTCAGTCATCTTTTAGTAAATCTTCATTTTCCCAGCATCTCGGGTCATAGGCAGGAAAACACCCTGGACAGATGGCCGGTCCATCACAGGTGTAACGAAGCAGGACTCAGGCAGGGATCCAATTGCAAAGCTTTATTAAAAGTGAGCGTGGTCGTACAGGCAGGGTCAAACAGGGACAAACAGGAACAGCAAGGGACAGGCGGAATCGTGGTCAGGATACAGGCAGAGATCAAAACAGGCAGATATCACTCACAGGTCGGGAAACAACATACAGTCCAAAGGCAGGCAGCAGAAAATCGTAAACGGTTAACAGACAGGATCGGTAACAGGCAGACAGGATAATAACGCTCAGTAATGTACACTAGGTGAAACAAGACTTCGCCCTGAGGTGGTGTGTGAATGAGTCTTAAATAGTCCAGATAACAAGCTACAGGTGTATGTGGCAAATGATAATTGGTGTGGAGTGTGCATGTGACAGGCAGAGAGGATTATGGGAAGTGTAGTCCAGACAGAAATCGCAGCCACAGCAGGTCAGGAGTGTCTGGAAGACATGGCAGGTCAGGTGGTTTGGGTAGCCACGGCAGGTCAGGTGCCGTGGGGGGCCATGGCGGGACAGAGTCCGTAGATGACCAAGGCGGGTCAGAGTCCATTAATGGCCATAGTAAGTTATAATCCATAGACGGCCATAACAGTTCGGAGGCCGTTGATGGCCGCGGCCATGCAGGGTCCCCGCCCACAAGCTCCCCACCCTCAGGTATATGGCCCCCCCAAAAAAAGTTCTTGGGGAATTCAACAGTGGCCATGGCGGGTTCGTGGGCAAGGAGCTCGGGTGGCGCCGGCAGGGCGCCGGCCGGGTGACGCCGGCAGGGCAGGGCAAGGAGCAAGGAGCTCGGGTGGCGCCGGCAGGGCGCCGGCCGGGTGACGCCGGCAGGGCAAGGAGCTCGGGCGGCGCCGGCAGGGCACGGAGCTTGGGCGGCTCCGGCAGGGCAAGGAGCTTGAGCGACGCCGGTAGGGCAAGACGCTTTTGAGTCTTGTTTGCTTTTGAGATGTGTTTGTGATATTTTGAATGCAGTGCTTCATTTTGCAAGAGATGTGAGGCATTTTGCATTTTGTGTGTGTTTTGTGTGAGTTTGAGTGCGTTGCAACCGGCGAACCTGAGTGCGTTGCAACCGGCGAACCTGAGTGCGTTGCAACCGGCGAACTTGAGTGCGTAGCGGCCGGCGGGCCTGAGTGCGAAGCGGCCGGCGGGCTTGAGTGCGAAGCGGCCGGCGGGGGCTTAGGAATGCCAGCTGCTCGTGCTGAAGTCAGCAGTGAATCAGCCACACTGGAACGCAACCCTCTCCGCTCTCGGGCCAAATCCAGAGACGTGACGTGATTCTAGAAGATCAGCGGCGACTTGACGTGGCTCTGGAAGATCAGCAAAAACGTGACGTTGCTCTGGAAGATCAGCGGAGACGTGGCTTGGCTCTGGAAGATTAGCGGAGACATGACATGGCTCTGGAAGATCAGCGGAGACATGACTTGGTACAAACTCCACCAAGAAAGACTCCTGGCACATACGTCATTACTATACATGTTGTTGATGTTTTGTTTTGTTTTGTTTGTAATTATTGCTTCAGGAATTTATTTTGTCTTTGTTTTGTTTTTCAACTTTTTATTTTTTTGCAAGTAAATTACTATATGTAAAGATATAGAAAAAAACAATTGCTGCAGTGAGTAAAATGAAAAGATCTTATTCTTATCCTATAATGAAATACTGACTTATGTGAAATAACATTCAAACTTCAAAGATAAAAGTTCATAATTTATGTAATGCTCCCTGTTGCTAGTGTTTTTTAGGTCAGTGTGTTATGAATGGCATTGTGTTTTCTGAATGAGAATTGTTGACAGTGATAATGGTGGAACAAACTTATTTTGAGACATATATGAAGTGTTTTGTTGGTCTGAGTGAGTTTTGAAGGTGAGATTAACTGTTTGCCCAAGATTTATGTTGGTAATGCAGACTGTATGAAGAGTTTTGAAAATGTGGCTTCAGTATTGAACAATGCTTGTTAGCAATTGAAAAAAAAAACTGTGAACTGGGAATTGAGAGAAAAAAAGTCAGAATTGTGAGATAAAAGTCACAATTACCTTTTTTATTTTTTATTTTTTCCATGGCAGAAATAAGCTTTCATAGAATCGAGGGGCCTCATTTATAAAATGTTGCGCAGAAACCGTCCTAAATTTGATCTTACAGTTTTTTACGATTGCTTATACACTAAAATTAAACTTTTCCCACAATTAGCAAAACCTTACACTCAAGGAGCAAAACACAAGGCTAGATTTGCACAACTGTAAGCACATTGTCAGCTTCACACTATTTGCAAAACACTACACACAGTGATTTGCAAAACACTAAACACACTTCTCTACATTAGACACAGAAATCTAACATGATGTCACTTCTTTGCCATTTCAAGACACTGCTTTCCAAAATACCACACATATAAACCAATTGATCAAACACAGCTGTCAGGTGTGAAGACACTCAGGTGCTTAACTGTAAACTCAACAATCAGGTGCATAAAAAGGCAAAAGGTGAGTTTATGTGTCTTCAACTAAATGGAAGGCAATGTTGCAATAAGAGGGAAAAGGAGAAACATCATTTGGAATCATTTTGAATGTCCCGGGCCAACCTGGTGTTAACATCACAATATATGTTGCAATCATGCAGAATGGGGTCCTCCACCAGCATGCCAACTTAGGCTCTTACAACACAGCCACATATTCACATTTTAGACAGACTGCACAAAATCGTCACAGCAGAAGACCATATGGATGCAGAGCAGATGAGATACATTGTCATATGGGATGTATTTCCACCTATCTGCTCTGGTCCAAAACTGGTTTGATTAGCATCCACAGTTTTCACTCCAATACATCCCATCATACTGTCCCTTTCATAAACCCATTGAGGAGGGTTTGTTTTTTTTGTTTTGTTTTTGGCATGGAAGGTTTACAATCTCCAGCCCTATGTCAGGATGTGCCTCATTCAAGCCATGGAGAAGGCCTGACCGAACTGATGCAGGATCTGTGCAAGGATGGATTCACCTTTCAAGAAGATTCTTCCTTCGCTGTCTCGTAAGAGAGGACATCGCCTGTGATGTGGATTAAGTGCTATGGCCAGATCCAGCTAGGCGAATAGATAATGTATAGTATGTTTACTGTAGTATTTTCTGTACAATATTGTCAGTTTTTTCAGATTATTTTTATATATTTGTTGTTGTTATTTACTGTAATTGTAAACTGTACTGGATACAGTATTTTACGTTTGTCTGTTGTTTGTTGAGCTAACAGTGTTATGCACACTACTGTAGTAGCATGACAACTGGGACATGTTTTGTTGTGATTCTCCATGTTGACTGATTTGGGTATATGGAGAGAAATCAACGATATTTTCCTCAGTCTGCAGCATTGGTCTTGTGTAGTGTTTGGTGAACTATTGTATAGTTGCACTTTCTCTGTGTACTTCATTTACAGTACTCTAATCACTGAGAATTAGACTTGCTAAAAGTGTTTTAGGTCAGCAACAGCAGTGTGTAACTGGTTCAAAAATATTAAAGTCATATGAAATGTGTGTGTTTCGTATGGTAGCAAAATATTGTTTTTATAAAGTTGTGTATAGTTTTGACAAAAGTGTTCCATTTTGCAAATGATCTGAAGTGTTGTGCTACTTTGGTGTAGGGTTGTGTTAATTGTGTTTAGTGTTTTGACAAACCGGGCCCTGTTTTCAAAATTGTGCTTAAGCAATCGTAAAAAACTGTAAGATCATTTCTCAGATGTGCGTACGTGTGATTCATAGAATGAACATACACACAGAAAACAAATGTACGCCTCTTTCAGATGTGAAATCTATAAATCACAAATGATCTTGAACTTGCGCGCAGCTGAACGGTTTCAGTTCTCCGCATTGTAAAAGACACCTAATTACAGTCTTTGCCCATTGCTTACACACTAAAACCGAATGCTTAGACCAAAGCCTCAATACCTAAACTTCTTGTAGCATACCTTAAACACAGTGTAACCATAGCTTAAACACATTGTCAACTTTGCACTTTGTATGCAATTCTGTAACACACTTATTGCGAAACACTACATGTTTTCTTACATTAGAAACTTTGTTCAAAAACGAAATCACCTGTTATCATTGGGAAAACACTCTGTTCAAAATGCAAAACTCATCTGACAATTGTAGGCACTTACATACACACCTGAAAACACTTGCACAGAAAACAACACCAACTGGTCTGAGCCTTAGCACTACAAATAGGCCTCAGGTAAGCCATTTTGAGAACTTTGCAAGCATGGAGGCAATGAGAGTCAGAGTAAGAGGAAGACAAAGAGAGAGAGGAGTCAGACGTGGAAGAGGACGAGGACAAAGATGAGGACCAGTGCGGAGACGTGTATCAGATGACATCAGGGCTACTCTGGTGGACCATGTGATAAATCATGGCCTGTCCATGAGGGAGGCTGGGCAAAGATTCCACCCTAACCTCAGTCGCTACACAGTAGCATCAATAATAAGGACGTTCCGACTGGAGAACAGGTAAATCTTCATATATATATATATATATATATATATATATATATACAGTATACCTACTGAATGTGTCACATGATTCTGTATCATATTACAGTATTACAGTTTTTCTCGATTGCTTAAACACTATAACCAGGCTTTTGAACTAAAATTTCAAAACCATAACGGCATTTATCAAAAAGCACACCCATTTCCCTAAACTATAAACAATATTCTCCTGTTTTGACACATGAATCAGATTTGTTGAACTGTCACTGCAAAACTCTAGACACAAATACCTTAATTTCTCATTGCCTACACCATGTTGTCATTTAGAAATTCAATATTGTTCACTCAAGTCAGCATAGCTTGAGCTCAACTAGCACACAGTTACCCACAAAATTTATCACACACCAATCAGAACCTTCAATAGATAGATAAAAGAGCCTGAGTCAGTTCATTCAGTTTTGGAACAATGGATCCAGAGAGACATGATTGAAAAGGTCAAGGACACCAGAGAGGAGGAGGAGGAAGAGGATGAGCAAGAGCAGTAAGGAGTGGAGGAAGAGGTGAAGGAAGAGGAAGAGGAGGAGAATGAGGATGAGGATGTGGTGCAAGGAGACAAGGAGTCTCAAATGAAATTTGTGCCTCTAGTTGACCATGTCCTTGTCCATGGTATGACTATGAGGGAGGCTGGGCAATGAGTTCAGCCAAACTTAAGTTGCTTCACCATCGCCTCGATCATAAGAACCTTCAGGGAGGAAAACAGGTAGGTCTTTTTAGTACTGTACTCTGTACACATGCATCAAATTGCCTTACATACAGATAGAGTTTCTGTCTGCTTCCATTTTGTAAAAAGGATGTGTTACAGTTACAGTAATCTTCTATTTTTGTAGGACGCAGAGACGATGGAATGGAAGAAGCCTGACTAGACTTTTCAGTTGATGCGTGCCAGGGGTGGATCAGGTGTGCAAGAGGATTTTACTCCCGCTGCCTGGATAGGGCCAGTACAGCCTGTGATGTTGACGAGATTCTCTGGCCTGTCCCAGACTAAAGATATGATGCTGGGGCAGAATATTTTTTGTTGTTGTTTGGTGTATTGTACTGTATAGTACATTAAGGAATAAAAAATTTGCAAATGTATACACGTTCATCATGTGAAAAGTTCCGTGAGGGGGAGAACCACAAGCACCACAACTTATTACTGGTTTTTGGTTTATCTCACCAGTGTGTAAGACTATGTTGTAGTGTGTGTGTTTTTGAGGGCTTGTGTGTGATGTCTGAGGGTAAAGTTTGGTTTTTCAGCAAGAGTGAATGGTTTTGAGTGGGGAGCTTTATTTTGACCTGAAATTAGGATGTTTGGGGAATTGGGTGAGACGTTATGGATTTGTGTTTACTGTTTTGAGAATATGAGACATAGTTTCAAGAAATGTGTTTAAGCAATCGAGAAAAACTGTACTATACAAAAATGGGTAGTGCTGTGAAATATATGTAAAGGAATACCATTGTGATGTTACAATACTGTGTACAGTATGTGAAAAAGAACCTAACCAATGACATCTTGTGGTGGCATTTTCTACAGAATGGTTGGACGACCTCCTCAAGGTTGAAGGGAACGGCTCTTCAAGCAGAGCTTGCCATCATTGAAATGGTGCGAGAAAGTAATGCAAACCGACTTCGTGAGTTGCAACAACGCATAATTGCAAATAGAAATGTATTCAACAATATCAACAGGGTCAGCATTTCTACACTAAGTTGCATCCTACAGAAACTTCAGAATGAAGCAGCTGTACAGGGTGCCATTTGAGAGGAACAGTGTCAGGGCCAAGGATTTGCGCCATGATTATGTGCAGGTATGTGTCACTTTACTTTAAATACTATATATTGTGATGTGGGAATGAGGGTTTATGCTGCCACCTGCCCTGCCTGTAGCTTGCAGTTTTTGTCTATACTGACCCAACCCAGGCCCTCCTTGTGTGAAAATATAGACATTGTAGTTACTGTATGTGTTTTCAGTAACACTATTCAATATTTTCTGTTACAGACAGTTCTGGATTTTGATGCCACCGAACTGCCACATGAGTTCATCTACGTGGATGAGGAAGACTTCAATCTGGCCAAAACCAGGCATTGGGGCCGTAACGTAGTTGGACAAAGGGCTGTTGTAAATGTCCCTGGGCAGCGTGGGGGAAATATCACCTTGTGTGCTGCAATTAGTGTCCAAGGAGTCCTGCATCACCATGCCACTCTAGGTCCCTACAATACAGGACAGATCATTGCATTTCTAGGTGCACTACATGCAGTTGTGCAGGACAGACCACAGCAGCCCAGGTTTGTTGTCATCTGGGATAATGTTAGTTTCCACCGGGCTGCTCTGGTCCGAGATTGGTTCAACAACCATAACCATTTCACACTTTTGTACCTGCCTCCTTACAGCCCCTTCCTAAATGCAATTGAGGAATTCTTTTCAGCGAGGCGGTGGAAAGTATATGATCGGCAACCACATGCCCTCATGACTCTTCAGCAAGCAATGGAAGAGGCATGCGGAGACATTGAGGTGGGATCAATCCAAGGGTGGATTCGGCACACAAGGCGATATTTTCCCCGATGCCTAGCCCGCGAGGACATCGCCTGTGATGTTGACGAGGTCTTGTGGCCAGATCCGAACAGAAGGCGGGATCCATAAGCCCCCCCCCCAGCCCCCCACCACACACACACACACGCACACACACAAAACAAGTATATGGTTTTTTTCCCCCCAATAGCAATTTATCCAGTAATTGTTTTGTTTTTTGACTTTTGTTTTGTTGCTAAATTTGATGATTTGTGATTCTATTTTTCTTTATTTCTGTAAGAATGTTTGTTTTTTGTAAAAACGCTTGTTTGATCACTGCAGAAATTCTACTTTTGAGTTTTACAGACGACTGAGTCTGAGAAAATGACAATAAAAACAGAAACACAAAGACTGCAGTGTTTTATATAAAGCCCATCAGTGTGTTGCTGGTGATATGAAAGAGTAATTCAAATGGTGCTTGTGTGTATGGTTTTGTTGCAAGAATTTCATTTTTAGAAAGGAGTGTTAAGTTTTGATTGCAGTGTTTCATTTTGGCATAGATGTGAGTTGTTAATCTCCAAGTGCTATGTCTGAATGGCTTGTGTGTAGAGTTTTGACATAATGAGCCAAATTCTGCAAAAAGTGTGTAAGCAATAGGCAAAAACTGTAATGTCATTTACATATAAAAGATCACCAGTCATCGTCCAAATCCTTTAATTTAGAATGGCGAGCTGCAAGAATAGCTTAGATTTCCAAAAACCTGCAGTAATCTGACAGGAAAAGTGCGTACATCTGCTCAGAGACCGTTTTTATAAATATGAGCATACGCACGCTTTATAAATGATATTTGACTTATTGAACATATTTCTGTCCCAAGAGTTCTCGATCATGAACTTTCTATACATACTCATTGACTCATTCTGATGATACGTCAGTATTAAATATTTGACTTATGGGATATATTTCTGACCCAAGATCCCTCAATCATGAACTTTCTATACATGGTCATTGACTCATTCTGATGATACGTCAGCCAGACAATAGTACGTATTTGATCTACTGAACCTATTTCTGGCCAAAGAGTCCTCTAACTTGTAATTTCTATCATTGAATATTTCTAATGTTACATCAGATAGACAGTAGTCCATATTTGACCTATTGATCATGAACATGCTATACATACTCATTGCCTCTTTCTGATGTTATATCAGCCATACAGAAGTCCATTTTTGACCAGCTGAACATATTTCTGGCCCAAGAGTCGTCGATCATGAACATTCTCTACCTAATCATTGACTCCTTCTGATGATATGTCAGCCATACAGTAGTGCATATTTGAACTAATGTCCTCAATCATTAAAGAGTCCTTAATCATTAACTTATATTACTTACTCATTAACTGACAAGAGTCGTCGATCATGAACTTTCTATACATTCTCATTCACTCCTTCTGATGATTTGTCAGCCATAGAGTAGTGCATATTTGACCAGCTGAACATATTTTTGGCCCAAGAGTCATTGATCATGAACATTCTATTTATACTCATTGATTCCTTCTGGTGATACATCAGCCACACAAAAGTCCATATTTGACTAAATGGACAATTTGTTAGTAAAAGAGTCCTAGACCTTGAACTGTAGTACTGATGTAATATCAGAATGAATATGTATAAAAAATTTAAGTTCCAGAACTCTTTGGCCAGAAATTGTTCATTAGGTCAAATATGCAAGTCAAGTCAAGTCACCTTTATTTATATAGCGCTTTTTACAATGCAGATTGTGTCAAAGCAGCTTTACAGTGATAATTGGTATATAATTTTGGCTGCACAGCAGCTCTTAAAGAAAATGGTGTCAATGCAGGCAGATGCAAAGCACTGTTGAATATCAAATGTCAAGTGTCCCCAACTAAGCAAGCCAAAGGCGACAGCGGCAAGGAACCCAAACTCCAACAGGTGACATTAGGTGGCAAACAGGTAGCAAATAGGTGTTAAAATGGAGACAAAAAACCTTGGGAGAAACCAGGCTTAGTCGGGGGGCCAGTTCTACTCTGGCGAACAGTGCTTTGTTACAATTCAGGTAGCCATCATAAGTCCCATGGGATCGCAACATTCAAAGTATTTATTCCAGTTCCATCCAGTTGAGGATCGTATTCATCACACCGGTATGGACGGTTTGTTGAGGAACTGTGCCACTGGCTGTCGTGTCGATGAGGCCTTCATAATGCACTACTGTATGGCTGACGTATCATCAGAAGGAGTCAATGAGGATTTATAGAAAGTTTATGATCGAGACCTCTTGTGCCAAAATTATGTTCAGTAGGTTAAAATGGACTATTCTCTGTCTGATGTAACATCAGAAGTATTCAATGAATATGTATAGAAAGTTAGAATTCAAGGACTCTTTTGCAAGAAATATGTTCAGTAGGTCAAATGTGGACTTCTGTATGGCTAATGTAACAACAGAAAGAGTTAAGCCAGTAAGTCAAACATGGGCTTCTGTATGGCTGACGTATCATCAGAAGGAGTCAATGTGTATGTATAGAAAGTTCATGATCGAGGCCTCTTGGGCCAGAAATATGTTCATTAGCTCAAATATGGACTAATCACTGTCAGATGTAGCATCAGAAGTAGTCAATGAATATGTATCATCAGAAAGAGTCAATGAGTATGTATAGAAAGTTCATGATCAAGGCCTCCTGGGCCAGAAATATGTTCAGTAGAACAAATATGGACTACTCTTTGTCTGATGTAAACATCAGGAGTAAATGAGTGTGTATTGAAAGTTCAAGATCGAGTACTCTTTGGCCAGAAAAATGTTCAGTAGGTCAAATGTGGACTTCTGTATGGCTGACGTATCATCAGAAGGAGTCAATGAGAAGAAATAGAAAGATCATGATTGATGACTCTTGTTCCAGAAATGATACGTCAGCCGTACAATATTGCATACTTGAGCTAATGGACATCATTAGGTCAAATATGCAATACTGTACAGCTGACGTATCATCAGAAGGAGTCAAGAAGTAGAAATAGAAAGATCATGACTGGCAGCTCTTGTGCCAGAAATGATACAACAGCCATTCAGTATTGCATATTTGACCTAATGGACATCATCAGTATCATCAGAAGGAATCAATAAGTTTGTATAGAAAGTAAATGATCGAAGACTATTTTGCCAGAAATATGTTCACTAGGTCAAATATGGACTTCTGTATGGCGGTATGCAACATCGGAATGATGTATGTCTAGAATGTTCATGATTGAGGACTCTTGGGCCAGTAGGTAAAATAAGAATTTAAGTAGGTAAAATAAGGATTATTGTCTGGCTGATGTAACATCAGAAGGAGTCAATGATTATGTATAGAAAGTTCACGATTGAGGACTCTTTGGTCAGAAATTTGTTCAGTAGGTCAAATATGGATTACTGCCTGGCTGATGTATCATCAGAAGGAGTCAATGAATATGTATAGAAAGTTCATGATCGAGGGCTCTTTTGCCAGAAATATGTTCAGTAGGTCAAATATGGATTTGGTCATCAGACAGAATCAATAAGTATGTATAAAGAAGTTCAAGCTCGAGTACTAGTTGGCCAGAAATATGCCCATTAGGTCAAATTTGGACAACTGTATGGCTGACGTATCATCAGAAGTAGTCAATGAGTAGAAATAGAAAGTTCAAGATCGACAACTCTTTGGCCAGATATATGACAATTAGTTTAAATATGGACTTCTGTATGGCCCATGTAACATCAGGAGTCAATGAGTATGTATAAAAAGTTCATGATCGAGGAGGACTCTTGGGCCAGAAATATGTTCAGTAGGTCAAATATGGACTACTGTATGGCTGATATTACATCAGGAGTCAATAAGTATGTATAAAAATGTTCAAGATCGAGTGCTCTTTTTCCAGAAACATGTTCAGTAGCTCAAATATGTCCTAATGTATGGCTGAAAAACATCAGATGGACCCAATGAGTTCTTACAGAAAGTTCAAGATCAAGTACTAATTTGCCAGAAATCGTCTCAGTTTACGTATGTAACCATAGTTCCCTGATAAAGGGAACGAGACGCTGAGTCCGATAGGATCGCTTTGGGAACGCCCTCAGCGTGATAGCGTCTGATGCATGTCTGTCAACTAGTGGCGTGAGTGAACCGGGCGGGTGACGTCATGACCAGGAAAGGATAAATACACATCCGGCATAATGGACACTGCTGACCAGAGACCTCGTGGGCGAGTAAAATAGCCTCGACTGTCCACTTGCTTACAGTGTGTTTGGATGCAGGACGACCCCTGTTATGTGGTCCAAAGCACACAAATAACTGGTCTGCTTTCCTCCACAGGGCAGCTCTGTGGACATATGTGTCCAGTGCTTGTAATGGACACAGCAGATTCAGTTTCTCCTGGTCTGGGGTTACAAATGGAGGAGGACAAAAGGCTTGCAGCACTATAGGCCTAGGAACATTAGTCAAAACCTTCGGAATATACCCAGGTTTAGGGTAAAGGAAGGCTTTGACCATCCCCGGTGCAAACTCAAGACAAGTTGGGGACACTGAAAGGGCCTGAAGGTCCCCTACTCTCTTCAGGGATGAGATGGTGAGAAGGAAGACAGTCTTAAGTGTCAGGAACTTATCTGAGACTGACTCAAGTGGCTCAAATGAAGCTGTAGCTTCTAAAACAGTAGCTTCTAAAACAATAGCCAAATCCCAAGCAGGGACCCTAGTGTGCATCGCAGGCCTCAGCCTCTGGGTGCCACGGAGGAAACGAATAACTAAAGGGTTTCTCCCCACAGTAGTACCATCCACATGGGCATGGTAAGCAGAAAGAGTTGAGACATACACCTTAAGTGTAGATGGGGTTAACCCAGATGAGAAGTGACTCTGTAGGAACTCAAGTACTGAACCTATCGGGCAGTAGACTGGATCCAACTGTCGTTCGCGACACCAGGAAGTGAAAAGTTTCCACTTCAGGGCGTATAGTTTTCTTGTGGAAGGAGCTCTGTAGTGAAGAATGGTCTCTACAACCTCAGTTGAGAGACCAGCCTCTACGAGTTGGGCCCCCTCAGAGGCCAAACCCATAGGTTCCCTGCCTGAGATAGGAGGTCCCTCCTGATCGGAATCTTCCAAGGTGAGCCATCGAGAAGAGCTATCAAGTCCGAAAACCATATCCGGCTCGGCCAGTGAGGTGCTACTAGCAATAGACTTATCCCTTCCTGGCGAATTTTCTCCAGAACTCCCAGGAGCAGAACAACTGGGGGAAATGCATACAGACCAAGAGGAGCTGGATGTGTGAGGGAGAACCAAAGTGGACAGAGCGTCGTATCCTGAGACGCAAACAGATCCACTTCTGCTTGACCATAAATATCCCATATGAGTTTCACCACATCTGGGTGAAGTCTCCATTCCCCTGGCCTCAGCCCCTACCTCGACAGGATGTCTGCTCCTATATTCTGTGTCCCTGGAATATAGATTGCTCTCATAGAGAGTATCTTCCCCAGGGACCATGGAAGGATCTGGTGCGCCAGTTTGCATAGTGGACGCGACCGCAGACCCCCCTGTCGATTTATATAAGAGACCACTGATGTGTTGTCTGTCCTGACAAGCACATGATGGCCCCTCAGGTCTGGAAGGAAGAACTTCAACGCATTGAAGACCGCCATCATCTCCAGGCAATTTATGTGCCACGAGAGCTGATGAGTCCTCCACAGACCCTGAGCTGACCGGCCTTCCATTACCACTCCCCAGCCTGTGAGAGAAGCATCCGTCATCAGAGTGACACGATGACACCGAGCTTCTAACACAGGCCCTGGGACAGGAACCAATTTTTCTTCCAAATGATCAAGGCGTGGAGACAGCACAGCGTGATCTTGATCATACGAAGTGGGTTGCCCCTCGCTGACAGAGCCACCACTGTAAGGGTCTCATGTACAGCAGGCCAAAAGGTATCACGTTGGACGCCGCTGCCATCAGACCCAACAGTCTCTGAAACTGTTTTACAGTGCATGACTGGCCTAGTTTCAATTCTTTTATGGCTGATAGAATAGCAGTGATGCAAACTGGTGAGAGACATGCTCGCATTGTCACTGAATCCCAAACCACACCGAGAAAAGTGGTCCTCTGTTGTGGAGTAAGCACGCTTTCTTGGCATTCAGTCTCAACCCCAATTTCTGAATATGGGCGAGAGCGACATCTCGATGCCGAACCGCCATCTCCTCCGACTGTGCTAAAATTAACCAGTCGCCGATATAATTCAGGATGCGTATGCCCTGCAGCCTGAGCGGGGCCAGCGCTGCATCTACGCATTTTGTGAATGTGCGGGGTGAAAGAGCTAGGCCGAACGGAAGAACCCGAAATTGGTACGCTTCGCCCCCAAAAGCGAACCTCAGGAACTTCCTGTGCTGTGGGAGGATGGATCCTCGGATTTGATTTGAGTCACGATTTGACTTAACGTCAGCATCTTGAATTTTAGCTTTCGTACTGCTTGATTCAGATGACATAGGAGGTGGGCGGCACCAAAACTGGATTTTGTAACCTTTCTCTATAATTTGCTGGACCCAATGTGAGATACTTTGAAGAAATTTCCACTCTACCAGAAAATCTACTAAGGGAACCAGCCTCTCGAGGCTGGCCTCTGGTGTATTGTTTACAGCACATTTTTGATGTAAATTTATCCTCCTCAGAGGATGTGAATGTGACGCAGCGTCGTGTTGTTCTGAGCTCTGCGTCACTAATCTGCTGGGAACCGCTGCGCCCCGAATCACCAGAGGTGGCGGGGTTGGCAGAACGGCCCCCTGAGGTCCACGAGGTGGGACGGGCACCATATACTGAGGTGAACACCGCACCACCCCGTGTGGGGCTGCCCTCAGAAGTCTGACACCACTGGCGTCAGGATTTCTTCTGCCCAGCCTTCTTCGCCTGAAGAACGACCTTCAGGTCCGTCTTCAGCTTAGAAGGCTTGGGCTGAGAGTGCCGTCCCGGCCCAACCGTGTCTTTGAGGTGGAGCACGAGAGGCGATACTCTCCTTCTGCTGCGCTCTGTATGAGGAGCTATACAGCTGGGACTGCTCATGCCAAGCAACCCCAAACCCCTTCATTATATCTGAGTAATGGTTCACGTGAGGGCTGAATAAACGTGATGAATATGGTTTTCTCCATGATCTCCAACTCATCATGGAGATCATGGAAGAATGGAAGGCCCCTTGGTGGAGGTGCTTTATTTGAAGATAGGAAACGTTCGTCCAGCTTGCTTTTAGGACGAGCGCCCTGTTTCTCGGCTGGCCATTCGATGTTCAACTTAGACACAGGATGAGATAACACCTCCACCAGCTCCTCATACTCTGGGGAAAGAGATGGCGAGTCATCTTCCCCCATATCGACGCTCAACACATCCAACTCCTCAGAGCTGAATTTAGTAGTAGGAAATTACTGGTCATCCAATTTTTTATATCAGCTATGCATTCCGTTAATTTTGTGAATTGGTAAGTTTCGTCAGGGCGCCAAGAAATATAGAGCTGAGTATCATTAGCGTAACAGTGAAAACTAATGCCATGCTTCCTAATGATATCTCCCAAGGGTAGCATGTACAGAGTGAACAGCAACGGTCCTAGTACTGAGCCTTGCGGTACTCCATATTGAACTTGTGATCGATATGACATCCCTTCGTTTACTACTACAAACTGATAATGGTCAGATAAGTATGATTTGAACCATGACAGTGCAATTCCACTAATGCCAACATAATTTTCGAGTCTATTTTAAAGAATATTGTGATCAATAGTGTCAAATGCAGCACTAAGATCCAGTAACACTAATAGAGAGATAATGAAGCGACGAGCCCTCTCCCTGGGCGGAAGAAGACGCTGGGCAGGCTTCCGACACCAGAGAGGGGGCAACAGATCTGCCAGGTGAAGGCTGAGAAAGGGCACTCATGCCCGTCTCAAGCCCCGCTGACAGATCCATCTGCGAACCCCATGACATCTTTCTCGTCCAGAGCCATGGGGAATGCTTGCCTGCACACTTTCCTCGAAAAGTGCGAGGTGGGAGCGGAGCATCCTCAGAGGAAGCTTCTCACAGTGCTCGCATTCAGTCCCCTCGAAGGCTGAAAGAGCATGCTCAGCTCTCAAACAAATCACGCACACATCATGTGTATCCCCACCCGTAAGGAAACGAGGGCAGGGAGGAGCACACAATTTAAATGCCTGAGTCGCCATATATACTGATATTGAGCTGTACTATATAGAAAGTTCATAATGGAGCACTCTTGGGCCAGAAAAAGCCTTAAGTTCATCAAATATGGACTACTTTATGGCTGATGTAACATCAGATGAAGTCAATGAGTATGCTATATAGAAAGTTCATGATCAAGGACTTATTTGCCAGAAATATGTTCATTAGGTCTAATTTGGACTATTGTCTGGCTAAAGTAACATTAGAAGAAGTCATTAAGTATGTATAAAAAAAGTTCAAGATCGAGTACTCTTTGGCCAGAAATAGGTCGAATATGTACTACTTGTCTGGCTGATGTAACATCAGTAGTCAGTGAGGATGTATAGAAAGTTCAAGTTCGAGGACGTTTTTGCCAGAAATATGTTCAGTAGGTCAAATATGGACTTCTGTATAGCTGATTCAACATCAGAAGTAGTTAATGAATATGTATAGAAAGTTCAAGTTCGAGGACCCTTTGGCCTGAAATATGTTCAGTAGGTCAAATATGGACTTCTGTATAGCTGATTTAACATCAGAAGGAGTCTATGATTATGTATAGTATGCTAATATTTTAAGACTCATCGGCTAACAATATGTTCAGTTAATATGTATAGAAAGTTACTGTTCGATGACTCTTTTGCCAAAAGTATATTCAATAGGTCAAGTATGGATCAAAAGGAGTGATTGAGTATGTATAGAAAGTTCATAATTGAGGACTCATTGGCCAGAAATATATCTATTAGGTCAAATATGTACTGATGTAACATCATCAGAATGAGTCAATGAGCACATATGATCGTGATCATGATCGAAAACTCTTGGGCCAGAAATATGTTCAGTAGGTCAAATTTGAATTTCTGTATGGCTGATTTACATCAGTTCAGTAGGTCGAATATAAACTACTGTCTGGCTGATGTAACTTCAGAATTAGTCAATGTAAATGTATAGAAAGTTCAAGTTCAAAGACTCTTTTCCAAGAAATATGTTCAGTAGGTCAAATATGGATTTCTCTATGGCTGACATATCATCAGAGTCAATGAGAAAGTTCATGATTGACGACTATTGGGCTAGAAATTTGTTCAGTTTGGTCAGATATGTACTACTGTCTATCTAATGTAACATCAGAAGGAATCAATTAGTGTATATAGAAAGTCTAAGATCGAGTACTCTTTGGCCAAAGATTATGTTCAATAGTTGAAATATGTTCTAATGTATGGCTGAAAAACATTAGAAGGACCCAATGAGTATGTTCATAGAAGTTCAAGATCGAGGACTAACTTGCCAGAAATATGTTAAGTAGGTCAACAAATGGGCTTATTTATGGTTGAAGTAACATCAGAAAGAGGCAATAAGTATGTATACAAAAGTTCATGATTGAGGACTTTTGGGTTAGAAATGCTTTCCGTTCATCAAATATGGACTGCCACATGGCTGATGTAATATCAGAAGGAGTCAATGAGTGTATATATAAAGTCTAATATTGAGTACTCTTTGGCCAGAAATATGTTCAGTAGGTCAAAAATGGACTTCTGTATGGCTGATGTAACATCAGAAAGAGGCAATGAATATGTAGAAAGTACATGATCGAGGACTCTTGGGCCAGAAAAAAATTAGTCCAGAAAAAAGTGGTTCAGATATGTACTACTGTCTCGCTGATGTAACACCAGAAGTGGTCAAATGCAATGCAATTATGCAATGCAACAAAACAACACATATTTCATGTGATCTTAAATGCACTTAACTTAAATGCACAACTGAATAATTTAGTTCTTGTATGCAATGCAATGCAAAACCACATATGTTATCTCTTCAATGCGTAAAAGAATAAGTTAGTGATCGTGTATACAATGCAATGCAGCAAATATGTGATGTGTTATCTTTTCAATGTACAAAGGAATAAGTTATTTCTTGTATGCAATGCAATGAAACAGAGAATGTCTCATGTGTCATTCTTCAATGCAAAAGTCAATTAAAGTCTGGTTATGTATGCAATGCAATGCGAAAGCACATAATGTGTTAGCTCTTCAACGCACAATGGATTAAGATAGTTCTTGCATGCAGTTCAATAAAACAGTGCAAATATGCGTCATTCTTCATGTGTCATTCTTAAATGCAAAATGGAATAAGTTGATCTTGAATGCAATGCGAAATCAAATGTGTTATGTGTAATCTCTTCAACAGCACATATGTTAACTCTTCAATGTACCGCAGAATGAGTTATTTCTTGTATGCACTGCAACACTACAAGTGCATAGCTTATATGTTATTCTTCAATGCACAATGGAATGAGTTATAAGTGTGCACTGCAACACAACAAGTGCATAGCTTGAATTGTATTCTTCACTACACAACGACTGGTCCTGTGCGCAATGCACTGGACAGTCTGCAATGCACTGGATCTGTCTGCTGTCTTTGGCACAGTTTGACACCAGATCCTCCTGTCAACCCTCATGACAAAGGGCATCTCAGGAACCACACTCCAGTGGTTCAAGTCTTACCTCTCAGGTAGGTCCTTCAGGGTATCTTGGAGGGGTGAGGTGTCTAAGCCGCATCATCATGCTGCTGGGGTACCTCAGGGCTCAGTGCTTGAACCACTTCTCTTCTTCATCTAAATGTCTTCACTGGGATCTGTCATTCAGAGAACATGGTTTTCCTAACACTGCTATGCTGATGATACACAACTCTTCCTCTCTTTCCAATCAGATGATCCAACGGTTGCTGCTCGCATCACAGCCTGCCTGACAGCCATTTCTGCCTAGATGAAGGACCAGAACTTTCAACTTGCTGCAAGCACTTTGGTGGAATAACTGGGACTTGACATGGCACTTGCATACTGTTGCACTCATGTTGATTTGATTGCTTCTATTGTTCTCATTTGTAAGTCGCTTTGGAGAAAAGCATCTGCTAAATGATTAAATGTAAATGTAAAATGTAAATGCACTGCAATCAAAATGTAAAATGTAAATGCACTGCAATCTCTTCATTGCACAACCAAATGAGTTAGATCTTCAATGCATTGTAATGCACTATGCTCATATTACATGTATACTTCAATATACAATGGAAGAAGTTGCAATGCAGTGAAACAATGCGTTATTCATAAATGCACAACTGAATAATTTAATAATAATTTAATGCTTGTATGCAATGCAATGCAAAAGCGCATATGTTATGTGTTTTGTCTTCAGTGCAGAAAGCTCCGTATGCAAATGCAACAACTCTTGTATATGCAATTTGCAACAAATGCCACAGCAGCATTTTAATAACAATAAAATTTTAATAAATGCAATGAAACACCTTCAATGCATAAAATATAAGTTAGTGATATAGTGTAAGCAATTGCAGCAAATATGTGATGTTATCTCTTCAATGTACAAAGGAATAAGCTATTTCTTGTAATCAATGCAATGAAACAGAGAATGTCTTATGTGTCATTCTTCAATCCAAAAGTCAACAAAAGTCTGTATGCAATGCAACTCGAAATGTTATGGGTCAGCTCTTCAATGCACAAAGGAAAATAAGTGCTTATATGCTATATGTTATTTTTCAATGCACAATGTATTCAGTTAGTTCTTGCATGCAATGCAAGGAAACAGTGCATATTTCATGTGTTATTCTTAAATGCACAACGGAATAAGTTAGATCTTGCTTGCAATGCAATGAAACAGAGCAATTTTAATGTTTTTATTAAATGCAGAACTGCATAAGTTAGTAAGTGCTATCTCCAAAGCAAAAAGAAATGTTAGTTTTTGTATGCAATGCAAATACATCACAATGTGTTTTTGTTTTTCTTCACCGCACAAGTGAATAAGTTATGCTGTGCAATATTAGTTACACAATCAGACTGCACAATCTGGAATCTGGAATCAAAAAGGAATCTTTTATAGGGCTGGGACAATATATCGTTGAATCGCGAATCGAGAAATTATTCTGGATCGATTCTAAAATTTTCCGAATGCATCGCGATTCTCTCTCGAATCAATCCTGAGCATAGTTTTTAACAGCAGATGGCACTACATGCTTTACAAACAGCCGAACTCTGCTTGCTTCCAATTCCTTACACACACCACTTGAACCTTGAAATAATCATTCATAAAACTGAAAAGATTTAAGCGAATTACAGCGGGCTGTTTACATTAATCTCGCGTCATAAAAGCATTCTGCGGTGCAAGTACATAGCCGAACGCACGAGCGCTCAAGTGAATTTGAGCGTGTGGTTAAAAACTAGCCTAGAGCGCCATCTGCTGTTAAATAATTATTCAATGTAAATAATCTGTAAATGTAATTCAATGTAAATAATCATTCAATGTAAATAATCTGCTGTTAAATAATCATTCATAAAATTGAAAAGATTGAAGCGAATTACAGCGGGCTGTTTACATTAATCTCGCGTCATAAAAGCATTCTGAGGTGCAAGTACATAGCCGAACGCACGAGCGCTCATGTGAATTTGAGCGTGTGGTTAAAAACTAGCCTAGAGCGCCATCTGCTGTTAAAAACTAGGCTCAGAATCGATTTAAGAGAGAATCGCGTGCACGATAGGTCCTGTGTGCAATGCAATGCAACAGAACACATGCTATTTCTTCCTTGCACAACCAAATGAGTTAGTGCTTCTATGCATTGTAATGCTCATATATGCTTATATGTTCGATATACAACGGATTAAGTTAGTTGTGTTAATAAATGCAATGAAACAATAAATGCAATTAACATATGTTAACATGTGTGGTGTTGAAGAGATAACACATAACACGTTTGATTTCGCATTGCATTGCGTTCGAGAACAACTTATTCAATTTTGCATTTAAGAATGACATGAAATATATACACTGTTTCATTGCACTGCATGCAAAATTGACTAACTTAATCCGTTGTATATCGACATATAAGCATATATGAGCATTACAATGCATAGAAGCACTAACTCATTTGGTTGTGCAAGGAAGAAATAGCATGTGTTCTGTTGCAGTGCATTGCACACAGGACCTATCGTGCACGCGATTCTCTCTTAAATCGATTCTGAGCTTAGTTTTTAACAGCAGATGGCGCTCTAGGCTAGTTTTTAACCACACGCTCATGTGAATTTTGAGCGTGTTAATAAATGCAATGAAACAATAAATGCAATTAACATATGTTAACATGTGTGATGTTGAAGAGATAACACATAACACGTTTGATTTCGCATTGCATTGCGTTCGAGAACAACTTATTCAATTTTGCATTTAAGAATGACATGAAATATATACAGTTTCATTGCACTGCATGTGCAACTTAATCCGTTATGCATTAAAGAGCTAACACATATGTGCTTTCGCATTGTATTTGCACACATGACCTGACTTTTGCATTGAAGAATGACACATAAGACAATCTCCGTTTCACTGCATTCCATACAAGAAATAGCTTATTCCTTTTATTAAGGATAACATATGATAACATATGTGCTGTTGCATTGCATTGCACATACGATCCAACATTATGAAACTGAAGAATAACATATAAGCTATGCACTTGTATCGTTGCATGTTTCGTTACATAAGCACAACTCATTCCGATTTGTATACACATGACATAGCCTACTTGCATATGTAATACATTGCGTTCAAGACCAATTTATTCCACTTATTCCATTCCATTTGACACATAAAATATACATTATTTCACTGCAATGCATGCAAGAAATAACTTATTGTGCATTGAAGAGCTAACATATATGTCCTGTCGCATTGCATTGTATACATGGCCTGACTTTTATTGAATTTTGCATTGAAGATACACATGAGACATTCTCTGTTTCATTGCAAGAAATAGCTTATTCTTTTCCTCTTCCTGGATTGAAGAGATAACACATCACATATTTGCTACATTGTATTGCAAACACGATCACTAACTTATTCTTTTACACTCTGAATAGATAACATATGTGCTGTTGCATTTGCAACAAGAGCTAACATTTTATGCCCTTTATGCACTGAAGATATAACACAGCAGTGAAGAATAACATATAACTATGCATTTGTTGCGTTGCAGTGCATACGAGTGCATACAAGAACTAACTCATTCCATTGTGTATTGAAGAGATCACACACAGGATTGCAGACCAACTTATTCCATTTTGCATTTAAGAATGACATATGAAATATGCACAGTTTTATTGCACTGCATGCAAGAACTAACTAAATCCGTTGCGCATTGAAGAGCTAACACATATGTTGTATGCATATGCATTGCATTACATGACCTGACATTTGCATTGTAGAGTGACACGATACATTCTCTGTTTCATTGTATTCCATACAACAAAGAGATTATTCCTTTGTATGTTGAAGGGCTAACACATTACATTGCATTGCATACAAGAACTAAATTATTCAGATGTGCTTTTAAGAACAACACATGAAATATGCGTTGTTTCATTCCATTGCATAAAACAATTAACTTCCGTTGTATATCGAAGATATAACGTAACAAAAATGAGCGTTTTACATTGCATAGAAGATCTAACTAATTCGGTTGTGCACTTGTTATGCACTTGTTGCGTTGCAGTGCGTACAAGAACTTACTCATTCCGTTGTGCGTTGAAGAGATCATTACAATGCACCGCATTGATTTGCTCACAAATAACAACAAAGAGCTAACAACATGAGCCTTTGCATTTCAATGCATAGAAGATGCATTATAATGCAATGCATACAAGAACTAACTCATTCTGTTAAGATGACATAATGTGCTGTTCTAACTGTTCTGTTCTAAAGATCTAACAAAAATTAACTCATTCCATTGTGCATTGGAGTTATCGTATGTGCTGTTGAAGAGATCACACACAGAATTGCATAAAGATCTAACTTATTCTGAAAAGACTGAAAGGACAACACAGTAACATATATGCTGTTGCTTTGCTTTGCATACAACTAACTTGTACACTTGTTTATTGAACATATAACATGACATTAGCATTTGCATTACAATGCATCGCGTTGATTTGCACACAACAACTAATTCATTTGTGTATTAAAGAGATACTTGAGCTTTGCATTACAATGCATAGAAGATGCAATGCATACAAGAACTAATTATTTCCGTTAAGATAACATATGTGCTGTTGCATTGCATTTGCACATACGATCCTTAAGATCTAGGATCAGTTAGGCATTCAACTAACTTAAACATTTGTGTATTAACATGAGCCTTTGCTTTACAATGCGTAGAGAAGATGTATTATAATGCAATGCATACAAGAACTAACTCATTCCGTTAAGATGACATAATGTGCCGTTGCTGTGCATTGCGCACAGGACTTATTGTTGTGCAATGAAGAATAACATATAA
Organism: Ctenopharyngodon idella; assembly: GCF_019924925.1. Lineage (NCBI taxonomy): Eukaryota > Metazoa > Chordata > Actinopteri > Cypriniformes > Xenocyprididae > Ctenopharyngodon > Ctenopharyngodon idella. The sequence goes on along the minus strand of NC_067229.1, from coordinate 23,791,239 downwards.
GCTATGCACTTGTTGCGTTGCAGTGCATACAAGAAACTCCACTTGTGCATTGGAGTATGTGCTGTTGAAGAGATCACAAATAGAATTGCATAAAGATCTAACTTATTCCTCTGTGCACTGAAAAGACAGCACAATAACATATATGCCGTCGCATTACTTTGAATACAACTAACTTACACATTTTTTTTATTAAAGAGATAACATGATATTTGCCTTTGCATTTACAATGCATCGCGTTGATTTGAACACAACAACTAATTCATTTGTGTATTGAAGAGATAACAACTTGAGCTTTGCATTATAATGCATAGAAGATGCATTATAATGCAATGCATACAAGAACTAAATCATTCCGTTAAGATAACATATGTGCTTGTTGCATTGCATTTGCATACAACTTATCGTTGTGCAATTGAAGAATAACATTAGCTGTGCGCTTATTTCGTTGCATTGTATACAAGCATTAACTTATTCCACTGTGCATTGAAGAGTTAAACATATGTCCTGTTGAAGAGATAACACAAAGACTTGCACAGAAGATCTGACTCATTTGATTGTGCAATGAAGAGATAACATATATGCTGTTATAAATGCATTGACAGGACCTAACGTTGTGCAACGAAGAATAACATATAAGCAACGTTGGGCATTTGAAGAATAACATGAGTTATGCACTTGTTGCGTTGCATTGTATACAAGAACTAACTCCTTCAGATGTGAATTGAAGAATAACACATGTAAAATGTGTTTTGTTTTATTGCATTGCATAAAATAACTAACTTTGATAACCATTGTATATCAAAGATGTAACATATGAGCATTTTGCATTGCAATGCATAGAAGATCTAATTAATTTTGTTGTGGAATAAAGAGATAACATATGTGCTGTTGCGTACAGTTCACTTGTTGCGTTGCAGTGCATACAAGAAGTAACTCATTCAGTTGTGCATTGAAAAGCTAACACATATGTTTCGCATTGCATTGCATGCATAATCTGACTTTTATTGACTTTTGCACTGAAGAGAAACATGAGACATACATGACACATGTATTTGTTGCACACAATAACTGACTCAGTCCGTTGTGCTTTGAACAGATATAACAATATATACGCTGTTGCATTTGCATACAAAATCGAACCTATTCCGAACCTATACATGCTGTTATATTGCATTGCACACACGTTGCGCATTGAAGAACAACATATAACATATGTGCTGTTGCGCACGGTTCATTTGATGCGTTGCAGTGCATACAAGAACTAACTAATTCCGTTGTGCATTGAAGAGTTATTTTGTACACAAGGCAACGTTTATTTACCTTGTGTACAATAACTAACTCATTCCGACTTGCACTGAAGAGATAACATATGTGGTGCTGCATTACACTGCATTCAAGATATAACTCGTTCCGTTGTGTATTGAAGAGATAACACATAACATATTTGATTTCGCATTACATTGTACACATGACTAACTTAATCCGTTTTACATTGAAGAGATGAAAAATCACATATTTGCTGCATTGCATACACGTAAACTTGTATAAACTTGTTCTTATCCTGAAGAGATTAATACATTTGCTGTTGCATTTGCATACAAGAGCTAACTTAAGGCTCATTCACATGAAGAACGATAACTATAAAGATAACGATAATGATAAAGTTGTAGCAAAAGATATGCAAATGCAACAGCACATATGTTACCTCCTTCAGTGCGTAAAAGAAAAAGTCAGTGATCGTGTATGCAATGCAATGCAGCAATTGTGTTATCTCTTCAATGTAAAAAGGAATAAGCTATTTCTTGTATGCAGTGCAATGAAACGTTATTCATTGCATTGAAGTTATCTCTTCAACATCGCATATGTTAACTCTTCAGTGCACAGCGGAATGAGTTAATTCTTGTATGCACTGCAAAACAACAAGTGCATGGCTTTATATGTTATTCTTCAATTGCAGTACGCTGAATCTCATGTCCAATGCAATGCACAAGCATAGCTTATATGTTATTATTAATTGCACGATGATAGATCCGGTGAGCAATGCAATGCAATATGTTATCTCTTCAATACACAAATGTATAAGTTAGTTGTATGCAAAGCAATGCGATATAGCACATATGTTAAAAATGTATTTTCAGTGTACAGAGGAATAAGTTAGATCTTCTTTGCAATTCTATGTGTTATCTCTTCAAGAGCACATATGTTTAACTCTTCGATGCAAAACGAATGAGTTAGTTCTTGTATGCACTGCAAAGCAACAAGTGCATAGCTCATATGTTATTCTTCAATTGCATAACGATAGGTTCTGTGTGCAATGCACTGCAACAGCACATATTTTATCTCTTCGTTGCACAACCAAATTAGTAAGACCTTCTATGCATTCTAACTCATAGAAAAATGCTCATGTTACAAGTTATATCATCGATATACAGCGGAAGAAGTTTAATTGTTTTATGCAATGAAATGGAAATAACCAACGCATATTTCATTTGTTATTCTTAAAATGCACATCTGAATAATTTAGTTCTTGTATGCAATGCAATGCAAGTGCGCCACATAATGTTGTCACATGTACAGTGCAGAAAGGAATGGTAGCTCTTGTATGCAAATGCAACAGCACATATGTTTTCTCTTCAATGCGTGAAAGAATAAGTTTTAGTGACCGTGAATGCAAATGCATTGCAGCAAATATGTGATGTGTCATTTCTTCAATGTACAAAGTAATAAGTATGCAATAAAAACAGAGAACATACGTTGTGTCATACTTCAATGCAAAAGTCAATAAAAGTCATGTTATGTATTCAATGCAATGCAATGCAAAAAAAAAAAAAAAAAAACGTGTTAGCTCTTCAATGCACAACTGATTAAGTTAGTTCTTCCATGCAGTGGAATGAAAAAGTGTATATTTCATATGTCATTCTTAAATGCAAAATGGTTGTAGTTGTTCTTTTACGCAATGTAATGCGAAATCACATATGTTACGTGTTATATCTTCAACAGCACACATGTTAACTTTTCAATACACAGTGGAATGAGTTAGTTCTTGAATGCACTGTAAGAAACAAGTGCATAACTTTTATGTTATTCTTCAATTGTACAACGTTGGATCGTATGTGCAATGCAATGCACATGTTATCTTAACGGAATAAGTTACTTGTATGCATTGCATTATAATGCAAAGGCCATGCTATGTTATGGTATTTCTTCATTACAACAAATGTATGTTGTATGCAAAGCAAAGCTAATAGCACATATGTTATGTATTGTTTTTTCAGTGCACTCTTCAACAGCACACATGTTTAACTCTTCAATGCACTTCAATGCAATTGCAATGCGGAATTAGCACTTACATACATTGAAGAGTAACAAGTGCATAGCATATATTTTATTCTTAAATTGCACAACGATAGGTTCTGTGCAGTGCACTGCGACAGCACATATTTTATCTCTTCATTGCACACAAATTAGTTTTCTATGCATTGTAATGCTATAAGCTCATATAGTCCAAGTTATTATCTTCGATATACAACAGAAATTAATTGTTCATTGCAACGCATATTTCATGTTATTCTTCGAATGCACAACGAATAATTTAGCTCTTGTATGTAAATGTAACAGCACATATGTTATCTCTTCAATGCGTAAAGAATAAGTTTAGTGACCGTGAATGCAAATACGATGCAGCAAATACGTAATGTGTCATATCTTCAATGTACAAGGAAATAAGCAATATCTTGTATGCAATGCAATAAAACATCTTGTATCATTCTTCAATGCAAAAGTCAATACAAGTCAGGTTATGTATGCAATGTAAAAATGTATGTGTTAGCTCTTCAATCCACAACCCTTAGTTCTTGCATGCAGTGAAAAATTGTATAGGAAAAATTGTCATGTCATTCTTAAATACAAAATGGAATGTATTGTACGTAATGCAATCGAAATCAAATGTGTTACGAGTTAGTTCTTGGATTCACTGCAACACAACAAGTGCATAACGTATATGTTATTGTTCACATATTTGACCTACTGAACATAACATCCTCACGTCGAACTTTCTATACAGCCTCATTAACTATATACGATCTTTAACTTCATGTCGAACTTTCTATACAGCCTTATTAACTATATACGATCTTTAACTTTTTTATACATACTTATTGACCCCTTCTGATGTCATGTCAGCAAACAGTAGTCCATATTTTATCTAATGCAATTATTTCTGGCCCAACAGTCCTTCATCATGAACTTTCTATACATATTCATTAACTCCTGATGATACGTCAGACAGTCCATATTTGACCTACTGAACAGATTTCTGGAAAAAAAAAATGTAAAACCTCTGTTACATCAGCTAGACAACAATAAATATTAGACCTACTTAAATTCTTTCTGGCCCAAGAGTCCTCAATCATGAACATTCTATACATACTCATGGCCTCATTCTGATGTTTACATAAACCATAAAGAAATCCATATTTGATCAACTGAACATATTTCTGGCAAAAGAGTCTTTGATCATGAACTTTTTTTATTACATACTCTTTGAGTCTTTGAGTCCAGAAGTAGCCAATGAATATGTATAGAAAGTTCAGTTTCGAGGACCCTTTTGCCAGAAATATGTTCAGTAAGTCAAATATGCACTTCTGTATGGCTGATTTAACATCAGAGGGAGTCCATGAGCAGAAAAAGAAAGTTCATGATCAACGACTCTTGGGCCTGAAATATGTTCAGTAGGTCAAATATGAACTACTGAATGGCTGATGTATAATCAGAATGAGTCAATGAGTATGTATAGAAAGTTCATGATCAAAGACTCTTGGGCCTGAAATATGTTCAGTAGGTCAAATATAGACTACGGTCTGTCTGATATAACATCAAAAGGAATCAATGAGACTACACAGAAAGTTTATGATCGAGGACTCTTTGGCCCGAAACATGTTCAGTATGTCAAATATGGACTTCTGTATGGCTGATGTAACATCAGAAAGAGTGATTGAGTTTGTTTTGAAAACTCATGAAACAGTACTCTTTGGTCAGAACTATGTTGAGAAGGTCAAATATATCTGACTGATGTAAAATCAGAACTAGTCAATGAATATGTATAGAATGTTCAAGTTCGAGGACCCTTTTTCCAGAAATATGTTCAGTAGGTCAAATGATGACCTCTATGGCTGATTTAACTTCAGAAGGAGTCTATGATTATGGATAGTACATTCATATGTGAAGACTCATCGACTAACAATATGTTCAATAGGTCAAATATGAATGACAGTATGGCTGACATATCATCAGAAGGAGTCAGTCAGTAGAAATACAAAGTTTAAGGTTGACGATTCTAGAGCCAGATATATATCCACAAGATCAAATATGGACTGATTTAACTTCAGAAGCCTATGATTATTGATAGTACACTCGTATATGAAGACTTATCGACTAACAATATGTTCAATAGGTCAAATGTGGACTTCTGTATGGCTGAAGTATCATCAGAGGGACTCAATAAGTATGTATAGAAAAGTTGAAGATTGAGTATTCTTTGGCCAGAAATATGCCCTTTAGGTCAAATATGAACTAGCCTACTGTATGGATAACGTATCATCAGTAGGAGCCAATGGATGGATATAAAAAGTTCATTATCAACGACTCTTGGGCCTGAAATATGTTCAACAGGTCAAATATGGACTTCTGAATGGCTGACATATCATCAGAAGGAGAAAATGAGTATGTTATAGAAAGTTCATGCTCGAGGACTCTTGGGCCAGGAATATGTACAACAGGTCAAATATGGACTGCTAAAATAATAATCTAAGTGCATAGTTTGTTATTTTTCACTGCACAACGATAGATCCTGTGAGCAATGCACTGCAATAGGACAAGTTGTTTCTTCACTGGTCAACCAAATGAGTCAGTTCTTCTACGCACTGCAATGCATAAAGTAATAAAGCTCATATTTTTCATGCTAGCTTTTCAACTACAACCTATTAAGTTATTTGTATGGAATCCAATGAAACACCACATATTTCATGTGTTATTCTTAAATGCACATCCGAGTACCTTAGTACATGTAGACAGTCATGCCAAAACGCAAACATGGATTTGATGAATAACATTTAATATATGCACTTGAACTACTTGATTCCGCTGTGCTTTTAAGGGTTAACGTGCTGTTGAAGAGATAACACGTAACATATTGAGATGGTTCTCACTTCAGAACACAAGATCCTGGGGGCGGGGTGGGATCCTCCCACTTTACATATCCCTAAACCTACCCGTCTCCGCCCCCTGGCTCTAAACCTACCCATCTCCACCCTGGTTCTAGATCCAACTCCTCCCACTTTACATATGTGTTCTGCAGTGAGGGGTTACTGAACATATTTGATTTCGCATTGCATTGCTTACAAAACATTCCATTTTTCAATTAAGAATCACATGAAATATACACTTTTTCATTGCATTGCATGCAAGAACTTAACGTTGTGCATTGAAGAGTTAACACAATTGTGTTTTCGCATTGCATTGCATACATAACCTGACTTTTATTGACTACTGCATTAAAGAATGACACGTGATATTCTCTGTTTTATTGCACTGCATACAAGAAATAGCTTATTCCCTTTTACATTGAAAAAATGACACATCACATGATGTGCTACAATACATTTGCATTCACGGTCACTAAACTTATTCTTAAGAGATATGTGCTGTTGCATTTGCATATGCACTGTAAGCTAACATTCCTTTCTTGTACAGAAGACATAACGTGCGCCCTTGTATTGCATTGAATGCAAGAACTAAATAATTCAGATGTGCATTTTAAGAATGATGCATAAAATAAGCGTTGTTTCATTGCATTGCAATGAACAATTAACTTCTTTTGTATATCGAAGATTTAACTTGTAACATATGAGCTTTTTGCATTACAATGCATAGAAGATCTAACTCATTTTGTTGTGCAATGAAGAATAACATATAAGAACAATGAAGAACAATGAATAACAATGAAGAATAACATATAAAAGCTATGCACTTGTTGCGTTGAAGTGCATACAAGAACGAACTCATTCCGTTGTGCATTGAAGAGTTAAACATATGTGCTTTTAAGAGATAACACATAGAATTGCACAGAAGATCGAGCTTAATCCTCTTTGCACTGAAAAGACAATAGCATTTTTCATTGCAACATAACGTGCTTATTGAAGAGATAACATATCATGAGCCTTTGCATTATACAGTGCATGCTGTTGCTGTGCAATTGAATAGATAACATGATATTAACCATTGCATTGCGTTGATTTGCACACAACTAAATGAATTAAATCAAATCAAATCAAATGTAACTGAAGAGATAACAACACGAGCTTTGCATTACAATGCACAGAAGATGCATTGATAATGCAATGCATACTAACTCATTCCGTTAAGGATAACGTGCTGTTGCATTGTATTTGCACATACGATCCGACGTTGTGCAATTGAAGATACTAGTACTAACTCATCCTACTGTGCATTGAAGAGTTAACATATGTGCTGTTGAAGAGACAGAATTGTACACAAGATTTAACTCATTTGATTGTGCAATGAAGATTAACATAAGCTATGCTCTGTGCACTGAAAAAAACAACCCGTAAACATATGTCCTCTCGCATTGCTTTGCATACAACTAACTAACTTCTAGATTTGTGTATTGAACAGATAACATAATATGATCCTTTGCGCTAAAATGCATAGAATATGCATTATAATGCAATGAATACAATAACTGACTCATTCCGTTAAGGTAAAATATGTACTGTTGCATTGTGTTGTGTAATTGAAGAATAACATGTAATTGCATTGCATAAAACAACTAACTTTATTATAATATTATTATAAGCTATGCACTTGTTGCATAGCACAATAAAATGTTTAGACAACAAAATGACATATGTGCTATCGTATTTCATTGCATACAGCTAACTTATTGTGTATTGAAGCGATAACATAATATGAGCCGTTGCATTACAATGCATCGCATTAATTTGCACACAACAACTAACTTATTCATTTGGGCATTGAAGAGATAATAACATGAGCCTCTGCATAACAATGCATAGAAGATGCATTATAATGCAATGCAGACAAGAACTAACTCATTCCTTTAAGAAACATATGTGCTGTTGCATTGCATTTGCAAACAGAACCTATCGTTGTTCAATGAACAATATATAAACTATGCACTTGTTGCGTTGCACTGCATACAAGAACTAACTTATTCGGCTGTGCATTGAAGAGTTAACATGTGCTGTTGAAGAGATAATACAACACATTTGCTTTCGCATTGCGTTCGTGACCAACATATTATATTTGGATTTAAGAATGACACATGAAATACGTAGTTTTATTGCTTTGCATGCAACTAACTTAATCAGTTGTGCACTGAAAAGCTAACACGTATGTTTCGCATTGCATTGCATGCATAACCTGACTTTTATTGTCATTTGCATTGAAGAGACACATGAGACATACATGACACACATGTATTTGTTGCACACAATAACTGACTCAGTCCGTTGTGCTTTGAACAGATATAACAATATATACGGTGTTGCATTTTCATACAAAATCGAACCTTTGTGCATTTGAAAAGACAACCTATGTTCAGTCGCATATTTCGTGGCAAACAAACAACTAACCCATTCCGTTGTGCAATGAAGAGGTAACATATATGCTGTTATACTGCAAAGCACACACGTTGCGCATTGAAGAATAACATATAACATATGTGCTGTTGCGCACAGTTCACTTGTTGCGTTGCAGTGCATACAAGAACTAACTCATTCCGTTGTGCATTGAAGAGTTATTGTAAACAATTTTTATTTGCCTTCTGAACACTAATTCCGACGTGCATTGAAGAGATAACATATGTGCTGCGGCATTACACTGCATTCAAGATTATAACCTGTTCCGTTATTTATTGAAGAGATAACACATAACATATTTGATTTCGCATTGCATTGACTAATTTATCTTGAAGAGATAATACATTTGCTTGTTGCATTTGCATACAAGAGCTAACTTAAGGCCCATTCACATGAAGAAAAATAACTATAAAGATAACGATAAAGTTATAGCAAAAGACCACTTCAGCGCGTAAAAAAAAAAGTTAGTGATCTTATATGCAATGCAATGCAGCAAATATATGAAATCTCTTCAATGTACAAAGGTATAAGCTATTTCTTGTATTCAATGCAATGAAACGTTATTCATTGCATTGAAATTGTCTCTTCAGCATCGCATATGTTAACTCTTCAATGCACAGCGGAATGAGTTAGTTCTTGTATGCACTGCAAAACAACAAGTGCATGGCTTATATGTTATTCTTCATTGCACGATGATTGCATGTGTTATTCATTGTCCGGTGCGCAATGCAATGCAAAAGCACGTATGTGATCTCTTTATTACACAACCAAATGAGTTCGACCTTCTATGCACTGTAATGCAAAATGATCATTTTTACATGTTATACATCTTCGATATACAACTTAAGTTAGTTGTTTGATATTACATGGGTTATTCTTCAACACGCACATGAAAATTGAAGTTCATATTATGTTATCTTTTCAATACACAAATGTATAAGTTAGTTGTATGCAAAGTAATGCGATAGCACATACGTTAAAAAAATGTCTTTTCAGTGCACAGAGGAATAACTTTAGATCTTCTTTGCAATTCTATGTGTTGTCTCTTCAAGAGCACATATGTTTAACTCTTCAATGCACAACGGAATAAGTTAGTTCTTGTATGCACTGCAAAACAACAAGTGCATGGCTTATATGTTATTCGTCATTGCATAACGATAGGTTCTGTGTGCAATGCACTGCAACAGCACATATTTTATCTCTTCATTGCACAACCAAGTTCGATATACAATGGAAGAAGTTTAACTGTTTTATGCAACGCAATGGAAACAACCAACGCATATTTCATTTGTTATTCTTAAAATGCACATCTGAGTAATTTAGTTCTTGTATGCAATGCAATGCAAGTGCGCCACATGTTATATCACATGTTCAGTGCAGAAAGGAATGTTAGCTCTTGTTTGCAAATGCAACAGCACATATTTTTTCTCTTCGATGCGTAAAAGAACAAGTTGAAGTGACTGTGAATGCAAATCCAATGCAGCAAATTAATAGTATGCAATAAAACAGAGAAGATGCCTTGAGTCATTCGTCAATGCAAAAGTCAATAAAAGTAATATGTATGCAATGCATATGCAAAAAAACACATATGTGTTAGCTCTTCAATGCACAACGGATTAAGTTAGTTCTTGCATGCAAAAAACACATATGTGTTAGCTCTTTAATGCACAACGGATTAAGTTAGTTCTTGCATGCAGTGGAATGAAAAAGTGTATATTTCATATGTCATTCTTAAATGCAAAATGGTTTTAGTTGTTCTTGTACGCAATTTAATGCGAAATCACATGTGTTACGTGTTATATCTTCAACAGCACACGTTAACTTTTCAATGCACAGCGGATTGAGTTAGTTCTTGAATGCACTGTAACGCAACAAGTGCATAAATTATATGTTATTCTTCAATGGCACAACATTGGACCGTATGTGCAATGCAATGCACGTATGTTATCTTAACGGAATAAGTTACTTATAATGCATTTTCAATGAAAAAGGCTCATGTTATGTTATCTCTTCAATACACAAATGTAAAAGTCAGTTGTTGTGTGCCAAGCAATGCAATAGAACATATGTCATATTTTGTCGTTTCAATGCACAGAAGAATAAGTTAGAACTTTATGCAATTCTACCTGTTATCTCTTCTACAGCACATATGTTAACTCTTCAATGTACAACGGAATGAGTTATTACTTGTATGCAATGCAACGCAACAAGTGCATAGCTTATATGTTATTCTTCATTGCACAACGATAGGTTCTGTGCGCAATGCACTGCAACAGCACGTATGTAATCTCTTTGATCTTATTTGCTATGTAATGCAAAATTCTCTTTACGTGTTATATCGTCGATATACAACGGAAGATAGTTATTTTATGCACTGCAAAGAAACACCTATGTTACACGTGTTATTCTTCAACGCACACCTGAATGAGTTAGTTCATTTATACAACGCAACGCAACGCAACAAGTGCATAACGTATGTTATTTTTCAATGCACAAACAGAATGAGTTAGTTCTTTTATACAATGCAACGAAACGAAAGTGCATAGCTTTATGTTATTCTTCGGTTGCACAACGTTGGATCATATGTATAATGCAATGCAATAGCAAATATGTTATCTTAACGGAATGAGTTAGTTCTTGTATGCATTGCATCGTAATGCCTCTATGCATTGTAATGTAAAGGCGCATGTAATGTTAACCCTTCATTACAACAAATGTATAATTTAGTTGTATGCAAAGCAAAACTATAGCACATGTTATGTGTTTTTCACTTGTGTTATTGTCTTTTCAGTGCACACTTCAACAGAGCATATGTTTAACTCTTCAATGCACAACGGAATTAAAGTGCTAATTGAAAAGCAACAAGTGCATCATTTATATTTTATTCTTCAATTTGCACAACGATAGTTTCTGTGTGATTCTCATTGCACACAAATTAGTTTTCTATGCATTGTAATGCTAAAAGTTCATGTTTCAAGTTATATCTTCGATATACAACGCTGTATACAAGAACTAACAAGAACTAACAAGACCCGTTGTGCATTGAAGAGTTAACATGTGCTGTTGAAGAGATAACACAACACATTTGATTTCGCATTGCGTTTGTAATCAACATATTAAATTTGGATTTAAGAATGACACATGACATACGCAGTTTTTCTGCTTTTCATGCAACTAACTTAATCCGTTTTGCATTGAAAAGCGTTTAACACGTATGTTCCGCATTGCATTGCATGCATAACCTGACTTTTATTGACTTTTGCTTTGAAGAGCCACATGAGACATACATGACACACATGTATTTGTTGCACACAATAACTGACTCAGTCCGTTGTGCTTTGAGCAGATATAACAATATATACGGTGTTGCATTTGCATACAAAATTGAACCTTTGTGCATTTGAAAAGACAACATATGTTCAGTCGCATTTTTCTTGGCAAACAAACGTGTGCAATGAAGAGATAACATATATGCTGTTATACTGCAAAGCACACACGTTGCGCATTGAAGAATAACATATAATATATGTGCTGTTGCGCACAGTTCACTTGTTGCGTTGCAGTGCATACAAGAACTAACTCATTCCGTTGTGCATTGAAGAGTTATTGTACACAAGGCAACGTTTATTTGCCTTCTGAACAATAACTAATTAATTCCGACGTGCATTGAAGAGATAACACATAACATATTTGATTTCGCATTGCATTAACTAACTTATCTTAAAGAGATAATACATTTGCTTGTTGCATTTGCATACAAGAGCTAACTTAAGGCCCATTCCCATGAAGAACAATAAATATAAAGATAACGATAATGCTAAAAGTTATAGCAAAAAGATATGCAAATGTAACAGCAAATGCAAGAGCATATACCATTTTCAGAGCATAAAAAAAAAAGTTAGTGATAGTGTATGCAATTCAATGCAGCAAATATGTGAAATCTCTTCAATGTACAAAGGTATAAGCTATTACTTGTATGCAATGCAATGAAACGTTATTCGTTGCATTGAAGTTATCTCTTCAACATCGCATATGTTAACTCTTCAATGCACAGCGGAATGAGTTAGTTCTTATATGCATTGCACAACAAGTGCATGGCTTATATGTTATTCTTCATTGCACGATGATAGGTCCGGAATGCAAAGACCCGCAATGCAAAGGCACATACATTTGCAACTGTATTGCAAAATGATCATGTTTACATGTTTTATATCTTCGATATACAACTGAAGTTAGTTGTTTTATGCAATGCAATAAAACAACCCATGTTACATGTGTTATTCTTCAACACACACCTGTGTTAGTTATTGTATACATTACAACAAAAGTTCATATTATATTATCTCTTCAATACACAAATGTATAAGTTAGTTGTATGCAAAGCAATGCGATAGCACATATGTTAAAATAATGTCTTTTCAGTGCACAGAGGAATAACTTCAATCTTCTTTGCAATTCTGTGTTATCTCTTCAAGAGTTGTTTAATGTTTAACTTTTCAATGAATAACGGAATAAGTTAGTTCTCGTATGCACTGCAAAGCAACAAGTGCATAGCTTATATGTTATTCGTCATTTCATACATAACGACAGGTTCTGTGTGCAATGCACTGCAACAGCACATATTCATTGCACAACCAAATTAGTAAGACCTTCTATGCACTGTACAAGTTATATCTTCTATATACAACGGAAGAAGTTTAATTGTTTTATCACATGTTCAGTGCAGAAAGGAATGTTAGCTCTTGTTTGCAAACGCAACAGCACATATTTTATCTCTTTATTGCGTAAAAGAACAAGTTTATGTGACCGTGCATGCAAAATGCAATGCAGCAAATATGTGATCTGTCATTTCTTCATTGTACAAATTAAATAGTATGCAATAAAACTGAGAACATGCGTTGTGTCATGTCAATGCAAAAGTCAATAAAAGTCATGTTATTTAGGCAATGCTTATGCACAAAAACACATATGTGTTAGCTCGTACATACAAATTGTCTATATTCATAACTGTAGATACAAATTGTCTATATTATATATTGTTTTTTTTGCTTCTTTTGCACTTGTCTATCGTGTATATTTGTATATTATTATTTTATTCTTTTTGTTATCTGTGTCTTGTCTTGTAGCTGTCACTCTGTTGCACTGTGGAGCTTTTGTCACTAAAACAAATTCCTAGTATGTGTAAACATACCTGGCAATAAAGCTCTTTCTGATTCTGATTCTTTCTGATTTTCAATGGACAACGGATTAAGTTAGTTCTTGCATGCAGTGGAATGAAAAAGTGTATATTTCATATGCCAATTCTTAAATGCAAAATGGTTTTAGTTGTTCTTGTACGCAATGTAATGCGAAATCACGTGTCACGTGTTATATCTTCAACAGCACACGTTAACTTTTCAATACACAGCGGATTGAGTTAGTTCTTGAATGCACTGTAACGCAACAAGTGCATAACTTATATGTTATTCTTCAGTTGCACAACATTGGATCGTATTGCATTGCATTGCACATATGTTATCTTAACGGAATAAGTTACTTGTATGCATTGCATTATAATGCATTTTCAATGGCACAAGGCTCATGTTATTTTATCTCTTCAATACACAAATGTAAAAGTGAGATGTTGTGTGCCAAGCAATGCAATAGCACATATGTCACGTTTTGTCGTTTCGATGCACAGAGGAATAAGTTAGAACTAAAGTTACAATATGAACAATATATGATGTTACATCAGCCATTCAGCAGTCTACTTGTTATCTCTTTTACAAGCATGAGTTAGTTCTTGTATATGCAAAGCAACGCATCAAGTGCATAGCTTATATATTATTCTTCATTGCACAACGATAGGTTCTGTGGGCAATGCACTGCAACAGCACATATGTAATCTCTTCTATGATCTTATTTGCTTTGTAATGCAAAATTATTTTTACATGTTATATCGTCGATATACAACGGAAGTTAATTATCTTATGCACTGCAAAGAAACACCTATGTTACATGTGTTATTCGTCAACGCACACCTGACTGAGTTAGTTCATGTATACAACGCAACGCAACAAGTGCATAACGTATATGTTATTTTTCAATGCGCAAACAGAATGAGGTAGTTCAATGCAATGAAACGAAAGTGCATAGCTTATGTTGTTCTTCAGTTGCACAACGTTGGATCATATGTGCAATGCAATGCAATAACACATATGTTATCTTAACGGAATGAGTTAGTTCTTGTATGCATTGCATCGTAATGCCTCTATGCATTGTAATTGCATGTAATGTTAACCCTTCATTACAACAAATGTATAATTTAGTTGTATGCAAAGCAAAACTATAGCACATATGTTATGTGTTTTTCACTTGTGTTATTGTCTTTTCAGTGCACACTTCAACAGAGCATATGTTTAACTCTTCAATGCACTGAAAATCAACAAGTGCATAATTTATATTTTATTCTTCAATTTGCACAACGATAGTTTCTGTGTGCAGTGCACTGCAACAGCATATATTTTAACTCTCATTGCACACAAATTAGTATAAAGAATAGGTTTAGTGACCGTGAATGCAAATACGGTGCATCAAATATGTGATGTATCTTCAATATCTTCAATGTACAAAGAAATATGCAATTTTTTGTATGCAAAGCAATAAAACAGAGAATGTCTCTTGTATCATTCTTCAATGCAAAAGGCATTACAAGTCAGGTTATGCGTGAAATGCAATGCGAAAATATATGCGTTAACTCTTCAATGCACAACCTTAGTTCATACATGTAGCGAAATGAAAAAGTGTGTATTTCATGTCATTCTTAAAAGCAAAATGGAATGTTGGAATGTACGTGTTACGAGTTATTTCTTGAATGCACTGCAACGCAACAAGTGCATAAGGTATATGTTAATTGTTCAATTGCACATATGCGCTTTTGCATGGCATTGCGTAGAAGTACTAAGTTACTTAGTTATGCATTTAAGAATAACACATGAAATATGCGGTGTCTCGTTGCATTCCATAACAAATAACTTAATCCGTTGTATGTTGAAGAGATAAAATGTAAAACAAGAGCATTACAGTACACAGTACATAGAAGAACTAACTCATTTGGTTGATCAATCAAGAAACAACAAGAAACAACATCTTATTACGGTGCATTGCTCACAGAATCTATCGTTGTACAAAGAAGAATAACATCAGTTAGTTTCACTTGTTAGTTTATTGTGTTAGCAGTCCACATTTGATATATTGAACATATTTCAGGCCCAGGAGTCGTCGATCATGAACTTACTATACACACTCAAATAATTCTGAAGTTAAATCAGCCATACAGAGATGCCCATAATTGACCTAATGGACATATATCTGGCTCGAGATTTCATGAATATTCAAAACAAACTCATTCACTCTTTTTCGACGTTACATCAGCCATAGAGATGTCCACATTTGAACTACTGAACACACTTCTGTCAAAACGGCCTAGATAATAAACTTTCTTTGTGGTCTCATTGACTGCTGATGTTACATCAGCTATATAGATAAATCCACATTTGACCTACTAAAAATATTTCAGACCAAAGAGTTATCAATCATGAACTTTCAATACATACTCATGGACTCCGTCTGATGTTACATCAGCCATTCAGTAGTCCATATTTGACGTAATGAACATATTTCTGGCCCAAGTGTCCTCAATCATGAATTTTTTATACATACTTATTTATTAAATATTTCTAATGTTACATCAGCCATAAAGTAGTCCATATTTGATGTAATGGACAAATATCTGACCCAAGAGTCATCGATCTGGAACTTTCTGTTCATTCAGTCCTGATGATACGTAAGCCATAAAGTAGTCCATATTTGACCTAATGAACATATTTCTGGCCCAAGTGTCCTCAATCATGAATTTTTCATACATACTTATTGATTATTTCTAATGTTACGTCAGCCATTCAGTTGTCCATATTTGACTCTCGTTCATGAACATTGAAAAAACTTTCATTGACTCTTTCTGATATTACATCAGCCATAAATAAGTCTTCATTTGACCTACTCAACATATTTCTGGCGCGAGTCCTCAACATGAACTTTCTATACATACTTCATTGACTCCTTGTGATGTTACGTCAGCCATACAGAAGTCCATATTTGAATTAATGAACATATTATCTGGCCCAAGAGTACTCGATCATGAACTTTCTATAATATGCTCACTGACTCCTGATGATACGTCAGCCATACAGTACTTCGTATTTGACCTATTGTAAGTTGATGAGTCTTCATATATGAATGCACTATCCATAATCATAGGCTCCTTTTGAAGGTAAATCAGCCATACAGAAGTCAATATTAGACCTAATGAACACATTTTTGACAAATTAGTCATCGTTCATGAACTTTCTATAACATACTCCTT
The DNA here is from genome assembly GCF_019924925.1 of Ctenopharyngodon idella. Classification (NCBI taxonomy): domain Eukaryota; kingdom Metazoa; phylum Chordata; class Actinopteri; order Cypriniformes; family Xenocyprididae; genus Ctenopharyngodon; species Ctenopharyngodon idella. The sequence goes on along the minus strand of NC_067229.1, from coordinate 23,774,157 downwards.
GACTCCTTCTGATGATACGTCAGCCATACTGTAGTCCATATTTGATTTAATGGACATATTTTGGTCGAAATACTCAATCTTGAACTATTTAATACATACTTATTGACTTTGTCTATTGATACGCCAGCCATACAGTAGCGAATATTTGACGAAAGTAAAGTTTTTTCTGGCCTAACAGTCCTCGATCATGAACTTTCTAAACATTCTCATTGACTCCATCTGATGTTACTTCAGCCATTCAGTACTCCATCCTCCTCTATCATGAACTTTCTATACATACTCATTGACTCCTTTTGATGTTACATCAGCCATTCAGTACTCCATATTTGGCCTACTAAATATAGTTCAGGCCCAAGAGTCTTAATGGACATATTTTGATCCAAAGAACACACCATCATGAACTTTTTTATACATACTTATTAACTTTGCCAGATGATACGTCAGCCATACAGTAGTGCATATTTGACTAACTTAAAGTTTTTTCTGGCCGAAGAGTTCACGATCATGAACTTTCTAAATATAGATATTGACTACTTCTGATATTACATCAGTCATAAAGTAGTCAATATTTGACCTACTGAACATATTTCTGGCCCAAGAGTCCTCTATCATGAACTTTCTGTAAATACTCATTGACTTCTTATGTTACATCAGTCATTCAGTAGTCCATATTTGACTCAATAAACACATTTTAGGCAAATTACTGGTCGATCTTGAACTTTCTATTTCTGATTATTGACTCTTTCTGATGATACGTCAGCCATACTATATTCCATATTTGACCTAATGGACGTATTGAATTGTCCAATAGAATGCTCAATCTTGATTTTTTATACATACCTATTGACTGTATCTGATATTACATCAGCCATTCACTAGTCCATATTTGACCTTCTCAACATGTTTCTGGCCCAAGAGTTGTCGATCTGTAATTTTAAATTCCTATTCATTCAGTCCTTCTGATAATACATCAACAATAAAGTAGTCAATATTTGACCTACTGAACATATTTCTGGCCCAGTAGTATAAAATCATGAATTTTTCATACATAATCATTGACTTCTTCTCATGTTAAATCAGCCATTCAATACTCCATTTTTCACCTACTAAACATATTTCAGGCCCAAGAGTCATCAATCATGAACTTTGTATACATATTCACTGACTCCTTTTGATGTTACATCAGCCATTCAGTACTCCATTTTTGACCTACTAAACATATTTCAGGCCCAAGAGTCATCAATCATGAACTTTCTATACATACTCATTGACTCTTGATTTTAATTCAGCCAATCAACTAGACCATATTTGACCTTCTGAACATGTTTCTGGCCCAAGAGTCGTCGATCATGAACTTACTATACATACTCATTGACTACTTCTGTTATTACATCAGCTATAAAGTAGTCAATATTTGACCTTCTGAACATATTTCTGGCCAAAGAGTCCTCTATCATGAACTTTCTATACATACTCATTGACTCTTGATTTTACGTCAGCCATTCAGTAGTCCATATTTGACTCAATAAACACATTTTTGACAAATTACTCGTCGATCTTGAACTTTCTGTTTCTGAATATTGACTCCTTCTGATGATACGTCAGCCATACTATATTCAATATTTGACCTAATGGACATATTTAATTGTCCAATAGAATGCTCAATCTTTATTTTTTTATACATACCTATTGACTCTATCTGATGTTACATCAGCCATTAAGTACTCCATCCTCCTCTATCATGAACTTTCTATACATACTCATTGACTCCTTTTGATGTTACATCAGCCATTCAGTACTCCATATTTGGCCTACTAAACATAGTTCAGGCCCAAGAGTCCTCTATCATGAACTTTCTATACATTCTCATTGACTCATTCCGATTATACATCAGCCATTCAGTAGTCCATATTTGACCTTCTGAACATATTTCTTGCCCCAGTACTTGTTCATGAACACATTTTTGACAAATTAGTCATCGATCATGAACTTTCTACAACATACTCATTGACTCCTTCTGATGATACGTCAGCCATACTGAATTCCATATTTGAATTAATGGACATAGTTTGGTCCAAAGAATACTCAATCTTGAACTTTTTTAAACATGCTTATTGATTTTGTCTATTGATACGTCAGCCATTCAGTACTTCATATTTGACATACAAAACATATTTCAGGCTCAAGAGTCATCAATTATGATCTTTCTATACATACTCATTGACTCCTTCTGATATTACATCAGCCATTCACTAGTCCATATTTGACCTTCTCAACATGTTTCTGGCCCAAGAGTCGTCGATCTGTAACTTTCAATTCCTATTCATTCAGTTCTTCTGATATTACATCAGCCATAAAGTAGTCAATATTTGACCTGCTGAACATATTTCTGGCCCAATAATTTAAAATCATGAATTTTTCATACATACTCATTGACTACGTCTGATGTTACATCAGCAATTCAGTACTCCATTTTTGACCCTACTACACATATTTCAGGCCCAATGGTCGTCGATCATGAACTTACTATACACTCACTGATTACTTCTGATGTTACATCAGCCATTCAGTACTCCATTTTTGACCTACTAAACATATTTCAGGCCCGAGAGTCATCAATCATGAACCTTTTAAACATACTCATTGACTCTTGATTTTACATCAGCCATTCACTAGTCCATATTTGACCTTCTGAACATGTTTCTGGCCCAAGAGTCGTTGATCATGAACTTACTATACATACTCATTGACTACTTCTGATATTACATCAGCCATAAAGTAGTCAATATTTGACCTACTGAACATATTTCTGGCCCAAGAGTCCTCTATCACGAACTTTCTGTAAATACTCATTGACTCCTTATGTTACATCAGCCATTCAGTAGTCCATATTTGACTCAATAAACACATTTTTGACAAATTACTTGTCGATCTTGAACTTTCAATTTCTGATTATTGACTCTTTCTGATGATACGTCAGCCATACTATATTCCATATTTGACCTAATAGACATATTTAATTGTCCAATAGAATGCTCAATCTTGATTTTTCATACATACCTATTGACTGTATCTGATATTACATTAGCCATTCACTAGTCCATATTTAACCTTCTCAACATGTTTCTGGCCCAAGAGTTGTCGATCTGGAACTTTCAATTCATATTCATTCAGTCCTTCTGATAATACTTCAGCCATAAAGTAGTCAATATTTGACCTACTAAACATATTTCTGGCCCAATAGTCCTAAATCATGAATTTTTCATACATACTCTTTGAAAACTTCTGATGTTACATCAGCCATTCAATACTCCATATTTGACCTACTAAACATATTTCAGGCCCAAGAGTCGTCGATCATGAGCTTACTATACTTACTCACTGACTACTTCTGATATTACATCAGCCATAAAGTAGTCAATATCTGACCTACTGAACATATTTCTGGCCCAAGAGTCCTCTATCATGTACTTTCTATACATACTCATTGACTCATTCCGATTATACATCAGCCATTCAGTAGTCCATATTTGACGTTCTGAACATATTTCTGGCCCAAGAGTCCTTTATCATGAACTTTCTATACATACTCATTGACTCATTCCGATTATACATCAGCCATTCGGTAGTCCATATTGCACCTTCTTAACATATATCTGGCCCAAGAGTACTCGTTCATGAACACATTTTTGACAAATTAGTCATCGATCATGAACTTTCTACAACATGCTCATTGACTCCTTCTGATGATAAGTCGGCCATAATGTATTCCATAATTGACTTAATGGACATAATTTGATTCAAAGAACACACCATCATGAACTTTTTTATACATACTTATTGACTTTGCCTGATGATACATCAGCCATACAGTAGTGCATATTTGACTAACTTTAAGTTTTTTCTGGCCGAAGAGTCCACGATCATGAACTTTCTAAACATACTCATTGACTACTTCTGATGATACGTCAGCCATGTTGTATTCCATATTTGACTAAATGGACATAGTTTGGTTTCAATTATGAACTTTCTATACATACTCATTGACTCCTTTTGACATTACATCAGCCATTGACTAATCCATATTTGACCTTCTCAACATGTTTCTGGCCCAAGAGTTGTCGATCTGTAATTTTAAATTCCTATTCATTCAGTCCTTCTGATAATACGTCAGCCATAAAGTAGTCAATATTTGACCTACTGAACATATTTCTGGCCCAATAGTATAAAATCATGAATTTTTCATACATAATCATTGACTTCTTCTGATGTTACATCAGCCATTCAATACTCCATTGTTGACCTACTAAACATATTTCTGGCCCAAGAGTCCTCTATCATGAACTTACTGTACATACTCATTGACTACTTCTGATATTACATCAGCTATAAAGTAGTCAATATTTGACCTACTGAACATATTTCTGGCCCAAGAGTCCTCTATCATGAACTTTCTATACATACTCATTGACTCACTCCGATTATACATCAGCCATTCAGTAGTCCATACTTGACCTTCTGAACATATTTCTGGCCCAAGAGTACTCGTTCATGAACACATTTTTGACAAATTAGTCATCGATCATGAACTTTCTAAAACATACTCATTGACTCCTTCTGATGATAAGTCGGCCATAATGTATTCCATAATTGACTTAATGGACATATTTTGATCCAAAGAACACACCATCATGAACTTTTTTATACATACTTATTAACTTTGCCTGATGATACTTCAGCCATACAGTAGTGCATATTTGACTAACTTTAAGTTTTTTCTGACCGAAGAGTCCACGTTCATGAACTTTCTAAACATACTCATTGACTACTTCTGATGATACGTCAGCCATATTGTATTCCATATTTGACTTAATGGACATAGTTTGGTTTCAATTATGAACTTTCTATACATACTCATTGACTCCTTCTGATATTACATCAGCCATTCACTAGTCCATATATGACCTTCTCAACATGTTTCTAGCCCAAGATTCGTCGATCTGTAATTTTAAATTCCTTTTTAGTCAGTCCTTCTGATAATACGTAGGCCATAAAGTCGTCAATATTTGACCTACTGAACATTTTTCTGGCCCAATAGTATAAAATCATGAATATTTCATACATAATCACTGACTACGTCTGATGTTACATCAGCCATTCAATACTCCATTTTTTACCTACTAAACATATTTCAGGACCAAGAGTCATCAATCATGAACTTTCTATACATACTCACTGACTACTTTTGATTTTACATCAGCCACTCACTAGTCCATATTTGACCTTCTGAACATGTTTCTGACCCAAGAGTCGTCGATCATGAACTTACTATACATAGTCATTGACTACTTCTGATATTACATCAGCCATCAAGTAGTCAATATTTGACCTACTGAACATGTATCTGGCCCAAGAGTCCTCTATCATAAACTTTCTATACATACTCATAGACTCTAGATATTACATCAGCCATTCAGTAGTCCATATTTGACCCAATGAACACATTTTTGACAAATTAGTCGTCCATCTTGAACTTTCTGTTTCTGAATATTGACTCCTTCTGATGATACGTCAGCCATACTATATTCCATATTTGACCTAATGGACATATTTAATTGTCCAATAGAATGCTCAATCTTTATTTTTTTATACATACCTATTGACTCTATCTGATGTTACATCAGCCATTAAGTACTCCATCCTCCTCTATCATGAACTTTCTATACATACTCATTGACTCCTTTTGATGTTACATCAGCCATTCAGTACTCCATATTTGGCCTACTAAACATAGTTCAGGCCCAAGAATCCTCTATCATGAACTTTCTATATATTCTCATTGACTCATTCCGATTGTACATCAGCCATTCAGTAGTCCATATTTGACCTTCTGAACATATTTCTTGCCCCAGTACTTGTTCATGAACACATTTTTGACAAATTAGTCATCGATCATGAACTTTCTACAACATACTCATTGACTCCTTCTGATGATACGTCAGCCATACTGAATTCCATATTTGAATTAATGGACATAGTTTGGTCCAAAGAATACTCAATCTTGAACTTTTTTAAACATGCTTATTGACTTTGTCTATTGATACGTCAGCCATTCAGTACTCCATATTTGACATACAAAACATATTTCAGGCTCAAGAGTCATCAGTTATGATCTTTCTATACATACTCATTGACTCCTTCTGATATTACATCAGCCATTCACTAGTCCATATTTGACCTTCTCAACATGTTTCTGGCCCAAGAGTCGTCGATCTGTAACTTTCAATTCCTATTCATTCAGTTCTTCTGATAATACGTCAGCCATAAAGTAGTCAATATTTGACCTACTGAACATATTTTTGGCCCAATAGTCCTAAATAATGAATTTTTCATACATAATCATTGACTACGTCTGATGTTACATCAGCCATATAGTACTCCATTTTTGAACTACTAAACATATTTCAGGCCCAAGAGTCATCAATCATGAACTTACTATACATACTCATTGACTACTTCTGATATTACATCAGCCATAAAGTAGTCAATATTTGACCTGCTGAACATATTTCTGGCCCAATCATTTAAAATCATGAATTTTTCATACATACTCATTGACTACGTCTGATGTTACATCAGCAATTCAATACTCCATTTTTGACCCTACTACACATATTTCAGGCCCAAGAGTCGTCGATTATGAACTTACTATACATACTCACTGACTACTTCTGATGTTACATCAGCCATTCAGTACTCCATTTTTGACCTACTAAACATATTTCAGGCCCGAGAGTCATCAATCATGAACCTTTTAAACATACTCATTGACTCTTGATTTTACATCAGCCATTCACTAGTCCATATTTGACCTTCTGAACATGTTTCTGGCCCAAGAGTCGTCGATCATGAACTTACTATACATACTCATTGACTACTTCTGATATTACATCAACCATAAAGTAGTCAATATTTGACCTACTGAACATATTTCTGGCCCAAGAGTCCTCTATCATGAACTTTCTGTAAATACTCATTGACTCCTTATGTTACATCAGCCATTCACTAGTCCATATTTGACTCAATAAACACATTTTTGACAAATTACTCGTCGATCTTGAACTTTCTATTTCTGATTATTGACTCTTTCTGATGATACGTCAGCCATACTATATTCCATATTTGACCTAATGGACGTATTTAATTGTCCAATAGAATGCTCAATCTTGATTTTTTATACATACCTATTGACTGTATCTGATATTACATCAGCCATTCACTAGTCCATATTTGACCTTCTCAACATGTTTCTGGCCCAAGAGTTGTCGATCTGTAATTTTAAATTCCTATTCATTCAGTCCTTCTGATAATACGTCAGCCATAAAGTAGTCAATATTTGACCTACTGAACATATTTCTGGCCCAATAGTATAAAATCATGAATTTTTCATACATAATCATTGACTTCTTCTGATGTTACATCAGCCATTCAATACTCCATTTTTCACCTACTAAACATATTTCAGGCCAAGAGTCATCAATCATGAACTTTGTATACATATTCACTGACTCCTTTTGATGTTACATCAGCCATTCAGTACTCCATTTTTGACCTACTAAACATATTTCATGCCCAAGAGTCATCAATCATGAACTTACTATACATACTCATTGACTACTTCTAATGTTACATCAGCCATCAAGTAGTCAATATTTGACCTACTGAACATGTATCTGGCCCAAGAGTCCTCTATCATAAACTTTCTATACATACTCATAGACTCTAGATATTACATCAGCCATTCAGTAGTCCATATTTGACCCAATGAACACATTTTTGACAAATTAGTCGTCGATCTTGAACTTTCTGTTTCTGAATATTGACTCCTTCTGATGATACGTCAGCCATACTATATTCCATATTTGACCTAATGGACATGTTTAATTGTCCAATAGAATGCTCAATCTTTATTTTTTTATACATACCTATTGACTCTATCTGATGTTACATCAGCCATTAAGTACTCCATCCTCCTCTATCATGAACTTTCTATACATACTCATTGACTCCTTTTGATGTTACATCAGCCATTCAGTACTCCATATTTGGCCTACTAAACATAGTTCAGGCCCAAGAGTCCTCTATCATGAACTTTCTATACATTCTCATTGACTCATTCCGATTGTACATCAGCCATTCAGTAGTCCATATTTGACCTTCTGAACATATTTCTTGCCCCAGTACTTGTTCATGAACACATTTTTGACAAATTAGTCATCGATCATGAACTTTCTACAACATACTCATTGACTCCTGATGATACGTCAGCCATACTGAATTCCATATTTGAATTAATGGACATAGTTTGGTCCAAAGAATACTCAATCTTGAACTTTTTTAAACATGCTTATTGACTTTGTCTATTGATACGTCAGCCATTCAGTACTCCATATTTGACATACAAAACATATTTCAGGCTCAAGAGTCATCAGTTATGATCTTTCTATACATACTCATTGACTCCTTCTGATATTACATCAGCCATTCACTAGTCCATATTTGACCTTCTCAACATGTTTCTGGCCCAAGAGTCGTCGATCTGTAACTTTCAATTCCTATTCATTCAGTTCTTCTGATAATACGTCAGCCATAAAGTAGTCAATATTTGACCTACTGAACATATTTTTGGCCCAATAGTCCTAAATAATGAATTTTTCATACATAATCATTGACTACGTCTCATGTTACATCAGCCATATAGTACTCCATTTTTGAACTACTAAACATATTTCAGGCCCAAGAGTCATCAATCATGAACTTACTATACATACTCATTGACTACTTCTGATATTACATCAGCCATAAAGTAGTCAATATATGACCTGCTGAACATATTTCTGGCCCAATCATTTAAAATCATGAATTTTTCATACATACTCATTGACTACGTCTGATGTTACATCAGCAATTCAATACTCCATTTTTGACCCTACTACACATATTTCAGGCCCAAGAGTCGTCGATTATGAACTTACTATACATACTCACTGACTACTTCTGATGTTACATCAGCCATTCAGTACTCCATTTTTGACCTACTAAACATATTTCAGGCCCGAGAGTCATCAATCATGAACCTTTTAAACATACTCATTGACTCTTGATTTTACATCAGCCATTCACTAGTCCATATTTGACCTTCTGAACATGTTTCTGGCCCAAGAGTCGTCGATCATGAACTTACTATACATACTCATTGACTACTTCTGATATTACATCAACCATAAAGTAGTCAATATTTGACCTACTGAACATATTTCTGGCCCAAGAGTCCTCTATCATGAACTTTCTGTAAATACTCATTGACTCCTTATGTTACATCAGCCATTCACTAGTCCATATTTGACTCAATAAACACATTTTTGACAAATTACTCGTCGATCTTGAACTTTCTATTTCTGATTATTGACTCTTTCTGATGATACGTCAGCCATACTATATTCCATATTTGACCTAATGGACGTATTTAATTGTCCAATAGAATGCTCAATCTTGATTTTTTATACATACCTATTGACTGTATCTGATATTACATCAGCCATTCACTAGTCCATATTTGACCTTCTCAACATGTTTCTGGCCCAAGAGTTGTCGATCTGTAATTTTAAATTCCTATTCATTCAGTCCTTCTGATAATACGTCAGCCATAAAGTAGTCAATATTTGACCTACTGAACATATTTCTGGCCCAATAGTATAAAATCATGAATTTTTCATACATAATCATTGACTTCTTCTGATGTTACATCAGCCATTCAATACTCCATTTTTCACCTACTAAACATATTTCAGGCCAAGAGTCATCAATCATGAACTTTGTATACATATTCACTGACTCCTTTTGATGTTACATCAGCCATTCAGTACTCCATTTTTGACCTACTAAACATATTTCATGCCCAAGAGTCATCAATCATGAACTTACTATACATACTCATTGACTACTTCTAATGTTACATCAGCCATCAAGTAGTCAATATTTGACCTACTGAACATGTATCTGGCCCAAGAGTCCTCTATCATAAACTTTCTATACATACTCATAGACTCTAGATATTACATCAGCCATTCAGTAGTCCATATTTGACCCAATGAACACATTTTTGACAAATTAGTCGTCGATCTTGAACTTTCTGTTTCTGAATATTGACTCCTTCTGATGATACGTCAGCCATACTATATTCCATATTTGACCTAATGGACATGTTTAATTGTCCAATAGAATGCTCAATCTTTATTTTTTTATACATACCTATTGACTCTATCTGATGTTACATCAGCCATTAAGTACTCCATCCTCCTCTATCATGAACTTTCTATACATACTCATTGACTCCTTTTGATGTTACATCAGCCATTCAGTACTCCATATTTGGCCTACTAAACATAGTTCAGGCCCAAGAGTCCTCTATCATGAACTTTCTATACATTCTCATTGACTCATTCCGATTGTACATCAGCCATTCAGTAGTCCATATTTGACCTTCTGAACATATTTCTTGCCCCAGTACTTGTTCATGAACACATTTTTGACAAATTAGTCATCGATCATGAACTTTCTACAACATACTCATTGACTCCTGATGATACGTCAGCCATACTGAATTCCATATTTGAATTAATGGACATAGTTTGGTCCAAAGAATACTCAATCTTGAACTTTTTTAAACATGCTTATTGACTTTGTCTATTGATACGTCAGCCATTCAGTACTCCATATTTGACATACAAAACATATTTCAGGCTCAAGAGTCATCAGTTATGATCTTTCTATACATACTCATTGACTCCTTCTGATATTACATCAGCCATTCACTAGTCCATATTTGACCTTCTCAACATGTTTCTGGCCCAAGAGTCGTCGATCTGTAACTTTCAATTCCTATTCATTCAGTTCTTCTGATAATACGTCAGCCATAAAGTAGTCAATATTTGACCTACTGAACATATTTTTGGCCCAATAGTCCTAAATAATGAATTTTTCATACATAATCATTGACTACGTCTCATGTTACATCAGCCATATAGTACTCCATTTTTGAACTACTAAACATATTTCAGGCCCAAGAGTCATCAATCATGAACTTACTATACATACTCATTGACTACTTCTGATATTACATCAGCCATAAAGTAGTCAATATATGACCTGCTGAACATATTTCTGGCCCAATCATTTAAAATCATGAATTTTTCATACATACTCATTGACTACGTCTGATGTTACATCAGCAATTCAATACTCCATTTTTGACCCTACTACACATATTTCAGGCCCAAGAGTCGTCGATTATGAACTTACTATACATACTCACTGACTACTTCTGATGTTACATCAGCCATTCAGTACTCCATTTTTGACCTACTAAACATATTTCAGGCCCGAGAGTCATCAATCATGAACCTTTTAAACATACTCATTGACTCTTGATTTTACATCAGCCATTCACTAGTCCATATTTGACCTTCTGAACATGTTTCTGGCCCAAGAGTCGTCGATCATGAACTTACTATACATACTCATTGACTACTTCTGATATTACATCAACCATAAAGTAGTCAATATTTGACCTACTGAACATATTTCTGGCCCAAGAGTCCTCTATCATGAACTTTCTGTAAATACTCATTGACTCCTTATGTTACATCAGCCATTCACTAGTCCATATTTGACTCAATAAACACATTTTTGACAAATTACTCGTCGATCTTGAACTTTCTATTTCTGATTATTGACTCTTTCTGATGATACGTCAGCCATACTATATTCCATATTTGACCTAATGGACGTATTTAATTGTCCAATAGAATGCTCAATCTTGATTTTTTATACATACCTATTGACTGTATCTGATATTACATCAGCCATTCACTAGTCCATATTTGACCTTCTCAACATGTTTCTGGCCCAAGAGTTGTCGATCTGTAATTTTAAATTCCTATTCATTCAGTCCTTCTGATAATACGTCAGCCATAAAGTAGTCAATATTTGACCTACTGAACATATTTCTGGCCCAATAGTATAAAATCATGAATTTTTCATACATAATCATTGACTTCTTCTGATGTTACATCAGCCATTCAATACTCCATTTTTCACCTACTAAACATATTTCAGGCCAAGAGTCATCAATCATGAACTTTGTATACATATTCACTGACTCCTTTTGATGTTACATCAGCCATTCAGTACTCCATTTTTGACCTACTAAACATATTTCATGCCCAAGAGTCATCAATCATGAACTTACTATACATACTCATTGACTACTTCTAATGTTACATCAGCCATCAAGTAGTCAATATTTGACCTACTGAACATGTATCTGGCCCAAGAGTCCTCTATCATAAACTTTCTATACATACTCATAGACTCTAGATATTACATCAGCCATTCAGTAGTCCATATTTGACCCAATGAACACATTTTTGACAAATTAGTCGTCGATCTTGAACTTTCTGTTTCTGAATATTGACTCCTTCTGATGATACGTCAGCCATACTATATTCCATATTTGACCTAATGGACATGTTTAATTGTCCAATAGAATGCTCAATCTTTATTTTTTTATACATACCTATTGACTCTATCTGATGTTACATCAGCCATTAAGTACTCCATCCTCCTCTATCATGAACTTTCTATACATACTCATTGACTCCTTTTGATGTTACATCAGCCATTCAGTACTCCATATTTGGCCTACTAAACATAGTTCAGGCCCAAGAGTCCTCTATCATGAACTTTCTATACATTCTCATTGACTCATTCCGATTGTACATCAGCCATTCAGTAGTCCATATTTGACCTTCTGAACATATTTCTTGCCCCAGTACTTGTTCATGAACACATTTTTGACAAATTAGTCATCGATCATGAACTTTCTACAACATACTCATTGACTCCTGATGATACGTCAGCCATACTGAATTCCATATTTGAATTAATGGACATAGTTTGGTCCAAAGAATACTCAATCTTGAACTTTTTTAAACATGCTTATTGACTTTGTCTATTGATACGTCAGCCATTCAGTACTCCATATTTGACATACAAAACATATTTCAGGCTCAAGAGTCATCAGTTATGATCTTTCTATACATACTCATTGACTCCTTCTGATATTACATCAGCCATTCACTAGTCCATATTTGACCTTCTCAACATGTTTCTGGCCCAAGAGTCGTCGATCTGTAACTTTCAATTCCTATTCATTCAGTTCTTCTGATAATACGTCAGCCATAAAGTAGTCAATATTTGACCTACTGAACATATTTTTGGCCCAATAGTCCTAAATAATGAATTTTTCATACATAATCATTGACTACGTCTCATGTTACATCAGCCATATAGTACTCCATTTTTGAACTACTAAACATATTTCAGGCCCAAGAGTCATCAATCATGAACTTACTATACATACTCATTGACTACTTCTGATATTACATCAGCCATAAAGTAGTCAATATATGACCTGCTGAACATATTTCTGGCCCAATCATTTAAAATCATGAATTTTTCATACATACTCATTGACTACGTCTGATGTTACATCAGCAATTCAATACTCCATTTTTGACCCTACTACACATATTTCAGGCCCAAGAGTCGTCGATTATGAACTTACTATACATACTCACTGACTACTTCTGATGTTACATCAGCCATTCAGTACTCCATTTTTGACCTACTAAACATATTTCAGGCCCGAGAGTCATCAATCATGAACCTTTTAAACATACTCATTGACTCTTGATTTTACATCAGCCATTCACTAGTCCATATTTGACCTTCTGAACATGTTTCTGGCCCAAGAGTCGTCGATCATGAACTTACTATACATACTCATTGACTACTTCTGATATTACATCAACCATAAAGTAGTCAATATTTGACCTACTGAACATATTTCTGGCCCAAGAGTCCTCTATCATGAACTTTCTGTAAATACTCATTGACTCCTTATGTTACATCAGCCATTCACTAGTCCATATTTGACTCAATAAACACATTTTTGACAAATTACTCGTCGATCTTGAACTTTCTATTTCTGATTATTGACTCTTTCTGATGATACGTCAGCCATACTATATTCCATATTTGACCTAATGGACGTATTTAATTGTCCAATAGAATGCTCAATCTTGATTTTTTATACATACCTATTGACTGTATCTGATATTACATCAGCCATTCACTAGTCCATATTTGACCTTCTCAACATGTTTCTGGCCCAAGAGTTGTCGATCTGTAATTTTAAATTCCTATTCATTCAGTCCTTCTGATAATACGTCAGCCATAAAGTAGTCAATATTTGACCTACTGAACATATTTCTGGCCCAATAGTATAAAATCATGAATTTTTCATACATAATCATTGACTTCTTCTGATGTTACATCAGCCATTCAATACTCCATTTTTCACCTACTAAACATATTTCAGGCCAAGAGTCATCAATCATGAACTTTGTATACATATTCACTGACTCCTTTTGATGTTACATCAGCCATTCAGTACTCCATTTTTGACCTACTAAACATATTTCATGCCCAAGAGTCATCAATCATGAACTTACTATACATACTCATTGACTACTTCTAATGTTACATCAGCCATCAAGTAGTCAATATTTGACCTACTGAACATGTATCTGGCCCAAGAGTCCTCTATCATAAACTTTCTATACATACTCATAGACTCTAGATATTACATCAGCCATTCAGTAGTCCATATTTGACCCAATGAACACATTTTTGACAAATTAGTCGTCGATCTTGAACTTTCTGTTTCTGAATATTGACTCCTTCTGATGATACGTCAGCCATACTATATTCCATATTTGACCTAATGGACATGTTTAATTGTCCAATAGAATGCTCAATCTTTATTTTTTTATACATACCTATTGACTCTATCTGATGTTACATCAGCCATTAAGTACTCCATCCTCCTCTATCATGAACTTTCTATACATACTCATTGACTCCTTTTGATGTTACATCAGCCATTCAGTACTCCATATTTGGCCTACTAAACATAGTTCAGGCCCAAGAGTCCTCTATCATGAACTTTCTATACATTCTCATTGACTCATTCCGATTGTACATCAGCCATTCAGTAGTCCATATTTGACCTTCTGAACATATTTCTTGCCCCAGTACTTGTTCATGAACACATTTTTGACAAATTAGTCATCGATCATGAACTTTCTACAACATACTCATTGACTCCTGATGATACGTCAGCCATACTGAATTCCATATTTGAATTAATGGACATAGTTTGGTCCAAAGAATACTCAATCTTGAACTTTTTTAAACATGCTTATTGACTTTGTCTATTGATACGTCAGCCATTCAGTACTCCATATTTGACATACAAAACATATTTCAGGCTCAAGAGTCATCAGTTATGATCTTTCTATACATACTCATTGACTCCTTCTGATATTACATCAGCCATTCACTAGTCCATATTTGACCTTCTCAACATGTTTCTGGCCCAAGAGTCGTCGATCTGTAACTTTCAATTCCTATTCATTCAGTTCTTCTGATAATACGTCAGCCATAAAGTAGTCAATATTTGACCTACTGAACATATTTTTGGCCCAATAGTCCTAAATAATGAATTTTTCATACATAATCATTGACTACGTCTCATGTTACATCAGCCATATAGTACTCCATTTTTGAACTACTAAACATATTTCAGGCCCAAGAGTCATCAATCATGAACTTACTATACATACTCATTGACTACTTCTGATATTACATCAGCCATAAAGTAGTCAATATATGACCTGCTGAACATATTTCTGGCCCAATCATTTAAAATCATGAATTTTTCATACATACTCATTGACTACGTCTGATGTTACATCAGCAATTCAATACTCCATTTTTGACCCTACTACACATATTTCAGGCCCAAGAGTCGTCGATTATGAACTTACTATACATACTCACTGACTACTTCTGATGTTACATCAGCCATTCAGTACTCCATTTTTGACCTACTAAACATATTTCAGGCCCGAGAGTCATCAATCATGAACCTTTTAAACATACTCATTGACTCTTGATTTTACATCAGCCATTCACTAGTCCATATTTGACCTTCTGAACATGTTTCTGGCCCAAGAGTCGTCGATCATGAACTTACTATACATACTCATTGACTACTTCTGATATTACATCAACCATAAAGTAGTCAATATTTGACCTACTGAACATATTTCTGGCCCAAGAGTCCTCTATCATGAACTTTCTGTAAATACTCATTGACTCCTTATGTTACATCAGCCATTCACTAGTCCATATTTGACTCAATAAACACATTTTTGACAAATTACTCGTCGATCTTGAACTTTCTATTTCTGATTATTGACTCTTTCTGATGATACGTCAGCCATACTATATTCCATATTTGACCTAATGGACGTATTTAATTGTCCAATAGAATGCTCAATCTTGATTTTTTATACATACCTATTGACTGTATCTGATATTACATCAGCCATTCACTAGTCCATATTTGACCTTCTCAACATGTTTCTGGCCCAAGAGTTGTCGATCTGTAATTTTAAATTCCTATTCATTCAGTCCTTCTGATAATACGTCAGCCATAAAGTAGTCAATATTTGACCTACTGAACATATTTCTGGCCCAATAGTATAAAATCATGAATTTTTCATACATAATCATTGACTTCTTCTGATGTTACATCAGCCATTCAATACTCCATTTTTCACCTACTAAACATATTTCAGGCCAAGAGTCATCAATCATGAACTTTGTATACATATTCACTGACTCCTTTTGATGTTACATCAGCCATTCAGTACTCCATTTTTGACCTACTAAACATATTTCATGCCCAAGAGTCATCAATCATGAACTTACTATACATACTCATTGACTACTTCTAATGTTACATCAGCCATCAAGTAGTCAATATTTGACCTACTGAACATGTATCTGGCCCAAGAGTCCTCTATCATAAACTTTCTATACATACTCATAGACTCTAGATATTACATCAGCCATTCAGTAGTCCATATTTGACCCAATGAACACATTTTTGACAAATTAGTCGTCGATCTTGAACTTTCTGTTTCTGAATATTGACTCCTTCTGATGATACGTCAGCCATACTATATTCCATATTTGACCTAATGGACATGTTTAATTGTCCAATAGAATGCTCAATCTTTATTTTTTTATACATACCTATTGACTCTATCTGATGTTACATCAGCCATTAAGTACTCCATCCTCCTCTATCATGAACTTTCTATACATACTCATTGACTCCTTTTGATGTTACATCAGCCATTCAGTACTCCATATTTGGCCTACTAAACATAGTTCAGGCCCAAGAGTCCTCTATCATGAACTTTCTATACATTCTCATTGACTCATTCCGATTGTACATCAGCCATTCAGTAGTCCATATTTGACCTTCTGAACATATTTCTTGCCCCAGTACTTGTTCATGAACACATTTTTGACAAATTAGTCATCGATCATGAACTTTCTACAACATACTCATTGACTCCTTCTGATGATACGTCAGCCATACTGAATTCCATATTTGAATTAATGGACATAGTTTGGTCCAAAGAATACTCAATCTTGAACTTTTTTAAACATGCTTATTGACTTTGTCTATTGATACGTCAGCCATTCAGTACTCCATATTTGACATACAAAACATATTTCAGGCTCAAGAGTCATCAGTTATGATCTTTCTATACATACTCATTGACTCCTTCTGATATTACATCAGCCATTCACTAGTCTATATTTGACCTTCTCAACATGTTTCTGGCCCAAGAGTCGTCGATCTGTAACTTTCAATTCCTATTCATTCAGTTCTTCTGATAATACGTCAGCCATAAAGTAGTCAATATTTGACCTACTGAACATATTTTTGGCCCAATAGTCCTAAATAATGAATTTTTCATACATAATCATTGACTACGTCTGATGTTACATCAGCCATATAGTACTTCATTTTTGAACTACTAAACATATTTCAGGCCCAAGAGTCATCAATCATGAACTTACTATACATACTCATTGACTACTTCTGATATTACATCAGCCATAAAGTAGTCAATATTTGACCTGCTGAACATATTTCTGGCCCAATAATTTAAAATCATGAATTTTTCATACATAATCATTGACTTCTTCTGATGTTACATCAGCCATTCAATACTCCATTTTTCACCTACTAAACATATTTCAGGCCAAGAGTCATCAATCATGAACTTTGTATACATATTCACTGACTCCTTTTGATGTTACATCAGCCATTCAGTACTCCATTTTTGACCTACTAAACATATTTCATGCCCAAGAGTCATCAATCATGAACTTACTATACATACTCATTGACTACTTCTGATATTACATCAGCCATAAAGTAGTCAATATTTGACCTACTGAACATATTTCTGGCCCAAAAGTCCTCTATCATGTACTTTCTATACATACTCATTGACTCATTCCGATTATACATCAGCCATTCAGTAGTCCATATTTGACCTTCTCAACATGTTTCTGGCCCAAGAGTCGTCGATCTGGAACTTTCAATTCATATTCATTTAGTCCTTCTGATAATACTTCAGCCATAAAGTAGTCAATATTTGACCTACTAAACATATTTCTGGCCCAATAGTCCTAAATCATGAATTTTTCATACATACTCTTTGACAACTTCTGATGTTACATCAGCCATTCAATACTCCATATTTGACCTACTAAACATATTTCAGGCCCAAGAGTCGTCGATCATGAGCTTACTATACATACTCACTGACTACTTCTGATATTACATCAGCCATAAAGTAGTCCATATTTGACGTTCTGAACATATGTCTGGCCCAAGAGTCCTCTATCATGTACTTTCTATACATACTCATTGACTCATTCCGATTATACATCAGCCATTCAGTAGTCCATATTTGACGTTCTGAACATATTTCTGGCCCAAGAGTCCTTTATCATGAACTTTCTATACATACTCATTGACTCATTCCGATTATACATCAGCCATTCGGTAGTCCATATTGCACCTTCTTAACATATATCTGGCCCAAGAGTACTCGTTCATGAACACATTTTTGACAAATTAGTCATCGATCATGAACTTTCTAAAACATGCTCATTGACTCCTTCTGATGATAAGTCGGCCATAATGTATTCCATAATTGACTTAATGGACATAATTTGATTCAAAGAACACACCATCATGAACTTTTTTATACATACTTATTGACTTTGCCTGATGATACGTCAGCCATACAGTAGTGCATATTTGACTAACTTTAAGTTTTTTCTGGCCGAAGAGTCCACGATCATGAACTTTCTAAACATACTCATTGACTACTTCTGATGATACGTCAGCCATATTGTATTCCATATTTGACTTAATGGACATAGTTTGGTTTCAATTATGAACTTTCTATACATACTCATTGACTCCTTCTGATATTACATCAGCCATTCACTAGTCCATATATGACCTTCTCAACATGTTTCTAGCCCAAGATTCGTCGATCTGTAATTTTAAATTCCTTTTCATTCAGTCCTTCTGATAATACATAGGCCATAAAGTCGTCAATATTTGACCTACTGAACATTTTTGGTCCAATAGTATAAAATCATGAATTTTTCATACATAATCACTGACTACGTCTGATGTTACATCAGCCATTCAATACTTCATTTTTTACCTACTAAACGTATTTCAGGACCAAGAGTCATCAATCATGAACTTTCTATACATACTCACTGACTACTTTTGATTTTATATCAGCCACTCACTAGTTCATATTTGACCTTCTGAACATGTTTCTGGCCCAAGAATCGTCGATCATGAACTTACTATACATAGTCATTGACTACTTCTGATATTACATCAGCCATCAAGTAGTCAATATTTGACCTACTGAACATGTTTCTGGCCCAAGAGTCATCGATCATGAACTTACTATACATACTCATTGAATACTTCTGATATTACATCAGCCATAAAGTAGTCAATATTTGACCTACTAAACATATTTCTGGCCCAAGAGTCCTCTATCATGAATTTTCTTTAAATACTCATTGACTCCTTATGTTACATCAGCCATTCAGTAGTCCATATTTGACTCAATAAACACATTTTTGACAAATTACTCGTCGATCTTGAACTTTCTATTTCTGATTATTGACTCTTTCTGATGATACGTCAGCCATACTATATTCCATATTTGACCTAATGGACGTATTTAATTGTCCAATAGAATGCTCAATCTTGATTTTTTATACATACCTATTGACTGTATCTGATATTACATCAGCCATTCACTAGTCCATATTTGACCTTCTGAACATGTTTCTGGCCCAAGAGTCGTCGATCTGGAACTTTCAATTCATATTCATTCAGTCCTTCTGATAATACTTCAGCCATAAAGTAGTCAATATTTGACCTACTAAACATATTTCTGGCCCAATAGTCCTAAATCATGAATTTTTCATACATACTCTTTGACAACTTCTGATGTTACATCAGCCATTCAATACTCCATATTTGACCTACTAAACATATTTCAGGCCCAAGAGTCGTCGATCATGAGCTTACTATACATACTCATTGACTACTTCTTATATTATATCAGCCATAAAGTAGTCAATATCTGACCTACTGAACATATTTCTGGCCCAAGAGTCCTCTATCATGTACTTTCTATACATACTCATTGACTCATTCCGATTATACATCAGCCATTCAGTAGTCCATATTTGACGTTCTGAACATATTTCTGGCCCAAGAGTCCTTTATCATGAACTTCTATACATACTCATTGACTCATTCCGATTATACATCAGCCATTCAGTAGTCCATATTGCACCTTCTGAACATGTATCTGGCCCAAGAGTACTCGTTCATGAACACATTTTTGACAAATTAGTCATCGATCATGAACTTTCTACAACATGCTCATTGACTCCTTCTTGATGATAAGTCGGCCATAATGTATTCCATAATTGACTTAATGGACATAATTTGATTCAAAGAACACACCATCATAAACGTTTTTATACATACTTATTGACTTTGCCTGATGATACGTCAGCCATACAGTAGTGCATATTTGACTAACTTAAATTTTTCTGGCCGTGCAGTCCTCGATCATGAACTTTCTAAACATTCTCATTGAATCCATCTGATGTTACTTCAGCCATTCAGTACTCCAATCAGTCATCAATCATGAACTCTCCATACATACTCATTGACTTCTTCTGATGTTACATCAGCCAATTAGTAGTCCATATTTGATCGGAATGAGTCAATGAGTAGGTCAATATTTGACCTACTGAACATATTTCTGGCCCAAAAGTCCTCTATCATGTACTTTCTATACATACTCATTGACTCATTCCGATTATACATCAGCCATTCAGTAGTCCATATTTGACCTTCTCAACATGTTTCTGGCCCAAGAGTCGTCGATCATGAACTTTCTATTCATACTCATTGATTCATTCCGATTATACATCAGCCATTCAGTAGTCCATATTTGACCTACCGAACATATTTCAGGCCCAAGAGTCGTCGATCATGAACTTTCTATTCATACTCATTGATTCATTCCGATTATACATCAGCCATTCAGTAGTCCATATTTGACCTACCGAACATATTTCAGGCCCAAGAGTCGTCGATCATGAACATTGAAAAAACTTATATTGACTATTTCTGATGTTACTTCAGCCATAGATGTCTTCATTTTTGACCTACTCAACATATTTCTGGCCCAAGAGTCCTCAACATGAACTTTCTATACATACTCATTCACTCCCTCTGATGTTACCTCAGCCATGCAGAAGTCCATCTTTGAACTAATGGACATGTTATCTGGCCCAAGAGTACTCGATCATGAACTTTCTATAATATACTCATTGAGTCCTTCTAATGATACGTCAGCCATACAGTAGTCCATATTTGACCTATTGAACATATTGTTAGTTGATGAGTCTTCATACATGAATGCACTCTCCATAATCATAGGCTCCTTTTTAAGGTAAATCAGCCATACAGAAGTCCATATTAGACCTAATGAACACATTTTTGTCAAATTAGTCATCGATCATGAACTTTCTACAACATACTCATTGACAACTTCTGATGATAAGTCAGCCATACTGTATTCCATATTTGACTTGATGGACATATTTTGATCTGAAGAACACTCCATCTTGAACTTTTTTATACATACTTATTGATTCCATCTGATGTTTCATCAGGCATTCAGTAATCCATATTTGACCTTTTAAACATATTTCAGGCC
This sequence comes from Ctenopharyngodon idella, assembly GCF_019924925.1. Lineage (NCBI taxonomy): Eukaryota > Metazoa > Chordata > Actinopteri > Cypriniformes > Xenocyprididae > Ctenopharyngodon > Ctenopharyngodon idella. Next base: position 23,751,751 of record NC_067229.1, on the reverse strand, counting down.
CTAGAGTCATCAATCATGAACTTTCAATACAAACTCATTGACTCCTTCTGATGTTACATTAGCCATACAGAAGTCCATATTTAAACTAATGGACATATATCTGGCCCAAGAGTCCTTGATCATGTTATGTCAGCCATAGAGATATCCACATTTGACCTACTGAACATATATCTGTCAAAACAGCCCTCGATCATAAACTTTCTATGCTGTCTCATTGATTCCTTTTGATGTTATTATCAGACAGACAGTAGTCTATATTTGACCTACAGAACATATTTCAGGCCCAAGAGTCGTCAATCATGAACTTTCTATACATACTCATTGACTCATTCTGATTATACATCAGCCATTCAGTAGTTCATATCTGACCTTCTGAACATATATCTGGCCCAAGAGTATTCGTTCATGAACTTTGAAAAAACTTTCATTGACTTTTTCTGATGTTACATCAGCCATAGATAAGTCTTCATTTGACCTACTCAACATATTTCTGGCCCAAGAGTCCTCAACATGAACTTTCTATAGATACTCATTGAGTCCTTCTGATGTTACTTCAGCCATACAGTAGTCCATATTTGACCTATTGAACATATTGTTAGTTGATGAGTCTTCATAAAAGAATGTACTATCCATAATCATAGGCTCCTTTTGAAGGTAAATCAGCCATACAGAAGTCAATATTAGACCTAATGAACACATTTTTGACAATTTAGTCATCGATCATGAACTTTATAAACATTTTCTTCGATTCCTTCTGATGATACATCAGCCATTCAGATGTCCATATTTGATCTAACGGACATATATCTGGCCCAAGAGTCGTCAATCTTGAACTTTCTATTTCTACTCATTGAGAAGGATGACACCATACTGTAGTGCACATTTGACCTTATGGACATATTTCTAGCCAAAGAGTGCTCGATCTTGAACTTTATTAGACACACTCATTGACTCTTTCTGATGTTACATCAGCCATTGAGTAGTCCTTATTTGACCTTCAGAACATATTTCTGGCCCGAGAGTCATCGATCATGAACTTTCAAAACATACTCATTGACTCCTTCTGAAACGTCAGCCATACAGTAGCGCATATTTGACCTATTAAAAATATTTCTGGCAAAAGGGTCCTCAAAGTTGAACTTTCTATACATATTCTTTGACTAATTCTGATGTTACATCAGTCAGAGAGTAGTCCATATATGTTCTTCTGAACACATTTCTGGCTCAAGAGTACTCGTTCATGAAGTTTCAAAACAAATTCACTGACTCTTTCTGATGTTAGTTCAGCCATAGAGATGTCCACATTTCACCTACTAATCATATTTCTGGCAAAAGAGTCCTCGATCATTAATTTTCTGTACATTCTCATTGAATCCAACTGATGTTACATCAGACAGACAGCAGTCCATATTTGTACTACTGAACATTTTTCTGGCCAAAGAGTAGTCAATCATGAACTTTCTATTTCTAATCATTGATTCTTTCAGAAGTATCCATAGAGTAGTGCATATTTGACCAAAAGGACATATTTCTGGCCCAAGAGTCCTCGATCATGAACTTTCTAAAACATACGCATTGACTCCTTCTGATGATACTTCAGCCATTCAGAAGTCCAAATTTGACCTACTGAACATATTTGTGGCAAAAACGTCCTCAAACTTGAACTTTCTATACTCTTTTACTATTCCTGATGTTACATCAGCAAGACAGTAGTCCATATTCAACTATATTTCTAGCAAAGAGTATTCGAGCTTGAACTTTTTTATACATACTTATTGACATTTTTTATACATACTTATTGACCCCTTCTGATGTCATGTCAGTCAAACAGTAGTCCATATTTGCAATTATTTCTGGCCCAACAGTCCTTCATTATGAACTTTCTATACATATTCATTGACTCTCTCTGTTACATCAGCTAGACAATAATAAATATTAGACCTAAGTAAATTCGTTCTGGCCCAAGAGTCCTCAATCATGAACATTCTATACATACTCATTGCCTTATTATGATGTTACATAAACCATAAAGAACTCCATATTTGACCAACTGAACAAATTTCTAGCAAAAGAGTCATTGATCTTGAACTTTTTTTTTACATACTCTTTGAGCCTTTGAGTCCAGAAGTAGCCAATGAATGTGTATAGAAAGTTCAATTTCGAGGACCCTTTTGCCAGAAATACAAAGTTCAAGATTGAATATATAAAAGACAGACAAATAACCATTAGGTCAACTATGGACTTCTGTATGGCTGACGTAACATCAGAAGGAGTCAATGAGTATGTTATAAAAAGTTCGTGATCTTGGACTCTTGGGCCCGAAAAAAATTTAAGTTCGTTAAATATGGACTACTTTATTGCTGATTGAACATCAGAAGGTGTCAGTGAGTATGTATAAAAAGTTCATGATCGAGGACTCTTCGATCATGTTGAGCAGGTCAAATATTGACGATGAGGAGAAATAGAGGAGAAATAGAAAGTTCAAGATCAAGGATTCTTGAGCCAGTTATATGTCCATTAGGTCAAATATGGACTTCTGAATGGCTGATGCAACATCAAAAGTAGTGAATAGTATGTATAGAAAAATCATGATCGATGACTCTTGGGCCTGAAGTATGTCCAGTAGGTCAAAAATGCACTACTGAATGGCTGATGAAACATCAGAAAGAGTCAATGAAAGTTCATGAACTTCAGTACTCTTGGGCCAGAAATATGTTCAGAAGGTCAAATGTGAACATCTCTATGGCTAATGTAACGTCGAAAAGAGTGAATGAGTTTGTTTTAAAAATTCATGAAACTGTACTCTTGAGCCAGAAGTATGTTAAGAATGTCAAATACGGTCTACTGTCTGACTGATGTAACATCAGAAAAAGTCAATGAATATGTATAGAATGTTAAAGTTCCGAGAACCCTTCTGTGAGAAATATGCTCAGTAGGTCAAATATGGAACACAGTATGTATGACGTATCATCAGAAGGAGTCAATGGGTAGAAATAGAAAGTTCATAATCAACGACTCTTGGGCCTGAAATATGTTTAGTAGGTCAAACATGAACTACTGAATGGCTGATGTATAATCAGAATGAGTCAATGAGTATGTATAGAAAGTTCGTGATCGATGACACTTGGGCCTGAAATACGTTCAGAAGGTATATAGACTACTATCTGTCTGATATAACATCAAAAGAAATCAATGAGACTACACAGAATGTTTATGATCGAGGGCTGTTTTGACAGAAATATGTTCAGTAGGTCAAATGTGGACTTCTCTAGGGCTGATGTAATGTCGAAAAGAGCAAATGAGTTTGTTTTGAAAATTAATGAAACCGTACTCTTGAGACAGAAATATGTTTAGAAGGTCAAATATGGACTACTAGTGAATGGCTGATGTAACATCAGGAGTCAATGAGTATGTATAAAAAGTTCCTGATCGGGGCCGATTTGCCCCGAAATATGTTCAGCAGGACAAATATGGACTACCTTGTGGCTGATGTGTTGTCAGAAGGCCTGAATGAAATGAAAATGAAAGTTCCAGATCGACGACTCTTGGGCCAGATATATGTCCATTACGTCAAATATGGACTTCTGAGTGGCTGATGTAAGATCACGAGGAAACAATGAGAATGTATGGAAAGATCATGATGGAGGGCTCTTTTGCCCGAAATATGATCAGTTGGTAAAATGTGAACTTCTCTGTGGCTGATGTAACATCAGAAAGAGTCAGTGAAATTGTTTTGAAAGTTCATGAACACTCTTGGGCCAGAAATATGTTTAGAACATCAAATATGGACTACTGAATAGCTGATTTAACATCAAAAAGAGTCAATGAGTTTGTTTTGAATGTTCATAAATGAGTACTCGGGCCAGAAACGTGTTCAGAAGGTGAAATATGGACTTCTGTATGGCTGATGTAACTTCAGAAGGAGTCAATAACTATGTATAAAAAGTTCATGATCGAGGACTGTTGGTTCAGTAGGTCAAATATTGACTACTTTATTGGCGACATATATTATCAGACGGACTCAATAAGTATATATAAAAAAGTTCAAGATTGAGTATTCTTTGGCACGAAATATGTCCTTTAGGTCAAATATGGACTACTGTATTGATGACGTATAATCAGAATGAGTCAATGAGGAGAAATAGAAAGTTCAAGATCGAGGATTCTTGAGCCAGATATATGTCCATTAGGTCAAATATGGACTTCTGAATGGCTGATGTAACATCAAAAGTAGTCAATGAATAAGTATAGAAAGATCATGATCGATGACTCTTGGGCCTGAAATATGTCCAGTAGATCAAATATGCACTACTGTATGTCTGATGTAACATCGGAAGGAATCAATGAGAATGTACAGAAAGTTCATAATCGAGGGCTCTTTAGCCATAATATGTTCAGTTGGTCAAATGTGGTCTACTCTCTGACTGATGCAACATTAGAAATAGTCAATGAATATGTACAGAATGTTCAAGTTCGAGGACCCTTCTGGCAGAAATATGTTCAGTAGGTCAAATATGAAACATAGTATTTATGACGTATCATCAGACAGACTCAATAAGTATGTATAAAAATGTTGAAGGCTGAGAATTCTTTGGCCCAAAATATGTCCTTTAGTCAAATATGAACTACTGTATGGATGATGTATCATCAGAAGGAGTCAAAATCAGAAGGAATCATTGAGACTGCTCAGAAAATTTATGATCGAGGTCTGTTCTCACAGAAATATGTTCAGTAGGTCAAATGTGGACTTCACTAGGGCTGAAGTAATGTCGAAAAGAGCAAATTAGTTTGTTTTTTGAAAATTCATGAAACAGTACTCTTGGGCCAGAAATATGTTCAAAAGGTCATGACAAATGTTATGACATGTTCAGTGCCTCAAATATTGACTACTTTATGGCTGACGAATCATCAGAGGGACTCAATAAGTATGTACAAAAAAGTTGAAGATTGAGTTTTCTTTGGCCAGAAATATGTCCTTTAGGTCAAATATGGACTACTGTATGGATGACGTATCATCAGTAGGAGCCAATGAATGGAAATAGAAAGTTCATGATCAACGACTCTTGGGCCTGAAATATGTTCAGTAGGTCAAAACTGCACACTGTATGACTGATGTAACATCAGAAAAAGAGTCAATGAAATTGTTTTGAAATTTCATGAACGAGTACTCTTGGGACAGAAATATGTTCAGAAGGTCAAATCTGAACTACTGATGTATAATCAGAATGAGTCAATGAGTATGTATAGAAAGTTCATGATTGACAAATCTTGGGCCTGAAATATGTTCAGAGGTCAAATATAGACTACTATCTGTCTGATATAACACCAAAAGGAATCAATGAGACTTCACATAAAGTTTATATGTTCAGACTACACAGAAAGTTTATATGTTCAGTAGTTTATATGTTCAGTAGGTCAAATGTGGACATCTCTATGGCTGATGTAATGTCGAAAAGAGTGAATGAGTTTGTTTTGAAAATTCATGAAACTGTACTCTTGTGCCAGAAATTTGTTAAGAAGGTCAAATATGAACTATTGTATGGCTGAGGTATCATCAGAAGGGGTCAATAAACAGAAATATAAAATTCAACATCGATGACTCTTGGGCCAGATATATGTCCATTAGTTCAAATATGGACTTCTGTGTGGCTGACGTAACATCAGAAGGAGTCAACGAGTATGTATATAAAGTTCATGATGGAGGACTCTTTGGCTCGAAATATGTTCAGTATGTCAAATATGGACTTATGTATGACTGATGTAACATCAGAAAGTGTGACTGAGTTTGTTTTGAAAATTCATGAAACAGTACTCTTTGGCCAGACCTGTGTTGAGAAGGTCAATTATGGACTACTCTCTGACTGATGTAAAATCAGAACTAGCCCATGAATATGTATAGAATGTTCAAGTTCGAGGACCCTTTTACCAGAAATTTGTTCAGTAGGTCAAATTTTGACCTCTATGGCTGATTTAACTTCAGAAGGAGTCTATGATTATGGATAGTACATTCATATTTTGAGGACTCATCGACGATGTCTTCAATAGGTCAAATATAAATTACAGGAGTCAATCAGAAGAAATATGAAGTTTAAGACTGACGATTCTAGACCTAGATATTCATCCATTAGGTCAAGTATGGACTTCTGTATGGTTGACGCAACATCAGGAGTCAATGAGTATGTATAAAAATTCATAATCGAAAGCTCTTGGGCCAGAAATGTGTTCAGTAGGTCAAATATAGACTACTATCTGTCTGATATAACATCAAAAGGAATCAATGAGACTTCACATAAAGTTTATTTGTTCAGACTACACAGAAAGTTTATATGTTCAGTAGTTTATATGTTCAGTAGATCAAATGTGGACTTCTCTAGGGCTGACGTAATGTCGAAAAAAAAGAGCAAATGAGTTTGTTTTTTGAAAATTCATGAAACAGTACTCTTGGGCCAGAAATATGTTCAAAAGGTCATGACAAATGTTATGACTTATGTTCAGTGCCTCAAATATTGACTACTTTATGGCTGACGAATCATCAGAGGGACTCAATAAGTATGTACAAAAAAGTTGAAGATTGAGTTTTCTTTGGCCAGAAATATGTCCTTTAGGTCAAATATGGACTACTGTATGGATGAAGTATCATCAGTAGGAGCCAATGGATGGAAATAGAAAGTTCATGATCAACGACTCTTGGGCCTGAAATATGTTCAGTAGGTCAAAACTGCACACTGTATGACTGATGTAACATCAGAAAAAGAGTCAATGAAATTGTTTTGAAATTTCATGAACGAGTACTCTTGGGCCAGAAATATGTTCAGAAGGTCAAATCTGAACTACTGATGTATAATCAGAATGAGTCAATGAGTATGTAAGAAAAATTCATGATTGACAAATCTTGGGCCTGAAATATGTTCAGAGGTCAAATATAGACTACTATCTGTCTGATATAACACCAAAAGGAATCAATGAGACTTCACATAAAGTTTATATGTTCAGACTACACAGAAAGTTTATATGTTCAGTAGTTTATATGTTCAGTAGGTCAAATGTGGACATCTCTATGGCTGATGTAACGTCGAAAAGAGTGAATGAGTTTGTTTTGAAAATTCATGAAACTGTACTCTTGTGCCAGAAATTTGTTAAGAAGGTCAAATATGAACTACTGATGTATAATCAGAATGAGTCAATGAGTATGTAAAGAAAGTTCATGATCGACGACTCTTGGGCCTGAAATATGTTCAGAGGTCAAATATAGATTACTATCTGTCTAAAATAACATCAAAAGGAATCAATGAGACTTCACAGAAAGTTTATATGTTCAGTAAGTCAAATGTGGACATCTCTATGGCTGATGTAACGTCGAAAAGAGTGAATGAGTTTGTTTTGAAAATTCATGAAACTGTACTCTTGGGCCAAAAATTTGTTAAGAAGGTCAAATATGAACTATTGTATGGCTGAGGTATCATCAGAAGGGGTCAATAAACAGAAATATAAAATTCAATATCGATGACTCTTGGGCCAGATATATGTCCATTAGTTCAAATATGGACTTCTGTGTGGCTGACGTAACATCAGAAGGAGTCAACGAGTATGTATATGAAGTTCATGATGGAGGACTCTTTGGCTCGAAATATGTTCAGTATGTCAAATATGGACTTATGTATGACTGATGTAACATCAGAAAGTGTGACTGAGTTTGTTTTGAAAATTCATGAAACAGTACTCTTTGGCCAGACCTGTGTTGAGAAGGTCAATTATAGACTACTGTCTGAGTGATGTAAAATCAGAACTAGCCCATGAATATGTATAGAATGTTCAAGTTCGAGGACCCTTTTACCAGAAATTTGTTCAGTTTGTCAAATATTGACCTCTATGGCTGATTTAACTTCAGAAGGAGTCTATGATTATGGATAGTACATTCATATTTTGAAGACTCATCGAGGATATGTTCAATAGGTCAAATATAAATTACAGGAGTCAATCAGAAGAAATATGAAGTTTGAGATCGACGATTCTAGAGCTAGATATTCATCTATTAGGTCAAGTATGGACTTCTGTATGGTTGACGTAACATCAGGAGTCAATGAGTATGTATAAAAAGTTCATGATCGAAAGCTCTTGGGCCAGAAATGTGTTCAGTAGGTCAATTATTGACTATTTAATGGCTGACGTAGAGTCGGACTGAATACATATGTATGCAGAAGTTCAAGATCGAGTACTCTTGGGGCAGAAATATATCCATTACGTCAAATATGGACTTCTGTTTGGCTGATGTAACCACAGAAGGATTTGAGTATGTATATAGAGTTCTTGATCGACGACTTCTGGGCCTGAATAATGTTCAGTAGGCCAAACATGGACTACTGTCTATCTGATTGAAAATCAGAAGGAATCATTGAGACTGCTCAGAAAATTTATGATCGAGGGCTGTTTTCACAGACATATGTTCAGTAGGTCAAATGTGGACTTCTCTAGGGCTGACGTAATGTCGAAAAGAGCAAATGAGTTTGTTTTTGAAAAATTCATGAAACAGTACTCTTGGGCCTGAAATATGTTCAGAGGTCAAATATAGACTACTATCTCTCTGATATAACATCAAAAGGAATCAATGAGACTTCAACATAAAGATTATATGTTCAGACTACACAGAAAGTTTATATGTTCAGTAGTTTATATGTTCAGAAGGTCAAATGTGGACATCTCTAAGGCTGACGTAATGTCGAAAAGAGCAAATGAGTTTGTTTTGAAAATTCATGAAACAGTACTCTTGGGCCAGAAATATGTTCAAAAGGTCATGACATATGTTATGACTTATGTTCAGTGCCTCAAATATTGACTACTTTATGGTTGACGTATCAACAGTGGGACTCAATAAGTATGTACAAAAAAGCTGAAGATTGAGTTTTCTTTGGCCAGAAATATGTCCTTTAGGTCAAATATAGACTACTCTATGGATGACGTATCATCAGTAGGAGCCAATGGATGGAAATAGAAAGTTCATGATCAACGACTCTTGGGCCTGAAATATGTTCAGTAGGTCAAAACTGCACACTGTATGGCTGATGTAACATCAGAAAGAGAGTCAGTGAAATTGTTTTGAAATTTCATGAACGAGTACTCTTGGGCCAGAAATATGTTCAGAAGGTCAAATCTGAACTACTGATGTATAATCAGAATGAGTCCATGAGTATGTATAGAAAGTTCATGTTCGACGACTCTTGGGCCTGAAATATGTTCAGAGGTCAACAATAGACTACTATCTGTCTCATATAACATCAAAAGGAATCAATGAGACTTCACATAAAGATTATATGTTCAGACTACACAGAAAGTTTATATTTTCAGTAGTTTATATGTTCAGAAGGTCAAATGTGGACATCTCTAGGGCCGACGTAATGTCGAAAAGAGCAAATGAGTTTGTTTTGAAAATTCATGAAACAGTACTCTTGGGCCAGAAATATGTTCAAAAGGTCATGACATATGTTATGACTTATGTTCAGTGCCTCAAATATTGACTACTTTATGGTTGACGTATCAACAGAGGGACTCAATAAGTATGTACAAAAAAGCTGAAGATTGAGTTTTCTTTGGCCAGAAATATGTCCTTTAGGTCAAATATGGACTACTGTATGGATGAATTATCATCAGTAGGAGCCAATGGATGGAAATAGAAAGTTCATGATCAACGACTTTTGGGCCTGAAATATGTTCAGTAGGTCAAAACTGCACACTGTATGGCTGATGTAACATCAGAAAGAGAGTCAGTGAAATTGTTTTGAAATTTCATGAACGAGTACTCTTGGGCCAGAAATATGTTCAGAAGGTCAAATCTGAACTACTGATGTATAATCAGAATGAGTCAATGAGTACGTATAGAAAGTTCATGATCGACGACTCTTGGGCCTGAAATATGTTCAGAGGTCAAATATAGATTACTATCTGTCTAAAATAACATCAAACGGAATCAATGAGACTTCACAGAAAGTTTATATGTTCAGTAAGTCAAATGTGGACATCTCTATGGCTGATGTAACGTCGAAAAGAGTGAATGAGTTTGTTTTGAAAATTCATGAAACTGTACTCTTGGGCCAAAAATTTGTTAAGAAGGTCAAATATGAACTATTGTATGGCTGAGGTATCATCAGAAGGGGTCAATAAACAGAAATATAAAATTCAATATCGATGACTCTTGGGCCAGATATATGTCCATTAGTTCAAATATGGACTTCTGTGTGGCTGACGTAACATCAGAAGGAGTCAACGAGTATGTATATGAAGTTCATGATGGAGGACTCTTTGGCTCGAAATATGTTCAGTATGTCAAATATGGACTTATGTATGACTGATGTAACATCAGAAAGTGTGACTGAGTTTGTTTTGAAAATTCATGAAACAGTACTCTTTGGCCAGACCTGTGTTGAGAAGGTCAATTATGGACTACTCTCTGACTGATGTAAAATCAGAACTAGCCCATGAATATGTATAGAATGTTCAAGTTCGAGGACCCTTTTACCAGAAATTTGTTCAGTTGGTCAAATATTGACCTCTATGGCTGATTTAACTTCAGAAGGAGTCTATGATTATGGATAGTACATTCATATTTTGAAGACTCATCGAGGATATGTTCAATAGGTCAAATATAAATTACAGGAGTCAATCAGAAGAAATATGAAGTTTAAGATCGACGATTCTAGAGCTAGATATTCATCTATTAGGTCAAGTATGGACTTCTGTATGGTTGACGCAACATCAGGAGTCAATGAGTATGTATAAAAAGTTCATGATCGAAAGCTCTTGGGCCAGAAATGTGTTCAGTAGGTCAAATATTGACTATTTAATGGCTGACGTAGAGTCGGACTGAATACATATGTATGCAGAAGTTCAAGATCGAGTACTCTTGGGGCAGAAATATATCCATTACGTCAAATATGGACTTCTGTTTGGCTGATGTAACCACAGAAGGATTTGAGTATGTATATAGAGTTCTTGATCGACGACTTCTGGGCCTGAAATATGTTCAGTAGGCCAAACATGGACTACTGTCTATCTGATTGAAAATCAGAAGGAATCATTGAGACTGCTCAGAAAATTTATGATCGAGGGCTGTTTTCACAGACATATGTTCAGTAGGTCAAATGTGGACTTCTCTAGGGCTGACGTAATGTCGAAAAGAGCAAATGAGTTTGTTTTTTGAAAATTCATGAAACAGTACTCTTGGGCCTGAAATATGTTCAGAGGTCAAATATAGATTACTATCTGTCTAAAATAACATCAAAAGGAATCAATGAGACTTCACAGAAAGTTTATATGTTCAGTAAGTCAAATGTGGACATCTCTATGGCTGATGTAACGTCGAAAAGAGTGAATGAGTTTGTTTTGAAAATTCATGAAACTACTCTTGGGCCAAAATTTGTTAAGAAGGTCAAATATGAACTATTGTATGGCTGAGGTATCATCAGAAGGGGTCAATAAACAGAAATATAAAATTCAATATCGATGACTCTTGGGCCAGATATATGTCCATTAGTTCAAATATGGACTTCTGTGTGGCTGACGTAACATCAGAAGGAGTCAACGAGTATGTATATGAAGTTCATGATGGAGGACTCTTTGGCTCGAAATATGTTCAGTATGTCAAATATGGACTTATGTGTGACTGATGTAACATCAGAAAGTGTGACTGAGTTTGTTTTGAAAATTCATGAAACAGTACTTTTGGGCCTGAAATATGTTCAGAGGTCAAATATAGACTACTATCTGTCTGATATAACATCAAAAGGAATCAATGAGACTTCACATAAAGATTATATGTTCAGACTACACAGAAAGTTTATATGTTCAGAAGGTCAAATGTGAACATTTCTAGGGCTGACGTAATGTCGAAAAGAGCAAATGAGTTTGTTTTGAAAATTCATGAAACAGTACTCTTGGGCCTGAAATATGTTCAGAGGTCAAATATAGACTACTATCTGTCTGATATAACATCAAAAGGAATCAATGAGACTTCAACATAAAGATTATATGTTCAGACTACACAGAAAGTTTATATGTTCAGTAGTTTATATGTTCAGAAGGTCAAATGTGGACATCTCTAAGGCTGACGTAATGTCGAAAAGAGCAAATGAGTTTGTTTTGAAAATTCATGAAACAGTACTCTTGGGCCAGAAATATGTTCAAAAGGTCATGACATATGTTATGACTTATGTTCAGTGCCTCAAATATTGACTACTTTATGGTTGACGTATCAACAGTGGGACTCAATAAGTATGTACAATAAAGCTGAAGATTGAGTTTTCTTTGGCCAGAAATATGTCCTTTAGGTCAAATATGGACTACTGTGTGGATGACGTATCATCAATAGGAGCCAATGGATGGAAATAGAAAGTTCATGATCAACGACTCTTGCGCCTGAAATATGTTCGGTAGGTCAAAACTGCACACTGTATGGCTGATGTAACATCAGAAAGAGAGTCAGTGAAATTGTTTTGAAATTTCATGAACGAGTACTCGGGCTAGAAATATGTTCAGAAGGTCAAATCTGAACTACTGATGTATAATCAGAATGAATCAATGAGTATGTATAGAAAGTTCATGATCGACGACTCTTGGGCCTGAAATATGTTCAGAGGTCAAATATAGACTACTATATGTCTGATATAACATCAAAAGGAATCAATGAGACTTCACATAAAGATTATATGTTCAGACTACACAGAAAGTTTATATGTTCAGTAGTTTATATGTTCAGAAGGTCAAATGTGGACATCTCTAGGGCTGACGTAATGTCGAAAAGAGCGAATGAGTTTGTTTTGAAAATTCATGAAACAGTACTCTTGGGCCAGAAATATATTCAAAAGGTCATGACATATGTTATGACTTATGTTCAGTGCCTCAAATATTGACTACTTTATGGTTGACGTATCAACAGAGGGACTCAATAAGTATGTACAAAACAGCTGAAGATTCAGTTTTCTTTGGCCAGAAATATGTCCTTTAGGTCAAATATGGACTACTGTATGGATGAATTATCATCAGTAGGAGCCAATGGATGGAAATAGAAAGTTCATGATCAACGACTTTTGGGCCTGAAATATGTTCAGTAGGTCAAAACTGCACACTGTATGGCTGATGTAACATCAGAAAGAGAGTCAGTGAAATTGTTTTGAAATTTCATGAACGAGTACTCTTGGGCCAGAAATATGTTCAGAAGGTCAAATCTGAACTACTGATGTATAATCAGAATGAGTCAATGAGTATGTATAGAAAGTTCATGATCGACGACTCTTGGGCCTGAAATATGTTCAGAGGTCAAATATAGATTACTATCTGTCTAAAATAACATCAAAAGGAATCAATGAGACTTCACAGAAAGTTTATATGTTCAGTAAGTCAAATGTGGACATCTCTATGGCTGATGTAACGTCGAAAAGAGTGAATGAGTTTGTTTTGAAAATTCATGAAACTGTACTCTTGGGCCAAAAATTTGTTAAGAAGGTCAAATATGAACTATTGTATGGCTGAGGTATCATCAGAAGGGGTCAATAAACAGAAATATAAAATTCAATATCGATGACTCTTGGGCCAGATATATATCCATTAGTTCAAATATGGACTTCTGTGTGGCTGACGTAACATCAGAAGGAGTCAACGAGTATGTATATGAAGTTCATGATGGAGGACTCTTTGGCTCGAAATATGTTCAGTATGTCAAATATGGACTTATGTATGACTGATGTAACATCAGAAAGTGTGACTGAGTTTGTTTTGAAAATTCATGAAACAGTACTCTTTGGCCAGACCTGTGTTGAGAAGGTCAATTATGGACTACTCTCTGACTGATGTAAAATCAGAACTAGCCCATGAATATGTATAGAATGTTCAAGTTCGAGGACCCTTTTACCAGAAATTTGTTCAGTTGGTCAAATATTGACCTCTATGGCTGATTTAACTTCAGAAGGAGTCTATGATTATGGATAGTACATTCATATTTTGAAGACTCATCGAGGATATGTTCAATAGGTCAAATATAAATTACAGGAGTCAATCAGAAGAAATATGAAGTTTAAGATCGACGATTCTAGAGCTAGATATTCATCTATTAGGTCAAGTATGGACTTCTGTATGGTTGACGCAACATCAGGAGTCAATGAGTATGTATAAAAAGTTCATGATCGAAAGCTCTTGGGCCAGAAATGTGTTCAGTAGGTCAAATATTGACTATTTAATGGCTGACGTAGAGTCGGACTGAATACATATGTATGCAGAAGTTCAAGATCGAGTACTCTTGGGGCAGAAATATATCCATTACGTCAAATATGGACTTCTGTTTGGCTGATGTAACCACAGAAGGATTTGAGTATGTATATAGAGTTCTTGATCGACGACTTCTGGGCCTGAAATATGTTCAGTAGGCCAAACATGGACTACTGTCTATCTGATTGAAAATCAGAAGGAATCATTGAGACTGCTCAGAAAATTTATGATCGAGGGCTGTTTTCACAGACATATGTTCAGTAGGTCAAATGTGGACTTCTCTAGGGCTGACGTAATGTCGAAAAGAGCAAATGAGTTTGTTTTTTGAAAATTCATGAAACAGTACTCTTGGGCCTGAAATATGTTCAGAGGTCAAATATAGATTACTATCTGTCTAAAATAACATCAAAAGGAATCAATGAGACTTCACAGAAAGTTTATATGTTCAGTAAGTCAAATGTGGACATCTCTATGGCTGATGTAACGTCGAAAAGAGTGAATGAGTTTGTTTTGAAAATTCATGAAACTACTCTTGGGCCAAAATTTGTTAAGAAGGTCAAATATGAACTATTGTATGGCTGAGGTATCATCAGAAGGGGTCAATAAACAGAAATATAAAATTCAATATCGATGACTCTTGGGCCAGATATATGTCCATTAGTTCAAATATGGACTTCTGTGTGGCTGACGTAACATCAGAAGGAGTCAACGAGTATGTATATGAAGTTCATGATGGAGGACTCTTTGGCTCGAAATATGTTCAGTATGTCAAATATGGACTTATGTATGACTGATGTAACATCAGAAAGTGTGACTGAGTTTGTTTTGAAAATTCATGAAACAGTACTTTTGGGCCTGAAATATGTTCAGAGGTCAAATATAGACTACTATCTGTCTGATATAACATCAAAAGGAATCAATGAGACTTCACATAAAGATTATATGTTCAGACTACACGGAAAGTTTATATGTTCAGAAGGTCAAATGTGAACATTTCTAGGGCTGACGTAATGTCGAAAAGAGCAAATGAGTTTGTTTTGAAAATTCATGAAACAGTACTCTTGGGCCTGAAATATGTTCAGAGGTCAAATATAGACTACTATCTGTCTGATATAACATCAAAAGGAATCAATGAGACTTCAACATAAAGATTATATGTTCAGACTACACAGAAAGTTTATATGTTCAGTAGTTTATATGTTCAGAAGGTCAAATGTGGACATCTCTAAGGCTGACGTAATGTCGAAAAGAGCAAATGAGTTTGTTTTGAAAATTCATGAAACAGTACTCTTGGGCCAGAAATATGTTCAAAAGGTCATGACATATGTTATGACTTATGTTCAGTGCCTCAAATATTGACTACTTTATGGTTGACGTATCAACAGTGGGACTCAATAAGTATGTACAAAAAAGCTGAAGATTGAGTTTTCTTTGGCCAGAAATATGTCCTTTAGGTCAAATATGGACTACTGTGTGGATGACGTATCATCAATAGGAGCCAATGGATGGAAATAGAAAGTTCATGATCAACGACTCTTGCGCCTGAAATATGTTCGGTAGGTCAAAACTGCACACTGTATGGCTGATGTAACATCAGAAAGAGAGTCAGTGAAATTGTTTTGAAATTTCATGATCGAGTACTCGGGCTAGAAATATGTTCAGAAGGTCAAATCTGAACTACTGATGTATAATCAGAATGAATCAATGAGTATGTATAGAAAGTTCATGATCGACGACTCTTGGGCCTGAAATATGTTCAGAGGTCAAATATAGACTACTATATGTCTGATATAACATCAAAAGGAATCAATGAGACTTCACATAAAGATTATATGTTCAGACTACACAGAAAGTTTATATGTTCAGTACTTTATATGTTCAGAAGGTCAAATGTGGACATCTCTAGGGCTGACGTAATGTCGAAAAGAGCGAATGAGTTTGTTTTGAAAATTCATGAAACAGTACTCTTGGGCCAGAAATATGTTCAAAAGGTCATGACATATGTTATGACATATGTTCAGTGCCTCAAATATTGACTACTTTATGGTTGACGTATCAACAGAGGGACTCAATAAGTATGTACAAAAAAAGCTGAAGATTGAGTTTTCTTTGGCCAGAAATATGTCCTTTAGGTCAAATATGGACTACTGTATGGATGACGTATCATCAGTAGGAGCCAATGGATGGAAATAGAAAGTTCATGATCAACGACTCTTGGGCCTGAAATATGTTCAGTAGGTCAAAACTGCACACTGTATGGCTGATGTAACATCAGAAAGAGAGTCAGTGAAATTGTTTTGAAATTTCATGAACGAGTACTCTTGGGCCAGAAATATGTTCAGAAGGTCAAATCTGAACTACTGATGTATAATCAGAATGAGTCAATGAGTATGAATAGAAAGTTCATGATCGACGACTCTTGGGCCTGAAATATGTTCAGAGGTCAAATACAGACTACTATCTGTCTGATATAACATCAAAAGGAATCAATGAGACTTCACATAAAGATTATATGTTCAGACTACACAGAAAGTTTATATGTTCAGTAGTTTATATGTTCAGAAGGTCAAATGTGGACATCTCTAGGGCTGACGTAATGTCGAAAAGAGCAAATGAGTTTGTTTTGAAAATTCATGAAACAGTACTCTTGGGCCAGAAATATGTTCAAAAGGTCATGACATATGTTATGACTTATGTTCAGTGCCTCAAATATTGACTACTTTATGGTTGACGTATCAACAGAGGGACTCAATAAGTATGTACAAAAAAGCTGAAGATTGAGTTTTCTTTGGCCAGAAATATGTCCTTTAGGTCAAATATGGACTACTGTATGGATGAATTATCATCAGTAGGAGCCAATGGATGGAAATAGAAAGTTCATGATCAACGACTTTTGGGCCTGAAATATGTTCAGTAGGTCAAAACTGCACACTGTATGGCTGATGTAACATCAGAAAGAGAGTCAGTGAAATTGTTTTGAAATTTCATGAACGAGTACTCTTGGGCCAGAAATATGTTCAGAAGGTCAAATCTGAACTACTGATGTATAATCAGAATGAGTCAATGAGTATGTAAAGAAAGTTCATGATCGACGACTCTTGGGCCTGAAATATGTTCAGAGGTCAAATATAGATTACTATCTGTCTAAAATAACATCAAAAGGAATCATTGAGACTTCACAGAAAGTTTATATGTTCAGTAAGTCAAATGTGGACATCTCTATGGCTGATGTAACGTCGAAAAGAGTGAATGAGTTTGTTTTGAAAATTCATGAAACTGTACTCTTGGGCCAAAAATTTGTTAAGAAGGTCAAATATGAACTATTGTATGGCTGAGGTATCATCAGAAGGGGTCAATAAACAGAAATATAAAATTCAATATCGATGACTCTTGGGCCAGATATATGTCCATTAGTTCAAATATGGACTTCTGTGTGGCTGACGTAACATCAGAAGGAGTCAACGAGTATGTGTATGAAGTTCATGATGGAGGACTCTTTGGCTCGAAATATGTTCAGTATGTCAAATATGGACTGATGTATGACTGATGTAACATCAGAAAGTGTGACTGAGTTTGTTTTGAAAATTCATGAAACAGTACTCTTTGGCCAGACCTGTGTTGAGAAGGTCAATTATGGACTACTCTCTGACTGATGTAAAATCAGAACTAGCCCATGAATATGTATAGAATGTTCAAGTTCGAGGACCCTTTTACCAGAAATTTGTTCAGTTGGTCAAATATTGACCTCTATGGCTGATTTAACTTCAGAAGGAGTCTATGATTATGGATAGTACATTCATATTTTGAAGACTCATCGAGGATATGTTCAATAGGTCAAATATAAATTACAGGAGTCAATCAGAAGAAATATGAAGTTTAAGATCGACGATTCTAGAGCTAGATATTCATCTATTAGGTCAAGTATGGACTTCTGTATGGTTGACGCAACATCAGGAGTCAATGAGTATGTATAAAAAGTTCATGATCGAAAGCTCTTGGGCCAGAAATGTGTTCAGTAGGTCAAATATTGACTATTTAATGGCTGACGTAGAGTCGGACTGAATACATATGTATGCAGAAGTTCAAGATCGAGTACTCTTGGGGCAGAAATATATCCATTACGTCAAATATGGACTTCTGTTTGGCTGATGTAACCACAGAAGGATTTGAGTATGTATATAGAGTTCTTGATCGACGACTTCTGGGCCTGAAATATGTTCAGTAGGCCAAACATGGACTACTGTCTATCTGATTGAAAATCAGAAGGAATCATTGAGACTGCTCAGAAAATTTATGATCGAGGGCTGTTTTCACAGACATATGTTCAGTAGGTCAAATGTGGACTTCTCTAGGGCTGACGTAATGTCGAAAAGAGCAAATGAGTTTGTTTTTTGAAAATTCATGAAACAGTACTCTTGGGCCTGAAATATGTTCAGAGGTCAAATATAGATTACTATCTGTCTAAAATAACATCAAAAGGAATCAATGAGACTTCACAGAAAGTTTATATGTTCAGTAAGTCAAATGTGGACATCTCTATGGCTGATGTAACGTCGAAAAGAGTGAATGAGTTTGTTTTGAAAATTCATGAAACTACTCTTGGGCCAAAATTTGTTAAGAAGGTCAAATATGAACTATTGTATGGCTGAGGTATCATCAGAAGGGGTCAATAAACAGAAATATAAAATTCAATATCGATGACTCTTGGGCCAGATATATGTCCATTAGTTCAAATATGGACTTCTGTGTGGCTGACGTAACATCAGAAGGAGTCAACGAGTATGTATATGAAGTTCATGATGGAGGACTCTTTGGCTCGAAATATGTTCAGTATGTCAAATATGGACTTATGTATGACTGATGTAACATCAGAAAGTGTGACTGAGTTTGTTTTGAAAATTCATGAAACAGTACTTTTGGGCCTGAAATATGTTCAAAAGGTCATGACATATGTTATGACTTATGTTCAGTGCCTCAAATATTGACTACTTTATGGTTGACGTATCAACAGAGGGACTCAATAAGTATGTACAAAAAAGCTGAAGATTGAGTTTTCTTTGGCCAGAAATATGTCCTTTAGGTCAAATATGGACTACTGTATGGATGAATTATCATCAGTAGGAGCCAATGGATGGAAATAGAAAGTTCATGATCAACGACTTTTGGGCCTGAAATATGTTCAGTAGGTCAAAACTGCACACTGTATGGCTGATGTAACATCAGAAAGAGAGTCAGTGAAATTGTTTTGAAATTTCATGAACGAGTACTCTTGGGCCAGAAATATGTTCAGAAGGTCAAATCTGAACTACTGATGTATAATCAGAATGAGTCAATGAGTATGTAAAGAAAGTTCATGATCGACGACTCTTGGGCCTGAAATATGTTCAGAGGTCAAATATAGATTACTATCTGTCTAAAATAACATCAAAAGGAATCATTGAGACTTCACAGAAAGTTTATATGTTCAGTAAGTCAAATGTGGACATCTCTATGGCTGATGTAACGTCGAAAAGAGTGAATGAGTTTGTTTTAAAATTCATGAAACTGTACTCTTGGGCCAAAAATTTGTTAAGAAGGTCAAATATGAACTATTGTATGGCTGAGGTATCATCAGAAGGGGTCAATAAACAGAAATATAAAATTCAATATCGATGACTCTTGGGCCAGATATATGTCCATTAGTTCAAATATGGACTTCTGTGTGGCTGACGTAACATCAGAAGGAGTCAACGAGTATGTGTATGAAGTTCATGATGGAGGACTCTTTGGCTCGAAATATGTTCAGTATGTCAAATATGGACTGATGTATGACTGATGTAACATCAGAAAGTGTGACTGAGTTTGTTTTGAAAATTCATGAAACAGTACTCTTTGGCCAGACCTGTGTTGAGAAGGTCAATTATGGACTACTCTCTGACTGATGTAAAATCAGAACTAGCCCATGAATATGTATAGAATGTTCAAGTTCGAGGACCCTTTTACCAGAAATTTGTTCAGTTGGTCAAATATTGACCTCTATGGCTGATTTAACTTCAGAAGGAGTCTATGATTATGGATAGTACATTCATATTTTGAAGACTCATCGAGGATATGTTCAATAGGTCAAATATAAATTACAGGAGTCAATCAGAAGAAATATGAAGTTTAAGATCGACGATTCTAGAGCTAGATATTCATCTATTAGGTCAAGTATGGACTTCTGTATGGTTGACGCAACATCAGGAGTCAATGAGTATGTATAAAAAGTTCATGATCGAAAGCTCTTGGGCCAGAAATGTGTTCAGTAGGTCAAATATTGACTATTTAATGGCTGACGTAGAGTCGGACTGAATACATATGTATGCAGAAGTTCAAGATCGAGTACTCTTGGGGCAGAAATATATCCATTACGTCAAATATGGACTTCTGTTTGGCTGATGTAACCACAGAAGGATTTGAGTATGTATATAGAGTTCTTGATCGACGACTTCTGGGCCTGAAATATGTTCAGTAGGCCAAACATGGACTACTGTCTATCTGATTGAAAATCAGAAGGAATCATTGAGACTGCTCAGAAAATTTATGATCGAGGGCTGTTTTCACAGACATATGTTCAGTAGGTCAAATGTGGACTTCTCTAGGGCTGACGTAATGTCGAAAAGAGCAAATGAGTTTGTTTTTTGAAAATTCATGAAACAGTACTCTTGGGCCTGAAATATGTTCAGAGGTCAAATATAGATTACTATCTGTCTAAAATAACATCAAAAGGAATCAATGAGACTTCACAGAAAGTTTATATGTTCAGTAAGTCAAATGTGGACATCTCTATGGCTGATGTAACGTCGAAAAGAGTGAATGAGTTTGTTTTGAAAATTCATGAAACTACTCTTGGGCCAAAATTTGTTAAGAAGGTCAAATATGAACTATTGTATGGCTGAGGTATCATCAGAAGGGGTCAATAAACAGAAATATAAAATTCAATATCGATGACTCTTGGGCCAGATATATGTCCATTAGTTCAAATATGGACTTCTGTGTGGCTGACGTAACATCAGAAGGAGTCAACGAGTATGTATATGAAGTTCATGATGGAGGACTCTTTGGCTCGAAATATGTTCAGTATGTCAAATATGGACTTATGTATGACTGATGTAACATCAGAAAGTGTGACTGAGTTTGTTTTGAAAATTCATGAAACAGTACTTTTGGGCCTGAAATATGTTCAGAGGTCAAATATAGACTACTATCTGTCTGATATAACATCAAAAGGAATCAATGAGACTTCACATAAAGATTATATGTTCAGACTACACAGAAAGTTTATATGTTCAGAAGGTCAAATGTGAACATTTCTAGGGCTGACGTAATGTCGAAAAGAGCAAATGAGTTTGTTTTGAAAATTCATGAAACAGTACTCTTGGGCCTGAAATATGTTCAGAGGTCAAATATAGACTACTATCTGTCTGATATAACATCAAAAGGAATCAATGAGACTTCAACATAAAGATTATATGTTCAGACTACACAGAAAGTTTATATGTTCAGTAGTTTATATGTTCAGAAGGTCAAATGTGGACATCTCTAAGGCTGACGTAATGTCGAAAAGAGCAAATGAGTTTGTTTTGAAAATTCATGAAACAGTACTCTTGGGCCAGAAATATGTTCAAAAGGTCATGACATATGTTATGACTTATGTTCAGTGCCTCAAATATTGACTACTTTATGGTTGACGTATCAACATTGGGACTCAATAAGTATGTACAAAAAAGCTGAAGATTGAGTTTTCTTTGGCCAGAAATATGTCCTTTAGGTCAAATATGGACTACTGTGTGGATGACGTATCATCAATAGGAGCCAATGGATGGAAATAGAAAGTTCATGATCAACGACTCTTGCGCCTGAAATATGTTCGGTAGGTCAAAACTGCACACTGTATGGCTGATGTAACATCAGAAAGAGAGTCAGTGAAATTGTTTTGAAATTTCATGAACGAGTACTCGGGCTAGAAATATGTTCAGAAGGTCAAATCTGAACTACTGATGTATAATCAGAATGAATCAATGAGTATGTATAGAAAGTTCATGATCGACGACTCTTGGGCCTGAAATATGTTCAGAGGTCAAATATAGACTACTATATGTCTGATATAACATCAAAAGGAATCAATGAGACTTCACATAAAGATTATATGTTCAGACTACACAGAAAGTTTATATGTTCAGTACTTTATATGTTCAGAAGGTCAAATGTGGACATCTCTAGGGCTGACGTAATGTCGAAAAGAGCGAATGAGTTTGTTTTGAAAATTCATGAAACAGTACTCTTGGGCCAGAAATATGTTCAAAAGGTCATGACATATGTTATGACTTATGTTCAGTGCCTCAAATATTGACTACTTTATGGTTGACGTATCAACAGAGGGACTCAATAAGTATGTACAAAAAAAGCTGAAGATTGAGTTTTCTTTGGCCAGAAATATGTCCTTTAGGTCAAATATGGACTACTGTATGGATGACGTATCATCAGTAGGAGCCAATGGATGGAAATAGAAAGTTCATGATCAACGACTCTTGGGCCTGAAATATGTTCAGTAGGTCAAAACTGCACACTGTATGGCTGATGTAACATCAGAAAGAGAGTCAGTGAAATTGTTTTGAAATTTCATGAACGAGTACTCTTGGGCCAGAAATATGTTCAGAAGGTCAAATCTGAACTACTGATGTATAATCAGAATGAGTCAATGAGTATGTATAGAAAGTTCATGTTCGACGACTCTTGGGCCTGAAATATGTTCAGAGGTCAAAAATAGACTACTATCTGTCTAAAATAACATCAAAAGGAATCAATGAGACTTCACATAAAGATTATATGTTCAGACTACACAGAAAGTTTATATGTTCAGTAGTTTATATGTTCAGAAGGTCAAATGTGGACATCTCTAGGGCTGACGTAATGTCGAAAAGAGCAAATGAGTTTGTTTTGAAAATTCATGAAACAGTACTCTTGGGCCAGAAATATGTTCAAAAGGTCATGACATATGTTATGACTTATGTTCAGTGCCTCAAATATTGACTACTTTATGGTTGACGTATCAACAGAGGGACTCAATAAGTATGTACAAAAAAAGCTGAAGATTGAGTTTTCTTTGGCCAGAAATATGTCCTTTAGGTCAAATATGGACTACTGTATGGATGACGTATCATCAGTAGGAGCCAATGGATGGAAATAGAAAGTTCATGATCAACGACTCTTGGGCCTGAAATATGTTCAGTAGGTCAAAACTGCACACTGTATGGCTGATGTAACATCAGAAAGAGAGTCAGTGAAATTGTTTTGAAATTTCATGAACGAGTACTCTTGGGCCAGAAATATGTTCAGAAGGTCAAATCTGAACTACTGATGTATAATCAGAATGAGTCAATGAGTATGAATAGAAAGTTCATGATCGACGACTCTTGGGCCTGAAATATGTTCAGAGGTCAAATACAGACTACTATCTGTCTGATATAACATCAAAAGGAATCAATGAGACTTCACATAAAGATTATATGTTCAGACTACACAGAAAGTTTATATGTTCAGTAGTTTATATGTTCAGAAGGTCAAATGTGGACATCTCTAGGGCTGACGTAATGTCGAAAAGAGCAAATGAGTTTGTTTTGAAAATTCATGAAACAGTACTCTTGGGCCAGAAATATGTTCAAAAGGTCATGACATATGTTATGACTTATGTTCAGTGCCTCAAATATTGACTACTTTATGGTTGACGTATCAACAGAGGGACTCAATAAGTATGTACAAAAAAGCTGAAGATTGAGTTTTCTTTGGCCAGAAATATGTCCTTTAGGTCAAATATGGACTACTGTATGGATGAATTATCATCAGTAGGATCCAATGGATGGAAATAGAAAGTTCATGATCAACGACTTTTGGGCCTGAAATATGTTCAGTAGGTCAAAACTGCACACTGTATGGCTGATGTAACATCAGAAAGAGAGTCAGTGAAATTGTTTTGAAATTTCATGAACGAGTACTCTTGGGCCAGAAATATGTTCAGAAGGTCAAATCTGAACTACTGATGTATAATCAGAATGAGTCAATGAGTATGTAAAGAAAGTTCATGATCGACGACTCTTGGGCCTGAAATATGTTCAGAGGTCAAATATAGATTACTATCTGTCTAAAATAACATCAAAAGGAATCATTGAGACTTCACAGAAAGTTTATATGTTCAGTAAGTCAAATGTGGACATCTCTATGGCTGATGTAACGTCGAAAAGAGTGAATGAGTTTGTTTTGAAAATTCATGAAACTGTACTCTTGGGCCAAAAATTTGTTAAGAAGGTCAAATATGAACTATTGTATGGCTGAGGTATCATCAGAAGGGGTCAATAAACAGAAATATAAAATTCAATATCGATGACTCTTGGGCCAGATATATGTCCATTAGTTCAAATATGGACTTCTGTGTGGCTGACGTAACATCAGAAGGAGTCAACGAGTATGTGTATGAAGTTCATGATGGAGGACTCTTTGGCTCGAAATATGTTCAGTATGTCAAATATGGACTGATGTATGACTGATGTAACATCAGAAAGTGTGACTGAGTTTGTTTTGAAAATTCATGAAACAGTACTCTTTGGCCAGACCTGTGTTGAGAAGGTCAATTATGGACTACTCTCTGACTGATGTAAAATCAGAACTAGCCCATGAATATGTATAGAATGTTCAAGTTCGAGGACCCTTTTACCAGAAATTTGTTCAGTTGGTCAAATATTGACCTCTATGGCTGATTTAACTTCAGAAGGAGTCTATGATTATGGATAGTACATTCATATTTTGAAGACTCATCGAGGATATGTTCAATAGGTCAAATATAAATTACAGGAGTCAATCAGAAGAAATATGAAGTTTAAGATCGACGATTCTAGAGCTAGATATTCATCTATTAGGTCAAGTATGGACTTCTGTATGGTTGACGCAACATCAGGAGTCAATGAGTATGTATAAAAAGTTCATGATCGAAAGCTCTTGGGCCAGAAATGTGTTCAGTAGGTCAAATATTGACTATTTAATGGCTGACGTAGAGTCGGACTGAATACATATGTATGCAGAAGTTCAAGATCGAGTACTCTTGGGGCAGAAATATATCCATTACGTCAAATATGGACTTCTGTTTGGCTGATGTAACCACAGAAGGATTTGAGTATGTATATAGAGTTCTTGATCGACGACTTCTGGGCCTGAAATATGTTCAGTAGGCCAAACATGGACTACTGTCTATCTGATTGAAAATCAGAAGGAATCATTGAGACTGCTCAGAAAATTTATGATCGAGGGCTGTTTTCACAGACATATGTTCAGTAGGTCAAATGTGGACTTCTCTAGGGCTGACGTAATGTCGAAAAGAGCAAATGAGTTTGTTTTTTGAAAATTCATGAAACAGTACTCTTGGGCCTGAAATATGTTCAGAGGTCAAATATAGATTACTATCTGTCTAAAATAACATCAAAAGGAATCAATGAGACTTCACAGAAAGTTTATATGTTCAGTAAGTCAAATGTGGACATCTCTATGGCTGATGTAACGTCGAAAAGAGTGAATGAGTTTGTTTTGAAAATTCATGAAACTACTCTTGGGCCAAAATTTGTTAAGAAGGTCAAATATGAACTATTGTATGGCTGAGGTATCATCAGAAGGGGTCAATAAACAGAAATATAAAATTCAATATCGATGACTCTTGGGCCAGATATATGTCCATTAGTTCAAATATGGACTTCTGTGTGGCTGACGTAACATCAGAAGGAGTCAACGAGTATGTATATGAAGTTCATGATGGAGGACTCTTTGGCTCGAAATATGTTCAGTATGTCAAATATGGACTTATGTATGACTGATGTAACATCAGAAAGTGTGACTGAGTTTGTTTTGAAAATTCATGAAACAGTACTTTTGGGCCTGAAATATGTTCAGAGGTCAAATATAGACTACTATCTGTCTGATATAACATCAAAAGGAATCAATGAGACTTCACATAAAGATTATATGTTCAGACTACACAGAAAGTTTATATGTTCAGAAGGTCAAATGTGAACATTTCTAGGGCTGACGTAATGTCGAAAAGAGCAAATGAGTTTGTTTTGAAAATTCATGAAACAGTACTCTTGGGCCTGAAATATGTTCAGAGGTCAAATATAGACTACTATCTGTCTGATATAACATCAAAAGGAATCAATGAGACTTCAACATAAAGATTATATGTTCAGACTACACAGAAAGTTTATATGTTCAGTAGTTTATATGTTCAGAAGGTCAAATGTGGACATCTCTAAGGCTGACGTAATGTCGAAAAGAGCAAATGAGTTTGTTTTGAAAATTCATGAAACAGTACTCTTGGGCCAGAAATATGTTCAAAAGGTCATGACATATGTTATGACTTATGTTCAGTGCCTCAAATATTGACTACTTTATGGTTGACGTATCAACAGTGGGACTCAATAAGTATGTACAAAAAAGCTGAAGATTGAGTTTTCTTTGGCCAGAAATATGTCCTTTAGGTCAAATATGGACTACTGTGTGGATGACGTATCATCAATAGGAGCCAATGGATGGAAATAGAAAGTTCATGATCAACGACTCTTGCGCCTGAAATATGTTCGGTAGGTCAAAACTGCACACTGTATGGCTGATGTAACATCAGAAAGAGAGTCAGTGAAATTGTTTTGAAATTTCATGAACGAGTACTCGGGCTAGAAATATGTTCAGAAGGTCAAATCTGAACTACTGATGTATAATCAGAATGAATCAATGAGTATGTATAGAAAGTTCATGATCGACGACTCTTGGGCCTGAAATATGTTCAGAGGTCAAATATAGACTACTATATGTCTGATATAACATCAAAAGGAATCAATGAGACTTCACATAAAGATTATATGTTCAGACTACACAGAAAGTTTATATGTTCAGTACTTTATATGTTCAGAAGGTCAAATGTGGACATCTCTAGGGCTGACGTAATGTCGAAAAGAGCGAATGAGTTTGTTTTGAAAATTCATGAAACAGTACTCTTGGGCCAGAAATATGTTCAAAAGGTCATGACATATGTTATGACATATGTTCAGTGCCTCAAATATTGACTACTTTATGGTTGACGTATCAACAGAGGGACTCAATAAGTATGTACAAAAAAAGCTGAAGATTGAGTTTTCTTTGGCCAGAAATATGTCCTTTAGGTCAAATATGGACTACTGTATGGATGACGTATCATCAGTAGGAGCCAATGGATGGAAATAGAAAGTTCATGATCAACGACTCTTGGGCCTGAAATATGTTCAGTAGGTCAAAACTGCACACTGTATGGCTGATGTAACATCAGAAAGAGAGTCAGTGAAATTGTTTTGAAATTTCATGAACGAGTACTCTTGGGCCAGAAATATGTTCAGAAGGTCAAATCTGAACTACTGATGTATAATCAGAATGAGTCAATGAGTATGAATAGAAAGTTCATGATCGACGACTCTTGGGCCTGAAATATGTTCAGAGGTCAAATACAGACTACTATCTGTCTGATATAACATCAAAAGGAATCAATGAGACTTCACATAAAGATTATATGTTCAGACTACACAGAAAGTTTATATGTTCAGTAGTTTATATGTTCAGAAGGTCAAATGTGGACATCTCTAGGGCTGACGTAATGTCGAAAAGAGCAAATGAGTTTGTTTTGAAAATTCATGAAACAGTACTCTTGGGCCAGAAATATGTTCAAAAGGTCATGACATATGTTATGACTTATGTTCAGTGCCTCAAATATTGACTACTTTATGGTTGACGTATCAACAGAGGGACTCAATAAGTATGTACAAAAAAGCTGAAGATTGAGTTTTCTTTGGCCAGAAATATGTCCTTTAGGTCAAATATGGACTACTGTATGGATGAATTATCATCAGTAGGAGCCAATGGATGGAAATAGAAAGTTCATGATCAACGACTTTTGGGCCTGAAATATGTTCAGTAGGTCAAAACTGCACACTGTATGGCTGATGTAACATCAGAAAGAGAGTCAGTGAAATTGTTTTGAAATTTCATGAACGAGTACTCTTGGGCCAGAAATATGTTCAGAAGGTCAAATCTGAACTACTGATGTATAATCAGAATGAGTCAATGAGTATGTAAAGAAAGTTCATGATCGACGACTCTTGGGCCTGAAATATGTTCAGAGGTCAAATATAGATTACTATCTGTCTAAAATAACATCAAAAGGAATCATTGAGACTTCACAGAAAGTTTATATGTTCAGTAAGTCAAATGTGGACATCTCTATGGCTGATGTAACGTCGAAAAGAGTGAATGAGTTTGTTTTGAAAATTCATGAAACTGTACTCTTGGGCCAAAAATTTGTTAAGAAGGTCAAATATGAACTATTGTATGGCTGAGGTATCATCAGAAGGGGTCAATAAACAGAAATATAAAATTCAATATCGATGACTCTTGGGCCAGATATATGTCCATTAGTTCAAATATGGACTTCTGTGTGGCTGACGTAACATCAGAAGGAGTCAACGAGTATGTGTATGAAGTTCATGATGGAGGACTCTTTGGCTCGAAATATGTTCAGTATGTCAAATATGGACTGATGTATGACTGATGTAACATCAGAAAGTGTGACTGAGTTTGTTTTGAAAATTCATGAAACAGTACTCTTTGGCCAGACCTGTGTTGAGAAGGTCAATTATGGACTACTCTCTGACTGATGTAAAATCAGAACTAGCCCATGAATATGTATAGAATGTTCAAGTTCGAGGACCCTTTTACCAGAAATTTGTTCAGTTGGTCAAATATTGACCTCTATGGCTGATTTAACTTCAGAAGGAGTCTATGATTATGGATAGTACATTCATATTTTGAAGACTCATCGAGGATATGTTCAATAGGTCAAATATAAATTACAGGAGTCAATCAGAAGAAATATGAAGTTTAAGATCGACGATTCTAGAGCTAGATATTCATCTATTAGGTCAAGTATGGACTTCTGTATGGTTGACGCAACATCAGGAGTCAATGAGTATGTATAAAAAGTTCATGATCGAAAGCTCTTGGGCCAGAAATGTGTTCAGTAGGTCAAATATTGACTATTTAATGGCTGACGTAGAGTCGGACTGAATACATATGTATGCAGAAGTTCAAGATCGAGTACTCTTGGGGCAGAAATATATCCATTACGTCAAATATGGACTTCTGTTTGGCTGATGTAACCACAGAAGGATTTGAGTATGTATATAGAGTTCTTGATCGACGACTTCTGGGCCTGAAATATGTTCAGTAGGCCAAACATGGACTACTGTCTATCTGATTGAAAATCAGAAGGAATCATTGAGACTGCTCAGAAAATTTATGATCGAGGGCTGTTTTCACAGACATATGTTCAGTAGGTCAAATGTGGACTTCTCTAGGGCTGACGTAATGTCGAAAAGAGCAAATGAGTTTGTTTTTTGAAAATTCATGAAACAGTACTCTTGGGCCTGAAATATGTTCAGAGGTCAAATATAGATTACTATCTGTCTAAAATAACATCAAAAGGAATCAATGAGACTTCACAGAAAGTTTATATGTTCAGTAAGTCAAATGTGGACATCTCTATGGCTGATGTAACGTCGAAAAGAGTGAATGAGTTTGTTTTGAAAATTCATGAAACTACTCTTGGGCCAAAATTTGTTAAGAAGGTCAAATATGAACTATTGTATGGCTGAGGTATCATCAGAAGGGGTCAATAAACAGAAATATAAAATTCAATATCGATGACTCTTGGGCCAGATATATGTCCATTAGTTCAAATATGGACTTCTGTGTGGCTGACGTAACATCAGAAGGAGTCAACGAGTATGTATATGAAGTTCATGATGGAGGACTCTTTGGCTCGAAATATGTTCAGTATGTCAAATATGGACTTATGTATGACTGATGTAACATCAGAAAGTGTGACTGAGTTTGTTTTGAAAATTCATGAAACAGTACTTTTGGGCCTGAAATATGTTCAAAAGGTCATGACATATGTTATGACTTATGTTCAGTGCCTCAAATATTGACTACTTTATGGTTGACGTATCAACAGAGGGACTCAATAAGTATGTACAAAAAAGCTGAAGATTGAGTTTTCTTTGGCCAGAAATATGTCCTTTAGGTCAAATATGGACTACTGTATGGATGAATTATCATCAGTAGGAGCCAATGGATGGAAATAGAACGTTCATGATCAACGACTTTTGGGCCTGAAATATGTTCAGTAGGTCAAAACTGCACACTGTATGGCTGATGTAACATCAGAAAGAGAGTCAGTGAAATTGTTTTGAAATTTCATGAACGAGTACTCTTGGGCCAGAAATATGTTCAGAAGGTCAAATCTGAACTACTGATGTATAATCAGAATGAGTCAATGAGTATGTAAAGAAAGTTCATGATCGACGACTCTTGGGCCTGAAATATGTTCAGAGGTCAAATATAGATTACTATCTGTCTAAAATAACATCAAAAGGAATCATTGAGACTTCACAGAAAGTTTATATGTTCAGTAAGTCAAATGTGGACATCTCTATGGCTGATGTAACGTCGAAAAGAGTGAATGAGTTTGTTTTAAAAATTCATGAAACTGTACTCTTGGGCCAAAAATTTGTTAAGAAGGTCAAATATGAACTATTGTATGGCTGAGGTATCATCAGAAGGGGTCAATAAACAGAAATATAAAATTCAATATCGATGACTCTTGGGCCAGATATATGTCCATTAGTTCAAATATGGACTTCTGTGTGGCTGACGTAACATCAGAAGGAGTCAACGAGTATGTGTATGAAGTTCATGATGGAGGACTCTTTGGCTCGAAATATGTTCAGTATGTCAAATATGGACTGATGTATGACTGATGTAACATCAGAAAGTGTGACTGAGTTTGTTTTGAAAATTCATGAAACAGTACTCTTTGGCCAGACCTGTGTTGAGAAGGTCAATTATGGACTACTCTCTGACTGATGTAAAATCAGAACTAGCCCATGAATATGTATAGAATGTTCAAGTTCGAGGACCCTTTTACCAGAAATTTGTTCAGTTGGTCAAATATTGACCTCTATGGCTGATTTAACTTCAGAAGGAGTCTATGATTATGGATAGTACATTCATATTTTGAAGACTCATCGAGGATATGTTCAATAGGTCAAATATAAATTACAGGAGTCAATCAGAAGAAATATGAAGTTTAAGATCGACGATTCTAGAGCTAGATATTCATCTATTAGGTCAAGTATGGACTTCTGTATGGTTGACGCAACATCAGGAGTCAATGAGTATGTATAAAAAGTTCATGATCGAAAGCTCTTGGGCCAGAAATGTGTTCAGTAGGTCAAATATTGACTATTTAATGGCTGACGTAGAGTCGGACTGAATACATATGTATGCAGAAGTTCAAGATCGAGTACTCTTGGGGCAGAAATATATCCATTACGTCAAATATGGACTTCTGTTTGGCTGATGTAACCACAGAAGGATTTGAGTATGTATATAGAGTTCTTGATCGACGACTTCTGGGCCTGAAATATGTTCAGTAGGCCAAACATGGACTACTGTCTATCTGATTGAAAATCAGAAGGAATCATTGAGACTGCTCAGAAAATTTATGATCGAGGGCTGTTTTCACAGACATATGTTCAGTAGGTCAAATGTGGACTTCTCTAGGGCTGACGTAATGTCGAAAAGAGCAAATGAGTTTGTTTTTTGAAAATTCATGAAACAGTACTCTTGGGCCTGAAATATGTTCAGAGGTCAAATATAGATTACTATCTGTCTAAAATAACATCAAAAGGAATCAATGAGACTTCACAGAAAGTTTATATGTTCAGTAAGTCAAATGTGGACATCTCTATGGCTGATGTAACGTCGAAAAGAGTGAATGAGTTTGTTTTGAAAATTCATGAAACTACTCTTGGGCCAAAATTTGTTAAGAAGGTCAAATATGAACTATTGTATGGCTGAGGTATCATCAGAAGGGGTCAATAAACAGAAATATAAAATTCAATATCGATGACTCTTGGGCCAGATATATGTCCATTAGTTCAAATATGGACTTCTGTGTGGCTGACGTAACATCAGAAGGAGTCAACGAGTATGTATATGAAGTTCATGATGGAGGACTCTTTGGCTCGAAATATGTTCAGTATGTCAAATATGGACTTATGTATGACTGATGTAACATCAGAAAGTGTGACTGAGTTTGTTTTGAAAATTCATGAAACAGTACTTTTGGGCCTGAAATATGTTCAGAGGTCAAATATAGACTACTATCTGTCTGATATAACATCAAAAGGAATCAATGAGACTTCACATAAAGATTATATGTTCAGACTACACAGAAAGTTTATATGTTCAGAAGGTCAAATGTGAACATTTCTAGGGCTGACGTAATGTCGAAAAGAGCAAATGAGTTTGTTTTGAAAATTCATGAAACAGTACTCTTGGGCCTGAAATATGTTCAGAGGTCAAATATAGACTACTATCTGTCTGATATAACATCAAAAGGAATCAATGAGACTTCAACATAAAGATTATATGTTCAGACTACACAGAAAGTTTATATGTTCAGTAGTTTATATGTTCAGAAGGTCAAATGTGGACATCTCTAAGGCTGACGTAATGTCGAAAAGAGCAAATGAGTTTGTTTTGAAAATTCATGAAACAGTACTCTTGGGCCAGAAATATGTTCAAAAGGTCATGACATATGTTATGACTTATGTTCAGTGCCTCAAATATTGACTACTTTATGGTTGACGTATCAACATTGGGACTCAATAAGTATGTACAAAAAAGCTGAAGATTGAGTTTTCTTTGGCCAGAAATATGTCCTTTAGGTCAAATATGGACTACTGTGTGGATGACGTATCATCAATAGGAGCCAATGGATGGAAATAGAAAGTTCATGATCAACGACTCTTGCGCCTGAAATATGTTCGGTAGGTCAAAACTGCACACTGTATGGCTGATGTAACATCAGAAAGAGAGTCAGTGAAATTGTTTTGAAATTTCATGAACGAGTACTCGGGCTAGAAATATGTTCAGAAGGTCAAATCTGAACTACTGATGTATAATCAGAATGAATCAATGAGTATGTATAGAAAGTTCATGATCGACGACTCTTGGGCCTGAAATATGTTCAGAGGTCAAATATAGACTACTATATGTCTGATATAACATCAAAAGGAATCAATGAGACTTCACATAAAGATTATATGTTCAGACTACACAGAAAGTTTATATGTTCAGTACTTTATATGTTCAGAAGGTCAAATGTGGACATCTCTAGGGCTGACGTAATGTCGAAAAGAGCGAATGAGTTTGTTTTGAAAATTCATGAAACAGTACTCTTGGGCCAGAAATATGTTCAAAAGGTCATGACATATGTTATGACTTATGTTCAGTGCCTCAAATATTGACTACTTTATGGTTGACGTATCAACAGAGGGACTCAATAAGTATGTACAAAAAAAGCTGAAGATTGAGTTTTCTTTGGCCAGAAATATGTCCTTTAGGTCAAATATGGACTACTGTATGGATGACGTATCATCAGTAGGAGCCAATGGATGGAAATAGAAAGTTCATGATCAACGACTCTTGGGCCTGAAATATGTTCAGTAGGTCAAAACTGCACACTGTATGGCTGATGTAACATCAGAAAGAGAGTCAGTGAAATTGTTTTGAAATTTCATGAACGAGTACTCTTGGGCCAGAAATATGTTCAGAAGGTCAAATCTGAACTACTGATGTATAATCAGAATGAGTCAATGAGTATGTATAGAAAGTTCATGTTCGACGACTCTTGGGCCTGAAATATGTTCAGAGGTCAAAAATAGACTACTATCTGTCTAAAATAACATCAAAAGGAATCAATGAGACTTCACATAAAGATTATATGTTCAGACTACACAGAAAGTTTATATGTTCAGTAGTTTATATGTTCAGAAGGTCAAATGTGGACATCTCTAGGGCTGACGTAATGTCGAAAAGAGCAAATGAGTTTGTTTTGAAAATTCATGAAACAGTACTCTTGGGCCAGAAATATGTTCAAAAGGTCATGACATATGTTATGACTTATGTTCAGTGCCTCAAATATTGACTACTTTATGGTTGACGTATCAACAGAGGGACTCAATAAGTATGTACAAAAAAAGCTGAAGATTGAGTTTTCTTTGGCCAGAAATATGTCCTTTAGGTCAAATATGGACTACTGTATGGATGACGTATCATCAGTAGGAGCCAATGGATGGAAATAGAAAGTTCATGATCAACGACTCTTGGGCCTGAAATATGTTCAGTAGGTCAAAACTGCACACTGTATGGCTGATGTAACATCAGAAAGAGAGTCAGTGAAATTGTTTTGAAATTTCATGAACGAGTACTCTTGGGCCAGAAATATGTTCAGAAGGTCAAATCTGAACTACTGATGTATAATCAGAATGAGTCAATGAGTATGAATAGAAAGTTCATGATCGACGACTCTTGGGCCTGAAATATGTTCAGAGGTCAAATACAGACTACTATCTGTCTGATATAACATCAAAAGGAATCAATGAGACTTCACATAAAGATTATATGTTCAGACTACACAGAAAGTTTATATGTTCAGTAGTTTATATGTTCAGAAGGTCAAATGTGGACATCTCTAGGGCTGACGTAATGTCGAAAAGAGCAAATGAGTTTGTTTTGAAAATTCATGAAACAGTACTCTTGGGCCAGAAATATGTTCAAAAGGTCATGACATATGTTATGACTTATGTTCAGTGCCTCAAATATTGACTACTTTATGGTTGACGTATCAACAGAGGGACTCAATAAGTATGTACAAAAAAGCTGAAGATTGAGTTTTCTTTGGCCAGAAATATGTCCTTTAGGTCAAATATGGACTACTGTATGGATGAATTATCATCAGTAGGATCCAATGGATGGAAATAGAAAGTTCATGATCAACGACTTTTGGGCCTGAAATATGTTCAGTAGGTCAAAACTGCACACTGTATGGCTGATGTAACATCAGAAAGAGAGTCAGTGAAATTGTTTTGAAATTTCATGAACGAGTACTCTTGGGCCAGAAATATGTTCAGAAGGTCAAATCTGAACTACTGATGTATAATCAGAATGAGTCAATGAGTATGTAAAGAAAGTTCATGATCGACGACTCTTGGGCCTGAAATATGTTCAGAGGTCAAATATAGATTACTATCTGTCTAAAATAACATCAAAAGGAATCATTGAGACTTCACAGAAAGTTTATATGTTCAGTAAGTCAAATGTGGACATCTCTATGGCTGATGTAACGTCGAAAAGAGTGAATGAGTTTGTTTTGAAAATTCATGAAACTGTACTCTTGGGCCAAAAATTTGTTAAGAAGGTCAAATATGAACTATTGTATGGCTGAGGTATCATCAGAAGGGGTCAATAAACAGAAATATAAAATTCAATATCGATGACTCTTGGGCCAGATATATGTCCATTAGTTCAAATATGGACTTCTGTGTGGCTGACGTAACATCAGAAGGAGTCAACGAGTATGTGTATGAAGTTCATGATGGAGGACTCTTTGGCTCGAAATATGTTCAGTATGTCAAATATGGACTGATGTATGACTGATGTAACATCAGAAAGTGTGACTGAGTTTGTTTTGAAAATTCATGAAACAGTACTCTTTGGCCAGACCTGTGTTGAGAAGGTCAATTATGGACTACTCTCTGACTGATGTAAAATCAGAACTAGCCCATGAATATGTATAGAATGTTCAAGTTCGAGGACCCTTTTACCAGAAATTTGTTCAGTTGGTCAAATATTGACCTCTATGGCTGATTTAACTTCAGAAGGAGTCTATGATTATGGATAGTACATTCATATTTTGAAGACTCATCGAGGATATGTTCAATAGGTCAAATATAAATTACAGGAGTCAATCAGAAGAAATATGAAGTTTAAGATCGACGATTCTAGAGCTAGATATTCATCTATTAGGTCAAGTATGGACTTCTGTATGGTTGACGCAACATCAGGAGTCAATGAGTATGTATAAAAAGTTCATGATCGAAAGCTCTTGGGCCAGAAATGTGTTCAGTAGGTCAAATATTGACTATTTAATGGCTGACGTAGAGTCGGACTGAATACATATGTATGCAGAAGTTCAAGATCGAGTACTCTTGGGGCAGAAATATATCCATTACGTCAAATATGGACTTCTGTTTGGCTGATGTAACCACAGAAGGATTTGAGTATGTATATAGAGTTCTTGATCGACGACTTCTGGGCCTGAAATATGTTCAGTAGGCCAAACATGGACTACTGTCTATCTGATTGAAAATCAGAAGGAATCATTGAGACTGCTCAGAAAATTTATGATCGAGGGCTGTTTTCACAGACATATGTTCAGTAGGTCAAATGTGGACTTCTCTAGGGCTGACGTAATGTCGAAAAGAGCAAATGAGTTTGTTTTTTGAAAATTCATGAAACAGTACTCTTGGGCCTGAAATATGTTCAGAGGTCAAATATAGATTACTATCTGTCTAAAATAACATCAAAAGGAATCAATGAGACTTCACAGAAAGTTTATATGTTCAGTAAGTCAAATGTGGACATCTCTATGGCTGATGTAACGTCGAAAAGAGTGAATGAGTTTGTTTTGAAAATTCATGAAACTACTCTTGGGCCAAAATTTGTTAAGAAGGTCAAATATGAACTATTGTATGGCTGAGGTATCATCAGAAGGGGTCAATAAACAGAAATATAAAATTCAATATCGATGACTCTTGGGCCAGATATATGTCCATTAGTTCAAATATGGACTTCTGTGTGGCTGACGTAACATCAGAAGGAGTCAACGAGTATGTATATGAAGTTCATGATGGAGGACTCTTTGGCTGGAAATATGTTCAGTATGTCAAATATGGACTTATGTATGACTGATGTAACATCAGAAAGTGTGACTGAGTTTGTTTTGAAAATTCATGAAACAGTACTTCTGGGCCTGAAATATGTTCAGTAGGCCAAACATGGACTACTGTCTATCTGATTGAAAATCAGAAGGAATCATTGAGACTGCTCAGAAAATTTATGATCGAGGGCTGTTTTCACAGACATATGTTCAGTAGGTCAAATGTGGACTTCTCTAGGGCTGACGTAATGTCGAAAAGAGCAAATGAGTTTGTTTTTTGAAAATTCATGAAACAGTACTCTTGGGCCTGAAATATGTTCAGAGGTCAAATATAGACTACTATCTCTCTGATATAACATCAAAAGGAATCAATGAGACTTCAACATAAAGATTATATGTTCAGACTACACAGAAAGTTTATATGTTCAGTAGTTTATATGTTCAGAAGGTCAAATGTGGACATCTCTAAGGCTGACGCAATGTCGAAAAGAGCAAATGAGTTTGTTTTGAAAATTCATGAAACAGTACTCTTGGGCCAGAAATATGTTCAAAAGGTCATGACATATGTTATGACTTATGTTCAGTGCCTCAAATATTGACTACTTTATGGTTGACGTATCAACAGTGGGACTCAATAAGTATGTACAAAAAAGCTGAAGATTGAGTTTTCTTTGGCCAGAAATATGTCCTTTAGGTCAAATATGGACTACTCTATGGATGACGTATCATCAGTAGGAGCCAATGGATGGAAATAGAAAGTTCATGATCAACGACTCTTGGGCCTGAAATATGTTCAGTAGGTCAAAACTGCACACTGTATGGCTGATGTAACATCAGAAAGAGAGTCAGTGAAATTGTTTTGAAATTTCATGAACGAGTACTCTTGGGCCAGAAATATGTTCAGAAGGTCAAATCTGAACTACTGATGTATAATCAGAATGAGTCAATGAGTATGTATAGAAAGTTCATGTTCGACGACTCTTGGGCCTGAAATATGTTCAGAGGTGAAAAATAGACTACTATCTGTCTGATATAACATCAAAAGGAATCAATGAGACTTCACATAAAGATTATATGTTCAGACTACACAGAAAGTTTATATGTTCAGTAGTTTATATGTTCAGAAGGTCAAATGTGGACATCTCTAGGGCTGACGTAATGTCGAAAAGAGCAAATGAGTTTGTTTTGAAAATTCATGAAACAGTACTCTTGGGCCAGAAATATGTTCAAAAGGTCATGACATATGTTATGACTTATGTTCAGTGCCTCAAATATTGACTACTTTATGGTTGACGTATCAACAGAGGGACTCAATAAGTATGTACAAAAAAAGCTGAAGATTGAGTTTTCTTTGGCTAGAAATATGTCCTTTAGGTCAAATATGGACTACTGTATGGATGACGTATCATCAGTAGGAGCCAATGGATGGAAATAGAAAGTTCATGATCAACGACTCTTGGGCCTGAAATATGTTCAGTAGGTCAAAACTGCACACTGTATGGCTGATGTAACATCAGAAAGAGAGTCAGTGAAATTATTTTGAAATTTCATGAACGAGTACTCTTGGGCCAGAAATATTTTCAGAAGGTCAAATCTGAACTACTGATGTATAATCAGAATGAGTCAATGAGTATGAATAG
The DNA here is from genome assembly GCF_019924925.1 of Ctenopharyngodon idella. NCBI lineage: Eukaryota > Metazoa > Chordata > Actinopteri > Cypriniformes > Xenocyprididae > Ctenopharyngodon > Ctenopharyngodon idella. The sequence continues at coordinate 23,712,934 of NC_067229.1, read as the reverse complement.
AAAGTTCATGATCGACGACTCTTGGGCCTGAAATATGTTCAGAGGTCAAATACAGACTACTATCTGTCTGATATAACATCAAAAGGAATCAATGAGACTTCACATAAAGATTATATGTTCAGACTACACAGAAAGTTTATATGTTCAGTAGTTTATATGTTCAGTAGGTCAAATGTGGACATCTCTATGGCTGATGTAATGTCGAAAAGAGTGAATGAGTTTGTTTTGAAAATTCATGAAACTGTACTCTTGTGCCAGAAATTTGTTAAGAAGGTCAAATATGAACTATTGTATGGTTGAGGTATCATCAGAAGGGGTCAATAAACAGAAATATAAAATTCAACATCGATGACTCTTGGGCCAGATATATGTCCATTAGTTCAAATATGGACTTCTGTGTGGCTGACGTAACATCAGAAGGAGTCAATGAGTATGTATATAAAGTTCATGATGGAGGACTCTTTGGCTCGAAATATGTTCAGTATGTCAAATATGGACTTATGTATGACTGATGTAACATCAGAAAGTGTGACTGAGTTTGTTTTGAAAATTCATGAAACAGTACTCTTTGGCCAGACCTGTGTTGAGAAGGTCAATTATGGACTACTCTCTGACTGATGTAAAATCAGAACTAGCCCATGAATATGTATAGAATGTTCAAGTTCGAGGACCCTTTTACCAGAAATTTGTTCAGTAGGTCAAATTTTGACCTCTATGGCTGATTTAACTTCAGAAGGAGTCTATGATTATGGATAGTACATTCATATTTTGAGGACTCATCGACGATGTCTTCAATAGGTCAAATATAAATTACAGGAGTCAATCAGAAGAAATATGAAGTTTAAGACTGACGATTCTAGACCTAGATATTCATCCATTAGGTCAAGTATGGACTTCTGTATGGTTGACGCAACATCAGGAGTCAATGAGTATGTATAAAAATTCATAATCGAAAGCTCTTGGGCCAGAAATGTGTTCAGAATGTCAAATATAGACTACTATCCGTCTGATATAACATCAAAAGGAATCAATGAGACTTCACATAAAGTTTATTTGTTCAGACTACACAGAAAGTTTATATGTTCAGTAGTTTATATGTTCAGTAGATCAAATGTGGACTTCTCTAGGGCTGACGTAATGTCGAAAAAAAAGAGCAAATGAGTTTGTTTTTTGAAAATTCATGAAACAGTACTCTTGGGCCAGAAATATGTTCAAAAGGTCATGACATATGTTATGACTTATGTTCAGTGCCTCAAATATTGACTACTTTATGGTTGACGTATCAACAGAGGGACTCAATAAGTATGTACAAAAAAGCTGAAGATTGAGTTTTCTTTGGCCAGAAATATGTCCTTTAGGTCAAATATAGACTACTGTATGGATGACGTATCATCAGTAGGAGCCAATGGATGGAAATAGAAAGTTCATGATCAACGACTCTTGGGCCTGAAATATGTTCAGTAGGTCAAAACTGCAAACTGTATGGCTGATGTAACATCAGAAAGAGAGTCAGTGAAATTGTTTTGAAATTTCATGAACGAGTACTCTTGGGCCAGAAATATGTTCAGAAGGTCAAATCTGAACTACTGATGTATAATCAGAATGAGTCAATGAGTATGTAAAGAAAGTTCATGATCGACGACTCTTGGGCCTGAAATATGTTCAGAGGTCAAATATAGATTACTATCTGTCTAAAATAACATCAAAAGGAATCAATGAGACTTCACAGAAAGTTTATATGTTCAGTAAGTCAAATGTGGACATCTCTATGGCTGATGTAACGTCGAAAAGAGTGAATGAGTTTGTTTTGAAAATTCATGAAACTACTCTTGGGCCAAAATTTGTTAAGAAGGTCAAATATGAACTATTGTATGGCTGAGGTATCATCAGAAGGGGTCAATAAACAGAAATATAAAATTCAATATCGATGACTCTTGGGCCAGATATATGTCCATTAGTTCAAATATGGACTTCTGTGTGGCTGACGTAACATCAGAAGGAGTCAACGAGTATGTATATGAAGTTCATGATGGAGGACTCTTTGGCTGGAAATATGTTCAGTATGTCAAATATGGACTTATGTATGACTGATGTAACATCAGAAAGTGTGACTGAGTTTGTTTTGAAAATTCATGAAACAGTACTTTTGGGACTGAAATATGTTCAGAGGTCAAATATAGACTACTATCTGTCTGATATAACATCAAAAGGAATCAATGAGACTTCAACATAAAGATTATATGTTCAGACTACACAGAAAGTTTATATGTTCAGTAGTTTATATGTTCAGAAGGTCAAATGTGGACATCTCTAAGGCTGATGTAATGTCGAAAAGAGCAAATGAGTTTGTTTTGAAAATTCATGAAACAGTACTCTTGGGCCAGAAATATGTTCAAAAGGTCATGACATATGTTATGACTTATGTTCAGTGCCTCAAATATTGACTACTTTATGGTTGACGTATCAACAGTGGGACTCAATAAGTATGTACAAAAAAGCTGAAGATTGAGTTTTCTTTGGCTAGAAATATGTCCTTTAGGTCAAATATAGAATACTCTATGGATGACGTATCATCAGTAGGAGCCAATGGATGGAAATAGAATGTTCATGATCAACGACTCTTGGGCCTGAAATATGTTCAGTAGGTCAAAACTGCACACTGTATGGCTGATGTAACATCAGAAAGAGAGTCAGTGAAATTGTTTTGAAATTTCATGAACGAGTACTCTTGGGCCAGAAATATGTTCAGAAGGTCAAATCTGAACTACTGATGTATAATCAGAATGAGTCAATGAGTATGTATAGAAAGTTCATGTTCGACGACTCTTGGGCCTGAAATATGTTCAGAGGTCAAATATAGATTACTATCTGTCTAAAATAACATCAAAAGGAATCAATGAGACTTCACAGAAAGTTTATATGTTCAGTAAGTCAAATGTGGACATCTCTATGGCTGATGTAACGTCGAAAAGAGTGAATGAGTTTGTTTCGAAAATTCATGAAACTGTACTCTTGGGCCAAAAATTTGTTAAGAAGGTCAAATATGAACTATTGTATGGCTGAGGTATCATCAGAAGGGGTCAATAAACAGAAATATAAAATTCAATATCGATGACTCTTGGGCCAGATATATATCCATTAGTTCAAATATGGACTTCTGTGTGGCTGACGTAACATCAGAAGGAGTCAACGAGTATGTATATGAAGTTCATGATGGAGGACTCTTTGGCTCGAAATATGTTCAGTATGTCAAATATGGACTTATGTATGACTGATGTAACATCAGAAAGTGTGACTGAGTTTGTTTTGAAAATTCATGAAACAGTACTCTTTGGCCAGACCTGTGTTGAGAAGGTCAATTATGGACTACTCTCTGACTGATGTAAAATCAGAACTAGCCCATGAATATGTATAGAATGTTCAAGTTCGAGGACCCTTTTACCAGAAATTTGTTCAGTTGGTCAAATATTGACCTCTATGGCTGATTTAACTTCAGAAGGAGTCTATGATTATGGATAGTACATTCATATTTTGAAGACTCATCGAGGATATGTTCAATAGGTCAAATATAAATTACAGGAGTCAATCAGAAGAAATATGAAGTTTAAGATCGACGATTCTAGAGCTAGATATTCATCTATTAGGTCAAGTATGGACTTCTGTATGGTTGATGCAACATCAGGAGTCAATGAGTATGTATAAAAAGTTCATGATCGAAAGCTCTTGGGCCAGAAATGTGTTCAGTAGGTCAAATATTGACTATTTAATGGCTGACGTAGAGTCGGACTGAATACATATGTATGCAGAAGTTCAAGATCGAGTACTCTTGGGGCAGAAATATATCCATTACGTCAAATATGGACTTCTGTTTGGCTGATGTAACCACAGAAGGATTTGAGTATGTATATAGAGTTCTTGATCGACGACTTCTGGGCCTGAAATATGTTCAGTAGGCCAAACATGGACTACTGTCTATCTGATTGAAAATCAGAAGGAATCATTGAGACTGCTCAGAAAATTTATGATCGAGGGCTGTTTTCACAGACATATGTTCAGTAGGTCAAATGTGGACTTCTCTAGGGCTGACGTAATGTCGAAAAGAGCAAATGAGTTTGTTTTTTGAAAATTCATGAAACAGTACTCTTGGGCCTGAAATATGTTCAGAGGTCAAATATAGATTACTATCTGTCTAAAATAACATCAAAAGGAATCAATGAGACTTCACAGAAAGTTTATATGTTCAGTAAGTCAAATTTGGACATCTCTATGGCTGATGTAACGTCGAAAAGAGTGAATGAGTTTGTTTTGAAAATTCATGAAACTACTCTTGGGCCAAAAATTTGTTAAGAAGGTCAAATATGAACTATTGTATGGCTGAGGTATCATCAGAAGGGGTCAATAAACAGAAATATAAAATTCAATATCGATGACTCTTGGGCCAGATATATGTCCATTAGTTCAAATATGGACTTCTGTGTGGCTGACGTAACATCAGAAGGAGTCAACGAGTATGTATATGAAGTTCATGATGGAGGACTCTTTGGCTCGAAATATGTTCAGTATGTCAAATATGGACTTATGTATGACTGATGTAACATCAGAAAGTGTGACTGAGTTTGTTTTGAAAATTCATGAAACAGTACTTTTGGGCCTGAAATATGTTCAGAGGTCAAATATAGACTACTATCTGTCTGATATAACATCAAAAGGAATCAATGAGACTTCACATAAAGATTATATGTTCAGACTACACAGAAAGTTTATATGTTCAGAAGGTCAAATGTGAACATTTCTAGGGCTGACGTAATGTCGAAAAGTGCAAATGAGTTTGTTTTGAAAATTCATGAAACAGTACTCTTGGGCCTGAAATATGTTCAGAGGTCAAATATAGACTACTATCTGTCTGATATAACATCAAAAGGAATCAATGAGACTTCAACATAAAGATTATATGTTCAGACTACACAGAAAGTTTATATGTTCAGTACTTTATATGTTCAGAAGGTCAAATGTGGACATCTCTAAGGCTGACGTAATGTCGAAAAGAGCAAATGAGTTTGTTTTGAAAATTCATGAAACAGTACTCTTGGGCCAGAAATATGTTCAAAAGGTCATGACATATGTTATGACTTATGTTCAGTGCCTCAAATATTGACTACTTTATGGTTGACGTATCAACAGTGGGACTCAATAAGTATGTACAAAAAAGCTGAAGATTGAGTTTTCTTTGGCCAGAAATATGTCCTTTAGGTCAAATATGGACTACTGTGTGGATGACGTATCATCAATAGGAGCCAATGGATGGAAATAGAAAGTTCATGATCAACGACTCTTGCGCCTGAAATATGTTCGGTAGGTCAAAACTGCACACTGTATGGCTGATGTAACATCAGAAAGAGAGTCAGTGAAATTGTTTTGAAATTTCATGAACGAGTACTCGGGCTAGAAATATGTTCAGAAGGTCAAATCTGAACTACTGATGTATAATCAGAATGAATCAATGAGTATGTATAGAAAGTTCATGATCGACGATTCTTGGGCCTGAAATATATTCAGTACGTCAAAACTGCACACTGTATGGCTGATGTAACATCAGAAAGAGAGTCAGTGAAATTGTTTTGAAATTTCATGAACGAGTACTCTTGGGCCAGAAATATGTTCAGAAGGTCAAATCTGAACTACTGATGTATAATCAGAATGAGTCAATGAGTATGTATAGAAAGTTCATGATGGAGGACTCTTTGGCTCGAAATATGTTCAGTATGTCAAATATGGACTTATGTATGACTGATGTAACATCAGAAAGTGTGACTGAGTTTGTTTTGAAAATTCATGAAACAGTACTCTTTGGCCAGACCTGTGTTGAGAAGGTCAATTATTGACTACTCTCTGACTGATGTAAAATCAGAACTAGCCCATGAATATGTATAGAATATTCAAATTCGAGGACCCTTTTACCAGAAATTTGTTCAGTAGGTCAAATTTTGACCTCTATGGCTGATTTAACTTCAGAAGGAGTCTATGATTATGGATAGTACATTCATATTTTGAAGACTCATCGACGATGTCTTCAATAGGTCAAATATAAATTACAGGAGTCAATCAGAAGAAATATGAAGTTTAAGACTGACGATTCTAGACCTAGATATTCATCCATTAGGTCAAGTATGGACTTCTGTATGGTTGACGCAACATCAGGAGTCAATGAGTATGTATAAAAATTCATAATCGAAAGCTCTTGGGCCAGAAATGTGTTCAGTAGGTCAAATATAGACTACTATCTGTCTGATATAACATCAAAAGGAATCAATGAGACTTCACATAAAGTTTATTTGTTCAGACTACACAGAAAGTTTATATGTTCAGTAGTTTATATGTTCAGTAGATCAAATGTGGACTTCTCTAGGGCTGACGTAATGTCGAAAAGAGCAAATGAGTTTGTTTTGAAAATTCATGAAACAGTACTCTTGGGCCTGAAATATGTTCAGAGGTCAAATATAGACTACTATCTGTCTGATATAACATCAAAAGGAATCAATGAGACTTCACATAAAGTTTATTTGTTCAGACTACACAGAAAGTTTATATGTTCAGTAGTTTATATGTTCAGTAGATCAAATGTGGACTTCTCTAGGGCTGACGTAATGTCGAAAAGAGCAAATGAGTTTGTTTTGAAAATTCATGAAACAGTACTCTTGGGCCTGAAATATGTTCAGAGGTCAAATATAGACTACTATCTGTCTGATATAACATCAAAAGGAATCAATGAGACTTCACATAAAGTTTATATGTTCAGACTACACAGAAAGTTTATATGTTCAGTAGTTTATATGTTCAGTAGGTCAAATGTGGACATCTCTATGGCTGATGTAACGTCGAAAAGAGTGAATCAGTTTGTTTTGAAAATTCTTGAAACTGTACTCTTGGGCCAGAAATTTGTTAAGGTCAAATATGAACTATTGTATGGCTGAGGTATCATCAGAAGGGGTCAATAAACAAAAATATGAAATTCAACATCGATGACTCTTGGGCCAGAAATATTTCCTTTAGGTCAAATATGGACTTCTCAATGGCTGACGTATCATCAAAAGTAGTAGAGTAGAAATGTACAATGAGTAGAAATACAAAGTTCAAGACTGACTAAACTATAGCCAGATATATATCCATTAGGTCAATTGTGGACTTCTGTATGGCTGACATAACATCAAAAAGAGTCAATGAGTAAGTTATACAAAGTTCATGCTCGTGGACTCTTGGGCCTGGAATATATACAGCATGTCAAATATTGACTAACATTATAAACTAAGTGCATAGTTTGTTATTCTTCAGTGCACAACGATAGATCCTGTGAGCACTGCACTGCAATAGGACAAGTTGTTTTTTCGTTTGTACACCAAATGAGTCAGTTCTTCTATGCACGGTAATGCATAAAGTAATAAAGCTCATATTTTACATTGTTTCTTTTCAACATACAACCTATTAAGTTAGTTGTATGGAATCCAATGAAACACCACATATTTCATGTGTTATTCTTTAATGCACATCCAATGCAAAACGCAAACGTGGATTTGATGAATAACATATTATATATGCACTGAACTTCTTGACTCCGCTGTTCATTTAAGGGTTACAATACATTCCATTTTTCAATTAAGAATGATACGAAATATACATTTTCATTGCACTCCATGCAAGAACGTAACGTTGTGCGTTGAAAAGCTAACACATATGTGTTTTCGCATTGCATTGCAATGCCGAAACCTGACTTTTATTGACTTTTGCATTGAAGAATGACAAGTGACATTCTTTTATTCTCTTTTACATTGAAAAAATGACACATTGCTGCATTACATTTGCATTCACGGTCACTAAACTTATTCTTAAGAGATACGTGCTGTTGCATTGCATACAAGAGCTAACATTCCTTTTTGCACAGAAGACATAACGTGCGCCCTTGTATTGCATCGAATGCAAGAACTAAACCATTGCATTGCGTTTATTTGCACACAACAACTAATTCATTTGTATAACTTAAGAGATAACAACATGAGCGTTGCACTCCAATGCACAGAAGATGCATTCAGGAACTAACTCATCCGTTAAGATAACGTGCTGTTGCATTGCATTTGCACATACTATCCAACTTTGTGCAATTGAAGATTCTAGCACTAACTCATTCTACTGTGCATTGAAGAGTTAACATATGTGCTGTTGAAGAGATAGAATTGCACAAAAGATTTAACTCATTTGGTTGTGCAATGAAGATTAACATAAGCTATGCTCTGTGCACTAAAAAAACAACCTGTAACATATGTTCTCTCTTATTGCTTTGCATACAACTGACTTTATAGATTTGTGTATTGAACATAATATAACACAGATAAAATAATATGATCCTTTGCGTTAAAATGCATAGAATGTGCATTATAATGCAATGCATACAAGAACTGACTCATTCCGTTAAGGTAAAACATGTACTGTTGCATTGTGTTGTGTAATTGAAGAATAAACACATGTAATTGCATTGCATAAAACAACTAACATTACTGATAACATTTCAGATATGTAACATGAGCATTTTGCATTGCAATGCATAAGAATATCTAATTCATTTTGTTGTACAATAAAGAGATAACATATGTGCTTTTGCAGTTGCATTGCGCACAGTTCACTCTTTAGAACTAACTCATTCCTTTGTGCATTGAAGAGTTAACATGTGCTGTTGAAGAGATACAAAGAATTGCACAGAAGATCTAACTCATTTGATTGTGCAATTAAGAGATAACATATGTGCTTACAAAAGAGCATTGACCTAACACAGGACCTAACGTTGTGCAACGAAGAATAGCATTTAAGCTATGCTCTGTGCACTGAAAAAACAAGCTATAACATATGTCCTCTCGCATTGCTTTGCATACAATTAACTAACCTGTACATTTGTGTATTGAAGAGATAACATAATATGATACATAGAATAATTATAATGCAATGCATACAAGAACTGACTCATTCCGTTAAGGTAAAATATGTACTGCTGCATTGCATTGCACATACGATCCATCGTTGTGCAATTGAAGAATGACACGAGCTATGCACTTGTTGCGTTGCAGTGCATACAAGAACTAACAAGACCCGTTGTGCATTTAAAGAGTTAACATGTGCTGTTGAAGAGATAACACAACACATTTGATTTCGCATTGCTTTTGTAATCCACATATTAAATTTGGATTTAAGAATGACACATGAAATACGCAGTTTTTCTGCTTTTCATGCAACTAACTTAATCCGTTTTGCATTGAAAAGCGTTTAACACGTATTTTTCGCATTGCATTGCATGCATAACCTGACTTTTATTGACTTTTGCTTTGAAGAGCCACATGAGACACACATGTATTTGTTGCACACAATAACTGATTCGGTCCGTTGTGCTTTGAGCAGATATAACAATATATACGGTGTTGCATTTGCATACAAAATTGAACCTTTGTGCATTTGAAAAGACAACATATGTTCAGTCGCATTTTTCTTGGCAAACAAACGTGTGCAATGAAGAGATGACATATATGCTGTTATACTGCAAAGCACACACGTTGCGCATTGAAGAATAACATATAATATATGTGCTGTTGCGCACAGTTCACTTGTTGCGTTGCAGTGCATACAAGAACTAACTCATTCCGTTGTGCATTGAAGAGTTATTGTACACAAGTCAACGTTTATTTGCCTTCTGAACAATAACTAATTAATTCCGACGTGCATTGAAGAGATAACACATAACATGTTTGATTTCGCATTGCATTAACTAACTTATCTTGAAGAGATAATACATTTGCTTGTTGCATTTGCATACAAGAGCTAACTTAACATTCCCAGCTAACATTCCCATGAAGAACAATAACTATAAAGATAACGATAATGATAAAAGTTATAGCAAAAAGATGTGCAAATGCAACAGCAAATGCAACAGCATATACCACTTTCAGCGCGTAAAAAAAAAAAAAAAAAGTTAGTGATAGTGCATGCAATTCAATGCAGCAAATATGTGAAATCTCTTCAATGTACAAAGGTATAAGCTGTTACTTGTTTGCAATGCAATGAAACGTTATTCGTTGCATTGAAGTTATCTCTTCAACATCGCATATGTTAACTCTTCAATGCACAGCGGAATGAGTTAGTTCTTATATGCACTGCAAAACAACAAGTGCATGGCTTATATGTTATTCTTCATTGCACGATGATAGGTCCGGTGCGCAATGCAAAGGCACATACATATGCACCTGTATTGCAAAATGATCATGTTTACATGTTTTATATCTTCGATATACAACTGAAGTTAGTTGTTTTATGCAATGCAATAAAACAACCCATGTTACATGTGTTATTCTTCAACACACACCTGTGTTAGTTATTGTATACATTACAACAAAAGTTCATATTATATTATCTCTTCAATACACAAATGTATAAGTTAGTTGTATGCAAAGCAATGCGATAGCACATATGTTAAAACAACGTCTTTTCAGTGCACAGAGGAATAACGTCAATCTTCTTTGCAATTCTGTGTTATCTCTTCAAGAGTTGTTTAATGTTTAACTTTTCAATGAATAACGGAATAAGTTAGTTCTCGTATGCACTGCAAAGCAACAAGTGCATAGCTTATATGTTATTCGTCATTTCATACATAACGACAGGTTCTGTGTGCAATGCACTGCAACAGCACATATTCATTACACAACCAAATTAGTTAGACCTTCTATGCACTGTACAAGTTATATCTTCTATACACAACGGAAGAAGTTTGTTTTATGCAATGCAATGGGAACAACCAACGCATATATCATTTATTCTTTAAATGCACATCTGAATAATTTAGTTCTTGTATGCAATGCAATGCAAGTGCGCCACGTTATGTCACATGTTCAGTGCAGAAAGGAATGTTAGCTCTTGTTTGCAAACGCAACAGCACATATTTTATCTCTTCATTGCGTAAAAGAACAAGTTTATGTGACCGTGCATGCAAAATGCAATGCAGCAAATATGTGATCTGTCATTTCTTCATTGTACAAATTAAATAGTATGCAATAAAACTGAGAACATGCGTTGTGTCATGTCAATGCAAAAGTCAATAAAAGTCATGTTATGTAGGCAATGCTTATGCACAAAAACACATATGTGTTAGCTCGTACATACAAATTGTCTATATTCATAACTGTAGATACAAATTGTCTATATTATATATTGTTTTTTTTGCTTCTTTTGCACTTGTCTATCGTGTATATTTGTATATTATTATTTTATTCTTTTTATTATCTGTGTCTTATCTTGTAGCTGTCACTCTGTTGCACTGTGGAGCTTTTGTCACTAAAACAAATTCCTAGTATGTGTAAACATACCTGGCAATAAAGCTCTTTCTGATTCTGATTCTTTCTGATTTTCAATGGACAACGGATTAAGTTAGTTCTTGCATGCAGTGGAATGAAAAAGTGTATATTTCATATGCCAATTCTTAAATGCAAAATGGTTTTAGTTGTTCTTGTACGCAATGTAATGCGAAATCACGTGTCACGTGTTATATCTTCAACAGCACACGTTAACTTTTCAATACACAGCGGATTGAGTTAGTTCTTGAATGCACTGTAACGCAACAAGTGCATAACTTATATGTTATTCTTCAGTTGCACAACATTGGATCGTATTGCATTGCATTGCACATATGTTATCTTAACGGAATAAGTTACTTGTATGCATTGCATTATAATGCATTTTCAATGGCACAAGGCTCATGTTATTTTATCTCTTCAATACACAAATGTAAAAGTGAGATGTTGTGTGCCAAGCAATGCAATAGCACATATGTCACGTTTTGTCGTTTCGATGCACAGAGGAATAAGTTAGAACTAAAGTTACAATATGAACAATATATGATGTTACATCAGCCATTCAGCAGTCTACTTGTTATCTCTTTTACAAGCATGAGTTAGTTCTTGTATATGCAAAGCAACGCATCAAGTGCATAGCTTATATATTATTCTTCATTGCACAACGATAGGTTCTGTGGGCAATGCACTGCAACAGCACATATGTAATCTCTTCTATGATCTTATTTGCTTTGTAATGCAAAATTATTTTTACATGTTATATCGTCGATATACAACGGAAGTTAATTATCTTATGCACTGCAAAGAAACACCTATGTTACATGTGTTATTCGTCAACGCACACCTGACTGAGTTAGTTCATGTATACAACGCAACGCAACAAGTGCATAACGTATATGTTATTTTTCAATGCGCAAACAGAATGAGGTAGTTCAATGCAATGAAACGAAAGTGCATAGCTTATGTTGTTCTTCAGTTGCACAACGTTGGATCATATGTGCAATGCAATGCAATAACACATATGTTATCTTAACGGAATGAGTTAGTTCTTGTATGCATTGCATCGTAATGCCTCTATGCATTGTAATTGCATGTAATGTTAACCCTTCATTACAACAAATGTATAATTTAGTTGTATGCAAAGCAAAACTATAGCACATATGTTATGTGTTTTTCACTTGTGTTATTGTCTTTTCAGTGTACACTTCAACAGAGCATATGTTTAACTCTTCAATGCACTGAAAATCAACAAGTGCATAATTTATATTTTATTCTTCAATTTGCACAACGATAGTTTCTGTGTGCAGTGCACTGCAACAGCATATATTTTAACTCTCATTGCACACAAATTAGTATAAAGAATAGGTTTAGTGACCGTGAATGCAAATACGGTGCATCAAATATGTGATGTATCTTCAATATCTTCAATGTACAAAGAAATATGCAATTTTTTGTATGCAAAGCAATAAAACAGAGAATGTCTCTTGTATCATTCTTCAATGCAAAAGGCATTACAAGTCAGGTTATGCGTGAAATGCAATGCGAAAATATATGCGTTAACTCTTCAATGCACAACCTTAGTTCATACATGTAGCGAAATGAAAAAGTGTGTATTTCATGTCATTCTTAAAAGCAAAATGGAATGTTGGAATGTACGTGTTACGAGTTATTTCTTGAATGCACTGCAACGCAACAAGTGCATAAGGTATATGTTAATTGTTCAATTGCACATATGCGCTTTTGCATGGCATTGCGTAGAAGTACTAAGTTACTTAGTTATGCATTTAAGAATAACACATGAAATATGCGGTGTCTCGTTGCATTCCATAACAAATAACTTAATCCGTTGTATGTTGAAGAGATAAAATGTAAAACAAGAGCATTACAGTACACAGTACATAGAAGAACTAACTCATTTGGTTGATCAATCAAGAAACAACAAGAAACAACATCTTATTACGGTGCATTGCTCACAGAATCTATCGTTGTACAAAGAAGAATAACATCAGTTAGTTTCACTTGTTAGTTTATTGTGTTAGCAGTCCACATTTGATATATTGAACATATTTCAGGCCCAGGAGTCGTCGATCATGAACTTACTATACACACTCAAATAATTCTGAAGTTAAATCAGCCATACAGAGATGCCCATAATTGACCTAATGGACATATATCTGGCTCGAGATTTCATGAATATTCAAAACAAACTCATTCACTCTTTTTCGACGTTACATCAGCCATAGAGATGTCCACATTTGAACTACTGAACACACTTCTGTCAAAACGGCCTAGATAATAAACTTTCTTTGTGGTCTCATTGACTGCTGATGTTACATCAGCTATATAGATAAATCCACATTTGACCTACTAAAAATATTTCAGACCAAAGAGTTATCAATCATGAACTTTCAATACATACTCATGGACTCCGTCTGATGTTACATCAGCCATTCAGTAGTCCATATTTGACGTAATGAACATATTTCTGGCCCAAGTGTCCTCAATCATGAATTTTTTATACATACTTATTTATTAAATATTTCTAATGTTACATCAGCCATAAAGTAGTCCATATTTGATGTAATGGACAAATATCTGACCCAAGAGTCATCGATCTGGAACTTTCTGTTCATTCAGTCCTGATGATACGTAAGCCATAAAGTAGTCCATATTTGACCTAATGAACATATTTCTGGCCCAAGTGTCCTCAATCATGAATTTTTCATACATACTTATTGATTATTTCTAATGTTACGTCAGCCATTCAGTTGTCCATATTTGACTCTCGTTCATGAACATTGAAAAAACTTTCATTGACTCTTTCTGATATTACATCAGCCATAAAGTAGTCAATATTTGACCTACTGAACATATTTCTGGCCCAAGAGTCCTCTATCATGAACTTTCTGTAAATACTCATTGACTTCTTATGTTACATCAGTCATTCAGTAGTCCATATTTGACTCAATAAACACATTTTAGGCAAATTACTGGTCGATCTTGAACTTTCTATTTCTGATTATTGACTCTTTCTGATGATACGTCAGCCATACTATATTCCATATTTGACCTAATAGACATATTGAATTGTCCAATAGAATGCTCAATCTTGATTTTTTATACATACCTATTGACTGTATCTGATATTACATCAGCCATTCACTAGTCCATATTTGACCTTCTCAACATGTTTCTGGCCCAAGAGTTGTCGATCTGTAATTTTAAATTCCTATTCATTCAGTCCTTCTGATAATACATCAACAATAAAGTAGTCAATATTTGACCTACTGAACATATTTCTGGCCCAGTAGTATAAAATCATGAATTTTTCATACATAATCATTGACTTCTTCTCATGTTAAATCAGCCATTCAATACTCCATTGTTCACCTACTAAACATATTTCAGGCCCAAGAGTCATCAATCATGAACTTTGTATACATATTCACTGACTCCTTTTGATGTTACATCAGCCATTCAGTACTCCATTTTTGACCTACTAAACATATTTCAGGCCCAAGAGTCATCAATCATGAACTTTCTATACATACTCATTGACTCTTGATTTTAATTCAGCCAATCAACTAGACCATATTTGACCTTCTGAACATGTTTCTGGCCCAAGAGTCGTCGATCATGAACTTACTATACATACTCATTGACTACTTCTGATATTACATCAGCTATAAAGTAGTCAATATTTGACCTTCTGAACATATTTCTGGCCAAAGAGTCCTCTATCATGAACTTTCTATACATACTCATTGACTCTTGATTTTACGTCAGCCATTCAGTAGTCCATATTTGACTCAATAAACACATTTTTGACAAATTACTCGTCGATCTTGAACTTTCTGTTTCTGAATATTAACTCCTTCTGATGATACGTCAGCCATACTATATTCCATATTTGACCTAATGGACATATTTAATTGTCCAATAGAATGCTCAATCTTTATTTTTTTATACATACCTATTGACTCTATCTGATATTACATCAGCCATTAAGTACTCCATCCTCCTCTATCATGAACTTTCTATACATACTCATTGACCCCTTTTGATGTTACATCAGCCATTCAGTACTCCATATTTGGCCTACTAAACATAGTTCAGGCCCAAGAGTCCTCTATCATGAACTTTCTATACATTCTGATTGACTCATTCCGATTGTACATCAGCCATTCAGTAGTCCATATTTGACCTTCTCAACATGTTTCTGGCCCAAGAGTCGTCGATCTGTAACTTTCAATTCCTATTCATTCAGTTCGTCTGATAATACAACAGCCATAAAGTAGTCAATATTTGACGTACTGAACATATTTTTGGCCCAATAGTCCTAAATAATGAATTTTTCATACATAATCATTGACTACGTCTGATGTTACAACAGCCATATAGTACTCCATTTTTGAACTACTAAACATATTTCAGGCCCAAGAGTCATCAATCATGAACTTACTATACATACTCATTGACTCTTGATTTTACATCAGCCATTCACTAGTCCATATTTGACCTTCTGAACATGTTCCTGGCCCAAGAGTCGTCGATCATGAACTTACTATACATACTCATTGACTACTTCTGATATTACATCAACCATAAAGTAGTCAATATTTGACCTACTGAACATATTTCTGGCCCAAGAGTCCTCTATCATGAACTTTCTGTAAATACTCATTGACTCCTAATGTTACATCAGCCATTCAGTAGTCCATATTTGACTCAATAAACACATTTTTGACAAATTACTCGTCGATCTTGAACTTTCTATTTCTGATTATTGACTCTTTCTGATGATACGTCAGCCATACTATATTCCATATTTGACCTAATGGACGTATTGAATTGTCCAATAGAATGCTCAATCTTGATTTTTTATACATACCTATTGACTGTATCTGATATTACATCAGCCATTCACTAGTCCATATTTGACCTTCTCAACATATTTCTGGCCCAAGAGTTGTCGATCTGTAATTTTAAATTCCTATTCATTCAGTCCTTCTGATAATACGTCAGCCATAAAGTAGTCAATATTTGACCTACTGAACATATTCTGGCCCAATAGTATAAAATCATGAATTTTTCATACATAATCATTGACTTCTTCTGATGTTACATCAGCCGTTCAATACTCCATTTTTCATCTACTAAACATATTTCAGGCCAAGAGTCATCAATCATGAACTTTGTATACATATTCACTGACTCCTTTTGATGTTACATCAGCCATTCAGTACTCCATTTTTGACCTACTAAACATATTTCATGCCCAAGAGTCATCAATCATGAACTTACTATACATAGTCATTGACTACTTCTGATATTACATCAGCCATCAAGTAGTCAATATTTGACCTACTGAACATGTATCTGGCCCAAGAGTCCTCTATCATAAACTTTCTATACATACTCATTGACTCTTGATATTACATCAGCCATTCAGTAGTCCATATTTGACCCAATGAACACATTTTTGACAAATTAGTCGTCGATCTTGAACTTTCTGTTTCTGAATATTGACTCCTTCTGATGATACGTCAGCCATACTATATTCAATATTTGACCTAATGGACATATTTAATTGTCCAATAGAATGCTCAATCTTTATTTTTTTATACATACCTATTGATTCTATCTGATGTTACATCAGCCATTAAGTACTCCATCCTCCTCTATCATGAACTTTCTATACATACTCATTGACTCCTTTTGATGTTACATCAGCCATTCAGTACTCCATATTTGGCCTACTAAACATAGTTCAGGCCCAAGAGTCCTCTATCATGAACTTTCTATACATTCTCATTGACTCATTCCGATTATACATCAGCCATTCAGTAGTCCATATTTGACCTTCTGAACATATTTCTTGCCCCAGTACTTGTTCATGAACACATTTTTGACAAATTAGTCATCGATCATGAACTTTCTACAACATACTCATTGACTCCTTCTGATGATACGTCAGCCATACTGAATTCCATATTTGAATTAATGGACATAGTTTGGTCCAAAGAATACTCAATCTTGAACTTTTTTAAACATGCTTATTGATTTTGTCTATTGATACGTCAGCCATTCAGTACTTCATATTTGACATACAAAACATATTTCAGGCTCAAGAGTCATCAATTATGATCTTTCTATACATACTCATTGACTCCTTCTGATATTACATCAGCCATTCACTAGTCCATATTTGACCTTCTCAACATGTTTCTGGCCCAAGAGTCGTCGATCTGTAACTTTCAATTCCTATTCATTCAGTTCTTCTGATATTACATCAGCCATAAAGTAGTCAATATTTGACCTGCTGAACATATTTCTGGCCCAATAATTTAAAATCATGAATTTTTCATACATACTCATTGACTACGTCTGATGTTACATCAGCAATTCAGTACTCCATTTTTGACCCTACTACACATATTTCAGGCCCAATGGTCGTCGATCATGAACTTACTATACATACTCACTGATTACTTCTGATGTTACATCAGCCATTCAGTACTCCATTTTTGACCTACTAAACATATTTCAGGCCCGAGAGTCATCAATCATGAACCTTTTAAACATACTCATTGACTCTTGATTTTACATCAGCCATTCACTAGTCCATATTTGACCTTCTGAACATGTTTCTGGCCCAAGAGTCGTTGATCATGAACTTACTATACATAGTCATTGACTACTTCTGATATTACATCAGCCATAAAGTAGTCAATATTTGACCTACTGAACATATTTCTGGCCCAAGAGTCCTCTATCACGAACTTTCTGTAAATACTCATTGACTCCTTATGTTACATCAGCCATTCAGTAGTCCATATTTGACTCAATAAACACATTTTTGACAAATTACTTGTCGATCTTGAACTTTCAATTTCTGATTATTGACTCTTTCTGATGATACGTCAGCCATACTATATTCCATATTTGACCTAATAGACATATTTAATTGTCCAATAGAATGCTCAATCTTGATTTTTCATACATACCTATTGACTGTATCTGATATTACATTAGCCATTCACTAGTCCATATTTGACCTTCTCAACATGTTTCTGGCCCAAGAGTTGTCGATCTGGAACTTTCAATTCATATTCATTCAGTCCTTCTGATAATACTTCAGCCATAAAGTAGTCAATATTTGACCTACTAAACATATTTCTGGCCCAATAGTCCTAAATCATGAATTTTTCATACATACTCTTTGAAAACTTCTAATGTTACATCAGCCATTCAATACTCCATATTTTACCTACTAAACATATTTCAGGCCCAAGAGTCGTCGATCATGAGCTTACTATACTTACTCACTGACTACTTCTGATATTACATCAGCCATAAAGTAGTCAATATCTGACCTACTGAACATATTTCTGGCCCAAGAGTCCTCTATCATGTACTTTCTATACATACTCATTGACTCATTCCGATTATACATCAGCCATTCAGTAGTCCATATTTGACGTTCTGAACATATTTCTGGCCCAAGAGTCCTTTATCATGAACTTTCTATACATACTCATTGACTCATTCCGATTATACATCAGCCATTCGGTAGTCCATATTGCACCTTCTTAACATATATCTGGCCCAAGAGTACTCGTTCATGAACACATTTTTGACAAATTAGTCATCGATCATGAACTTTCTACAACATGCTCATTGACTCCTTCTGATGATAAGTCGGCCATAATGTATTCCATAATTGACTTAATGGACATAATTTGATTCAAAGAACACACCATCATGAACTTTTTTATACATACTTATTGACTTTGCCTGATGATACATCAGCCATACAGTAGTGCATATTTGACTAACTTTAAGTTTTTTCTGGCCGAAGAGTCCACGATCATGAACTTTCTAAACATACTCATTGACTACTTCTGATGATACGTCAGCCATGTTGTATTCCATATTTGACTAAATGGACATAGTTTGGTTTCAATTATGAACTTTCTATACATACTCATTGACTCCTTTTGACATTACATCAGCCATTGACTAATCCATATTTGACCTTCTCAACATGTTTCTGGCCCAAGAGTTGTCGATCTGTAATTTTAAATTCCTATTCATTCAGTCCTTCTGATAATACGTCAGCCATAAAGTAGTCAATATTTGACCTACTGAACATATTTCTGGCCCAATAGTATAAAATCATGAATTTTTCATACATAATCATTGACTTCTTCTGATGTTACATCAGCCATTCAATACTCCATTTTTGACCTACTAAACATATTTCAGGCCTAAGAGTCATCAATAATGAACTTACTGTACATACTCATTGACTACTTCTGATATTACATCAGCTATAAAGTAGTCAATATTTGACCTACTGAACATATTTCTGGCCCAAGAGTCCTCTATCATGAACTTTCTATACATACTCATTGACTCACTCCGATTATACATCAGCCATTCAGTAGTCCATACTTGACCTTCTGAACATATTTCTGGCCCAAGAGTACTCGTTCATGAACACATTTTTGACAAATTAGTCATCGATCATGAACTTTCTACAACATACTCATTGACTCCTTCTGATGATAAGTCGGCCATAATGTATTCCATAATTGACTTAATGGACATAATTTGATTCAAAGAACACACCATCATGAACTTTTTTATACATACTTATTGACTTTGCCTGATGATACATCAGCCATACAGTAGTGCATATTTGACTAACTTTAAGTTTTTTCTGGCCGAAGAGTCCACGATCATGAACTTTCTAAACATACTCATTGACTACTTCTGATGATACGTCAGCCATGTTGTATTCCATATTTGACTAAATGGACATAGTTTGGTTTCAATTATGAACTTTCTATACATACTCATTGACTCCTTTTGACATTACATCAGCCATTGACTAATCCATATTTGACCTTCTCAACATGTTTCTGGCCCAAGAGTTGTCGATCTGTAATTTTAAATTCCTATTCATTCAGTCCTTCTGATAATACGTCAGCCATAAAGTAGTCAATATTTGACCTACTGAACATATTTCTGGCCCAATAGTATAAAATCATGAATTTTTCATACATAATCATTGACTTCTTCTGATGTTACATCAGCCATTCAATACTCCATTTTTGACCTACTAAACATATTTCAGGCCTAAGAGTCATCAATAATGAACTTACTGTACATACTCATTGACTACTTCTGATATTACATCAGCTATAAAGTAGTCAATATTTGACCTACTGAACATATTTCTGGCCCAAGAGTCCTCTATCATGAACTTTCTATACATACTCATTGACTCACTCCGATTATACATCAGCCATTCAGTAGTCCATACTTGACCTTCTGAACATATTTCTGGCCCAAGAGTACTCGTTCATGAACACATTTTTGACAAATTAGTCATCGATCATGAACTTTCTACAACATACTCATTGACTCCTTCTGATGATAAGTCGGCCATAATGTATTCCATAATTGACTTAATGGACATATTTTGATCCAAAGAACACACCATCATGAACTTTTTTATACATACTTATTAACTTTGCCTGATGATACGTCAGCCATACAGTAGTGCATATTTGACTAACTTTAAGTTTTTTCTGACCGAAGAGTCCACGTTCATGAACTTTCTAAACATACTCATTGACTACTTCTGATGATACGTCAGCCATATTGTATTCCATATTTGACTTAATGGACATAGTTTGGTTTCAATTATGAACTTTCTATACATACTCATTGACTCCTGATATTACATCAGCCATTCACTAGTCCATATATGACCTTCTCAACATGTTTCTAGCCCAAGATTCGTCGATCTGTAATTTTAAATTCCTTTTTAGTCAGTCCTTCTGATAATACGTAGGCCATAAAGTCGTCAATATTTGACCTACTGAACATTTTTCTGGCCCAATAGTATAAAATCATGAATATTTCATACATAATCACTGACTACGTCTGATGTTACATCAGCCATTCAATACTCCATTTTTTACCTACTAAACATATTTCAGGCCCAAGAGTCATCAATCATGAACTTTCTATACATACTCACTGACTACTTTTGATTTTACATCAGCCACTCACTAGTCCATATTTGACCTTCTGAACATGTTTCTGACCCAAGAGTCGTCGATCATGAACTTACTATACATAGTCATTGACTACTTCTGATATTACATCAGCCATCAAGTAGTCAATATTTGACCTACTGAACATGTATCTGGCCCAAGAGTCCTCTATCATAAACTTTCTATACATACTCATAGACTCTAGATATTACATCAGCCATTCAGTAGTCCATATTTGACCCAATGAACACATTTTTGACAAATTAGTCGTCGATCTTGAACTTTCTGTTTCTGAATATTGACTCCTTCTGATGATACGTCAGCCATACTATATTCCATATTTGACCTAATGGACATATTTAATTGTCCAATAGAATGCTCAATCTTTATTTTTTTATACATACCTATTGACTCTATCTGATGTTACATCAGCCATTAAGTACTCCATCCTCCTCTATCATGAACTTTCTATACATACTCATTGACTCCTTTTGATGTTACATCAGCCATTCAGTACTCCATATTTGGCCAACTAAACATAGTTCAGGCCCAAGAATCCTCTGTCATGAACTTTCTATACATTCTCATTGACTCATTCCGATTGTACATCAGCCATTCAGTACTCCATATTTGACCTTCTGAACATATTTCTTGCCCCAGTACTTGTTCATGAACACATTTTTGACAAATTAGTCATCGATCATGAACTTTCTACAACATACTCATTGACTCCTTCTGATGATACGTCAGCCATACTGAATTCCATATTTGAATTAATGGACATAGTTTGGTCCAAAGAATACTCAATCTTGAACTTTTTTAAACATGCTTATTGACTTTGTCTATTGATACGTCAGCCATTCAGTACTCCATATTTGACATACAAAACATATTTCAGGCTCAAGAGTCATCAGTTATGATCTTTCTATACATACTCATTGACTCCTTCTGATATTACATCAGCCATTCACTAGTCCATATTTGACCTTCTCAACATGTTTCTGGCCCAAGAGTCGTCGATCTGTAACTTTCAATTCCTATTCATTCAGTTCGTCTGATAATACAACAGCCATAAAGTAGTCAATATTTGACGTACTGAACATATTTTTGGCCCAATAGTCCTAAATAATGAATTTTTCATACATAATCATTGACTACGTCTGATGTTACAACAGCCATATAGTACTCCATTTTTGAACTACTAAACATATTTCAGGCCCAAGAGTCATCAATCATGAACTTACTATACATACTCATTGACTCTTGATTTTACATCAGCCATTCACTAGTCCATATTTGACCTTCTGAACATGTTCCTGGCCCAAGAGTCGTCGATCATGAACTTACTATACATACTCATTGACTACTTCTGATATTACATCAACCATAAAGTAGTCAATATTTGACCTACTGAACATATTTCTGGCCCAAGAGTCCTCTATCATGAACTTTCTGTAAATACTCATTGACTACTTCTGATATTACATCAGCCATAAAGTAGTCAATATATGACCTGCTGAACATATTTCTGGCCCAATCATTTAAAATCATAAATTTTTCATACATACTCATTGACTACGTCTGATGTTACATCAGCAATTCAATACTCCATTTTTGACCCTACTACACATATTTCAGGCCCAAGAGTCGTCGATTATGAACTTACTATACATACTCACTGACTACTTCTGATGTTACATCAGCCATTCAGTACTCCATTTTTGACCTACTAAACATATTTCAGGCCCGAGAGTCATCAATCATGAACCTTTTAAACATACTCATTGACTCTTGATTTTACATCAGCCATTCACTAGTCCATATTTGACCTTCTGAACATGTTTCTGGCCCAAGAGTCGTCGATCATGAACTTACTATACATACTCATTGACTACTTCTGATATTACATCAACCATAAAGTAGTCAATATTTGACCTACTGAACATATTTCTGGCCCAAGAGTCCTCTATCATGAACTTTCTGTAAATACTCATTGACTCCTTATGTTACATCAGCCATTCAGTAGTCCATATTTGACTCAATAAACACATTTTTGACAAATTACTCGTCGATCTTGAACTTTCTATTTCTGATTATTGACTCTTTCTGATGATACGTCAGCCATACTATATTCCATATTTGACCTAATGGACGTATTTAATTGTCCAATAGAATGCTCAATCTTGATTTTTTATACATACCTATTGACTGTATCTGATATTACATCAGCCATTCACTAGTCCATATTTGACCTTCTCAACATGTTTCTGGCCCAAGAGTTGTCGATCTGTAATTTTAAATTCCTATTCATTCAGTCCTTCTGATAATACGTCAGCCATAAAGTAGTCAATATTTGACCTACTGAACATATTTCTGGCCCAATAGTATAAAATCATGAATTTTTCATACATAATCATTGACTTCTTCTGATGTTACATCAGCCATTCAATACTCCATTTTTCACCTACTAAACATATTTCAGGCCAAGAGTCATCAATCATGAACTTTGTATACATATTCACTGACTCCTTTTGATGTTACATCAGCCATTCAGTACTCCATTTTTGACCTACTAAACATATTTCATGCCCAAGAGTCATCAATCATGAACTTACTATACATAGTCATTGACTACTTCTGATATTACATCAGCCATCAAGTAGTCAATATTTGACCTACTGAACATGTATCTGGCCCAAGAGTCCTCTATCATAAACTTTCTATACATACTCATAGACTCTAGATATTACATCAGCCATTCAGTAGTCCATATTTGACCCAATGAACACATTTTTGACAAATTAGTCGTCGATCTTGAACTTTCTGTTTCTGAATATTGACTCCTTCTGATGATACGTCAGCCATACTATATTCCATATTTGACCTAATGGACATATATAATTGTCCAATAGAATGCTCAATCTTTATTTTTTTATACATACCTATTGACTCTATCTGATGTTACATCAGCCATTAAGTACTCCATCCTCCTCTATCATGAACTTTCTATACATACTCATTGACTCCTTTTGATGTTACATCAGCCATTCAGTACTCCATATTTGGCCTACTAAACATAGTTCAGGCCCAAGAGTCCTCTATCATGAACTTTCTATACATTCTCATTGACTCATTCCGATTGTACATCAGCCATTCAGTAGTCCATATTTGACCTTCTGAACATATTTCTTGCCCCAGTACTTGTTCATGAACACATTTTTGA
Source organism: Ctenopharyngodon idella (assembly GCF_019924925.1). NCBI lineage: Eukaryota > Metazoa > Chordata > Actinopteri > Cypriniformes > Xenocyprididae > Ctenopharyngodon > Ctenopharyngodon idella. The sequence goes on along the minus strand of NC_067229.1, from coordinate 23,688,263 downwards.
CAAATTAGTCATCGATCATGAACTTTCTACAACATACTCATTGACTCCTTCTGATGATACGTCAGCCATACTGAATTCCATATTTGAATTAATGGACATAGTTTGGTCCAATGAATACTCAATCTTGAACTTTTTTAAACATGCTTATTGACTTTGTCTATTGATACGTCAGCCATTCAGTACTCCATATTTGACATACAAAACATATTTCAGGCTCAAGAGTCATCAGTTATGATCTTTCTATACATACTCATTGACTCCTTCTGATATTACATCAGCCATTCACTAGTCCATATTTGACCTTCTCAACATGTTTCTGGCCCAAGAGTCGTCGATCTGTAACTTTCAATTCCTATTCATTCAGTTCTTCTGATAATACGTCAGCCATAAAGTAGTCAATATTTGACCTACTGAACATATTTTTGGCCCAATAGTCCTAAATAATGAATTTTTCATACATAATCATTGACTACGTCTCATGTTACATCAGCCATATAGTACTCCATTTTTGAACTACTAAACATATTTCAGGCCCAAGAGTCATCAATCATGAACTTACTATACATACTCATTGACTACTTCTGATATTACATCAGCCATAAAGTAGTCAATATATGACCTGCTGAACATATTTCTGGCCCAATCATTTAAAATCATGAATTTTTCATACATACTCATTGACTACGTCTGATGTTACATCAGCCATTCAGTACTCCATTTTTGACCTACTAAACATATTTCAGGCCCGAGAGTCATCAATCATGAACCTTTTAAACATACTCATTGACTCTTGATTTTACATCAGCCATTCACTAGTCCATATTTGACCTTCTGAACATGTTTCTGGCCCAAGAGTCGTCGATCATGAACTTACTATACATACTCATTGACTACTTCTGATATTACATCAACCATAAAGTAGTCAATATTTGACCTACTGAACATATTTCTGGCCCAAGAGTCCTCTATCATGAACTTTCTGTAAATACTCATTGACTCCTTATGTTACATCAGCCAATCAGTAGTCCATATTTGACTCAATAAACACATTTTTGACAAATTACTCGTCGATCTTTAACTTTCTATTTCTGATTATTGACTCTTTCTGATGATACGTCAGCCATACTATATTCCATATTTGACCTAATGGACGTATTTAATTGTCCAATAGAATGCTCAATCTTGATTTTTTATACATAACTATTGACTGTATCTGATATTACATCAGCCATTCACTAGTCCATATTTGACCTTCTCAACATGTTTCTGGCCCAAGAGTTGTCGATCTGTAATTTTAAATTCCTATTCATTCAGTCCTTCTGATAATACGTCAGCCATAAAGTAGTCAATATTTGACCTACTGAACATATTTCTGGCCCAATAGTATAAAATCATGAATTTTTCATACATAATCATTGACTTCTTCTGATGTTACATCAGCCATTCAATACTCCATATTTTACCTACTAAACATATTTCAGGCCCAAGAGTCGTCGATCATGAGCTTACTATACATACTCACTGACTACTTCTGATATTACATCAGCCATAAAGTAATCCATATTTGACGTTCTGAACATATTTCTGGCCCAAGAGTCCTCTATCATGTACTTTCTATACATACTCATTGACTCATTCCGATTATACATCAGCCATTCAGTAGTCCATATTTGACGTTCTGAACATATTTCTGGCCCAAGAGTCCTTTATCATGAACTTTCTATACATACTCATTGACTCATTCCGATTATACATCAGCCATTCGGTAGTCCATATTGCACCTTCTTAACATATATCTGGCCCAAGAGTACTCGTTCATGAACACATTTTTGACAAATTAGTCATCAATCATGAACTTTCTAAAACATGCTCATTGACTCCTTCTGATGATAAGTCGGCCATAATGTATTCCATAATTGACTTAATGGACATAATTTGATTCAAAGAACACACCATCATTAACTTTTTTATACATACTTATTGACTTTGCCTGATGATACGTCAGCCATACAGTAGTGCATATTTGACTAACTTTAAGTTTTTTCTGGCCGAAGAGTCCACGATCATGAACTTTCTAAACATACTCATTGACTACTTCTGATGATACGTCAGCCATATTGTATTCCATATTTGACTTAATGGACATAGTTTGGTTTCAATTATGAACTGTCTATACATACTCATTGACTCCTTCTGATATTACATCAGCCATTCACTAGTCCATATATGACCTTCTCAACATGTTTCTAGCCCAAGATTCGTCGATCTGTAATTTTAAATTCCTTTTTAGTCAGTCCTTCTGATAATACGTAGGCCATAAAGTCGTCAATATTTGACCTACTGAACATTTTTGGTCCAATAGTATAAAATCATGAATTTTTCATACATAATCACTGACTACGTCTGATGTTACATCAGCCATTCAATACTTCATTTTTTACCTACTAAACGTATTTCAGGACCAAGAGTCATCAATCATGAACTTTCTATACATACTCACTGACTACTTTTGATTTTATATCAGCCACTCACTAGTTCATATTTGACCTTCTGAACATGTTTCTGGCCCAAGAGTCGTCGATCATGAACTTACTATACATAGTCATTGACTACTTCTGATATTACATCAGCCATCAAGTAGTCAATATTTGACCTACTGAACATGTATCTGGCCCAAGAGTCCTCTATCATAAACTTTCTATACATACTCATTGACTCGATATTACATCAGCCATTCAGTAGTCCATATTTGACCCAATGAACACATTTTTGACAAATTAGTCGTCGATCTTGACCTTTCTGTTTCTGAATATTGACTCCTTCTGATGATACGTCAGCCATACCATATTCCATATTTGACCTAATGGACATATTTAATTGTCCAATAGAATGCTCAATCTTTATTTTTTTATACATACCTATTGACTCTATCTGATGTTACATCAGCCATTAAGTACTCCATCCTCCTCTATCATGAACTTTCTATACATACTCATTGACTCATTCCGATTATACATCAGCCATTCAGTAGTCCATATTTGACCTTCTCAACATGTTTCTGGCCCAAGAGTCGTCGATCATGAACTTTCTATTCATACTCATTGATTCATTCCGATTATACATCAGCCATTCAGTAGTCCATATTTGACCTACCGAACATATTTCAGGCCCAAGAGTCGTCGATCATGAACTTTCTATTCATACTCATTGATTCATTCCGATTATACATCAGCCATTCAGTAGTCCATATTTGACCTACCGAACAAATTTCAGGCCCAAGAGTCGTCGATCATGAACATTGAAAAAACTTATATTGACTATTTCTGATGTTACTTCAGCCATAGATGTCTTCATTTTTGACCTACTCAACATATTTCTGGCCCAAGAGTCCTCAACATGAACTTTCTATACATACTCATTCACTCCCTCTGATGTTACCTCAGCCATGCAGAAGTCCATATTTGAACTAATGGACATGTTATCTAGCCCAAGAGTACTCGATCATGAACTTTCTATAATATACTCATTGAGTCCTTCTAATGATACGTCAGCCATACAGTAGTCCATATTTGACCTATTGAACATATTGTTAGTTGATGAGTCTTCATACATGAATGCACTCTCCATAATCATAGGCTCCTTTTTAAGGTAAATCAGCCATACAGAAGTCCATATTAGACCTAATGAACACATTTTTGTCAAATTAGTCATCGATCATGAACTTTCTACAACATACTCATTGACAACTTCTGATGATAAGTCAGCCATACTGTATTCCATATTTGACTTGATGGACATATTTTGATCTGAAGAACACTCCATCTTGAACTTTTTTATACATACTTATTGATTCCATCTGATGTTTCATCAGGCATTCAGTAATCCATATTTGACCTTTTAAACATATTTCAGGCCCTAGAGTCATCAATCATGAACTTTCAATACATACTCATTGACTCCTTCTGATGTTACATTAGCCATACAGAAGTCCATATTTAAACTAATAGACATATATCTGGGCCAAGAGTCCTTGATCATGTTATGTCAGCCATAGAGATATCCACATTTGACCTACTGAACATATATCTGTCAAAACAGCCCTCGATCATAAACTTTCTATGCTGTCTCATTGATTCCTTTTGATGTTATTATCAGACAGACAGTAGTCTATATTTGACCTACAGAACATATTTCAGGCCCAAGAGTCGTCAATCATGAACTTTCTATACATACTCATTGACTCATTCTGATTATACATCAGCCATTCAGTAGTTCATATCTGACCTTCTGAACATATATCTGGCCCAAGAGTATTCGTTCATGAACTTTGAAAAAACTTTCATTGACTTTTTCTGATGTTACATCAGCCATAGATAAGTCTTCATTTGACCTACTCAACATATTTCTGGCCCAAGAGTCCTCAACATGAACTTTCTATAGATACTCATTGAGTCCTTCTGATGTTACTTCAGCCATACAGTAGTCCATATTTGACCTATTGAACATATTGTTAGTTGATGAGTCTTCATAAAAGAATGTACTATCCATAATCATAGGCTCCTTTTGAAGGTAAATCAGCCATACAGAAGTCAATATTAGACCTAATGAACACATTTTTGACAATTTAGTCATCGATCATGAACTTTATAAACATTTTCTTCGATTCCTTCTGATGATACATCAGCCATTCAGATGTCCATATTTGATCTAACGGACATATATCTGGCCCAAGAGTCGTCAATCTTGAACTTTCTATTTCTACTCATTGAGAAGGATGACACCATACTGTAGTGCACATTTGACCTTATGGACATATTTCTAGCCAAAGAGTGCTCGATCTTGAACTTTATTAGACACACTCATTGACTCTTTCTGATGTTACATCAGCCATTGAGTAGTCCTTATTTGACCTTCAGAACATATTTCTGGCCCGAGAGTCATCGATCATGAACTTTCAAAACATACTCATTGACTCCTTCTGAAACGTCAGCCATACAGTAGCGCATATTTGACCTATTAAAAATATTTCTGGCAAAAGGGTCCTCAAAGTTGAACTTTCTATACATATTCTTTGACTAATTCTGATGTTACATCAGTCAGAGAGTAGTCCATATATGTTCTTCTGAACACATTTCTGGCTCAAGAGTACTCGTTCATGAAGTTTCAAAACAAATTCACTGACTCTTTCTGATGTTAGTTCAGCCATAGAGATGTCCACATTTCACCTACTAATTATATTTCTGGCAAAAGAGTCCTCGATCATTAATTTTCTGTACATTCTCATTGAATCCAACTGATGTTACATCAGACAGACAGCAGTCCATATTTGTACTACTGAACATTTTTCTGGCCAAAGAGTAGTCAATCATGAACTTTCTATTTCTAATCATTGATTCTTTCAGAAGTATCCATAGAGTAGTGCATATTTGACCAAAAGGACATATTTCTGGCCCAAGAGTCCTCGATCATGAACTTTCTAAAACATACGCATTGACTCCTTCTGATGATACTTCAGCCATTCAGAAGTCCAAATTTGACCTACTGAACATATTTGTGGCAAAAACGTCCTCAAACTTGAACTTTCTATACTCTTTTACTATTCCTGATGTTACATCAGCAAGACAGTAGTCCATATTCAACTATATTTCTAGCAAAGAGTATTCGAGCTTGAACTTTTTTATACATACTTATTGACATTTTTTATACATACTTATTGACCCCTTCTGATGTCATGTCAGTCAAACAGTAGTCCATATTTGCAATTATTTCTGGCCCAACAGTCCTTCATTATGAACTTTCTATACATATTCATTGACTCTCTCTGTTACATCAGCTAGACAATAATAAATATTAGACCTAAGTAAATTCGTTCTGGCCCAAGAGTCCTCAATCATGAACATTCTATACATACTCATTGCCTTATTATGATGTTACATAAACCATAAAGAACTCCATATTTGACCAACTGAACATATTTCTAGCAAAAGAGTCATTGATCTTGAACTTTTTTTTTACATACTCTTTGAGCCTTTGAGTCCAGAAGTAGCCAATGAATGTGTATAGAAAGTTCAATTTCGAGGACCCTTTTGCCAGAAATACAAAGTTCAAGATTGAATATATAAAAGACAGACAAATAACCATTCAACTATGGACTTCTGTATGGCTGACGTAACATCAGAAGGAGTCAATGAGTATGTTATAAAAAGTTCGTGATCTTGGACTCTTGGGCCCGAAAAAAATTTAAGTTCGTTAAATATGGACTACTTTATTGCTGATTGAACATCAGAAGGTGTCAGTGAGTATGTATAAAAAGTTCATGATCGAGGACTCTTCGATCATGTTGAGCAGGTCAAATATTGACGATGAGGAGAAATAGAGGAGAAATAGAAAGTTCAAGATCAAGGATTCTTGAGCCAGTTATATGTCCATTAGGTCAAATATGGACTTCTGAATGGCTGATGCAACATCAAAAGTAGTGAATAGTATGTATAGAAAAATCATGATCGATGACTCTTGGGCCTGAAGTATGTCCAGTAGGTCAAAAATGCACTACTGAATGGCTGATGAAACATCAGAAAGAGTCAATGAAAGTTCATGAACTTCAGTACTCTTGGGCCAGAAATATGTTCAGAAGGTCAAATGTGAACATCTCTATGGCTAATGTAACGTCGAAAAGAGTGAATGAGTTTGTTTTAAAAATTCATGAAACTGTACTCTTGAGCCAGAAGTATGTTAAGAATGTCAAATACGGTCTACTGTCTGACTGATGTAACATCAGAAAAAGTCAATGAATATGTATAGAATGTTAAAGTTCCGAGAACCCTTCTGTGAGAAATATGCTCAGTAGGTCAAATATGGAACACAGTATGTATGACGTATCATCAGAGGAGTCAATGGGTAGAAATAGAAAGTTCATAATCAACGACTCTTGGGCCTGAAATATGTTTAGTAGGTCAAACATGAACTACTGAATGGCTGATGTATAATCAGAATGAGTCAATGAGTATGTATATAAAGTTCGTGATCGATGACACTTGGGCCTGAAATACGTTCAGAAGGTATATAGACTACTATCTGTCTGATATAACATCAAAAGAAATCAATGAGACTACACAGAATGTTTATGATCGAGGGCTGTTTTGACAGAAATATGTTCAGTAGGTCAAATGTGGACTTCTCTAGGGCTGATGTAATGTCGAAAAGAGCAAATGAGTTTGTTTTGAAAATTAATGAAACCGTACTCTTGAGACAGAAATATGTTTAGAAGGTCAAATATGGACTACTAGTGAATGGCTGATGTAACATCAGGAGTCAATGAGTATGTATAAAAAGTTCCTGATCGGGGCCGATTTGCCCCGAAATATGTTCAGCAGGACAAATATGGACTACCTTGTGGCTGATGTGTTGTCAGAAGGCCTGAATGAAATGAAAATGAAAGTTCCAGATCGACGACTCTTGGGCCAGATATATGTCCATTACGTCAAATATGGACTTCTGAGTGGCTGATGTAAGATCACAAGGAAACAATGAGAATGTATGGAAAGATCATGATGGAGGGCTCTTTTGCCCGAAATATGATCAGTTGGTAAAATGTGAACTTCTCTGTGGCTGATGTAACATCAGAAAGAGTCAGTGAAATTGTTTTGAAAGTTCATGAACACTCTTGGGCCAGAAATATGTTTAGAACATCAAATATGGACTACTGAATAGCTGATTTAACATCAAAAAGAGTCAATGAGTTTGTTTTGAATGTTCATGAATGAGTACTCGGGCCAGAAACGTGTTCAGAAGGTGAAATATGGACTTCTGTATGGCTGATGTAACTTCAGAAGGAGTCAATAACTATGTATAAAAAGTTCATGATCAAGGACTGTTGGTTCAGTAGGTCAAATATTGACTACTTTATTGGCGACATATATTATCAGACGGACTCAATAAGTATATATAAAAAAGTTCAAGATTGAGTATTCTTTGGCACGAAATATGTCCTTTAGGTCAAATATGGACTACTGTATTGATGACGTATAATCAGAATGAGTCAATGAGGAGAAATAGAAAGTTCAAGATCGAGGATTCTTGAGCCAGATATATGTCCATTAGGTCAAATATGGACTTCTGAATGGCTGATGTAACATCAAAAGTAGTCAATGAATATGTATAGAAAGATCATGAGCGATGACTCTTGGGCCTGAAATATGTCCAGTAGATCAAATATGCACTACTGTATGTCTGATGTAACATCGGAAGGAATCAATGAGAATGTACAGAAAGTTCATAATCGAGGGCTCTTTAGCCATAATATGTTCAGTTGGTCAAATGTGGTCTACTCTCTGACTGATGCAACATTAGAAATAGTCAATGAATATGTACAGAATGTTCAAGTTCGAGGACCCTTCTGGCAGAAATATGTTCAGTAGGTCAAATATGAAACATAGTATTTATGACGTATCATCAGACAGACTCAATAAGTATGTATAAAAATGTTGAAGGCTGAGAATTCTTTGGCCCAAAATATGTCCTTTAGTCAAATATGGACTACTGTATGGATGATGTATCATCAGAAGGAGTCAAAATCAGAAGGAATCATTGAGACTGCTCAGAAAATTTATGATCGAGGTCTGTTCTCACAGAAATATGTTCAGTAGGTCAAATGTGGACTTCACTAGGGCTGAAGTAATGTCGAAAAGAGCAAATTAGTTTGTTTTTTGAAAATTCATGAAACAGTACTCTTGGGCCAGAAATATGTTCAAAAGGTCATGACAAATGTTATGACATGTTCAGTGCCTCAAATATTGACTACTTTATGGCTGACGAATCATCAGAGGGACTCAATAAGTATGTACAAAAAAGCTGAAGATTGAGTTTTCTTTGGCCAGAAATATGTCCTTTAGGTCAAATATGGACTACTGTATGGATGAATTATCATCAGTAGGAGCCAATGGATGGAAATAGAAAGTTCATGATCAACGACTTTTGGGCCTGAAATATGTTCAGTAGGTCAAAACTGCACACTGTATGGCTGATGTAACATCAGAAAGAGAGTCAGTGAAATTGTTTTGAAATTTCATGAACGAGTACTCTTGGGCCAGAAATATGTTCAGAAGGTCAAATCTGAACTACTGATGTATAATCAGAATGAGTCAATGAGTATGTAAAGAAAGTTCATGATCGACGACTCTTGGGCCTGAAATATGTTCAGAGGTCAAATATAGATTACTATCTGTCTAAAATAACATCAAAAGGAATCATTGAGACTTCACAGAAAGTTTATATGTTCAGTAAGTCAAATGTGGACATCTCTATGGCTGATGTAACGTCGAAAAGAGTGAATGAGTTTGTTTTGAAAATTCATGAAACTGTACTCTTGGGCCAAAAATTTGTTAAGAAGGTCAAATATGAACTTTTGTATGGCTGAGGTATCATCAGAAGGGGTCAATAAACAGAAATATAAAATTCAATATCGATGACTCTTGGGCCAGATATATATCCATTAGTTCAAATATGGACTTCTGTGTGGGTGACGTGACATCAGAAGGAGTCAACGAGTATGTATATGAAGTTCATGATGGAGGACTCTTTGGCTCGAAATATGTTCAGTATGTCAAATATGGACTTATGTATGACTGATGTAACATCAGAAAGTGTGACTGAGTTTGTTTTGAAAATTCATGAAACAGTACTCTTTGGCCAGACCTGTGTTGAGAAGGTCAATTATGGACTACTCTCTGACTGATGTAAAATCAGAACTAGCCCATGAATATGTATAGAATGTTCAAGTTCGAGGACCCTTTTACCAGAAATTTGTTCAGTTGGTCAAATATTGACCTCTATGGCTGATTTAACTTCAGAAGGAGTCTATGATTATGGATAGTACATTCATATTTTGAAGACTCATCGAGGATATGTTCAATAGGTCAAATATAAATTACAGGAGTCAATCAGAAGAAATATGAAGTTTAAGATCGACGATTCTAGAGCTAGATATTCATCTATTAGGTCAAGTATGGACTTCTGTATGGTTGACGCAACATCAGGAGTCAATGAGTATGTATAAAAAGTTCATGATCGAAAGCTCTTGGGCCAGAAATGTGTTCAGTAGGTCAAATATTGACTATTTAATGGCTGACGTAGAGTCGGACTGAATACATATGTATGCAGAAGTTCAAGATCGAGTACTCTTGGGGCAGAAATATATCCATTACGTCAAATATGGACTTCTGTTTGGCTGATGTAACCACAGAAGGATTTGAGTATGTATATAGAGTTCTTGATCGACGACTTCTGGGCCTGAAATATGTTCAGTAGGCCAAACATGGACTACTGTCTATCTGATTGAAAATCAGAAGGAATCATTGAGACTGCTCAGAAAATTTATGATCGAGGGCTGTTTTCACAGACATATGTTCAGTAGGTCAAATGTGGACTTCTCTAGGGCTGACGTAATGTCGAAAAGAGCAAATGAGTTTGTTTTTTGAAAATTCATGAAACAGTACTCTTGGGCCTGAAATATGTTCAGAGGTCAAATATAGATTACTATCTGTCTAAAATAACATCAAAAGGAATCAATGAGACTTCACAGAAAGTTTATATGTTCAGTAAGTCAAATGTGGACATCTCTATGGCTGATGTAACGTCGAAAAGAGTGAATGAGTTTGTTTTGAAAATTCATGAAACTACTCTTGGGCCAAAATTTGTTAAGAAGGTCAAATATGAACTATTGTATGGCTGAGGTATCATCAGAAGGGGTCAATAAACAGAAATATAAAATTCAATATCGATGACTCTTGGGCCAGATATATGTCCATTAGTTCAAATATGGACTTCTGTGTGGCTGACGTAACATCAGAAGGAGTCAACGAGTATGTATATGAAGTTCATGATGGAGGACTCTTTGGCTCGAAATATGTTCAGTATGTCAAATATGGACTTATGTATGACTGATGTAACATCAGAAAGTGTGACTGAGTTTGTTTTGAAAATTCATGAAACAGTACTTTTGGGCCTGAAATATGTTCAGAGGTCAAATATAGACTACTATCTGTCTGATATAACATCAAAAGGAATCAATGAGACTTCACATAAAGATTATATGTTCAGACTACACAGAAAGTTTATATGTTCAGAAGGTCAAATGTGAACATTTCTAGGGCTGACGTAATGTCGAAAAGAGCAAATGAGTTTGTTTTGAAAATTCATGAAACAGTACTCTTGGGCCTGAAATATGTTCAGAGGTCAAATATAGATTACTATCTGTCTGATATAACATCAAAAGGAATCAATGAGACTTCAACATAAAGATTATATGTTCAGACTACACAGAAAGTTTATATGTTCAGTAGTTTATATGTTCAGAAGGTCAAATGTGGACATCTCTAAGGCTGACGTAATGTCGAAAAGAGCAAATGAGTTTGTTTTGAAAATTCATAAAACAGTACTCTTGGGCCAGAAATATGTTCAAAAGGTCATGACATATGTTATGACTTATGTTCAGTGCCTCAAATATTGACTACTTTATGGTTGACGTATCAACAGTGGGACTCAATAAGTATGTACAATAAAGCTGAAGATTGAGTTTTCTTTGGCCAGAAATATGTCCTTTAGGTCAAATATGGACTACTGTGTGGATGACGTATCATCAATAGGAGCCAATGGATGGAAATAGAAAGTTCATGATCAACGACTCTTGCGCCTGAAATATGTTCGGTAGGTCAAAACTGCACACTGTATGGCTGATGTAACATCAGAAAGAGAGTCAGTGAAATTGTTTTGAAATTTCATGAACGAGTACTCGGGCTAGAAATATGTTCAGAAGGTCAAATATGAACTACTGATGTATAATCAGAATGAATCAATGAGTATGTATAGAAAGTTCATGATCGACGACTCTTAGACCTGAAATATGTTCAGAGGTCAAATATAGACTACTATATGTATGATATAACATCAAAAGGAATCAATGAGACTTCACATAAAGATTATATGTTCAGACTACACAGAAAGTTTATATGTTCAGTACTTTATATGTTCAGAAGGTCAAATGTGGACATCTCTAGGGCTGACGTAATGTCGAAAAGAGCGAATGAGTTTGTTTTGAAAATTCATGAAACAGTACTCTTGGGCCAGAAATATATTCAAAAGGTCATGACATATGTTATGACTTATGTTCAGTGCCTCAAATATTGACTACTTTATAGTTGACGTATCAACAGAGGGACTCAATAAGTATGTACAAAACAGCTGAAGATTCAGTTTTCTTTGGCCAGAAATATGTCCTTTAGGTCAAATATGGACTACTGTATGGATGAATTATCATCAGTAGGAGCCAATGGATGGAAATAGAAAGTTCATGATCAACGACTTTTGGGCCTGAAATATGTTCAGTAGGTCAAAACTGCACACTGTATGGCTGATGTAACATCAGAAAGAGAGTCAGTGAAATTGTTTTGAAATTTCATGAACGAGTACTCTTGGGCCAGAAATATGTTCAGAAGGTCAAATCTGAACTACTGATGTATAATCAGAATGAGTCAATGAGTATGTATAGAAAGTTCATGATCGACGACTCTTGGGCCTGAAATATGTTCAGAGGTCAAATATAGATTACTATCTGTCTAAAATAACATCAAAAGGAATCAATGAGACTTCACAGAAAGTTTATATGTTCAGTAAGTCAAATGTGGACATCTCTATGGCTGATGTAACGTCGAAAAGAGTGAATGAGTTTGTTTTGAAAATTCATGAAACTGTACTCTTGGGCCAAAAATTTGTTAAGAAGGTCAAATATGAACTATTGTATGGCTGAGGTATCATCAGAAGGGGTCAATAAACAGAAATATAAAATTCAATATCGATGACTCTTGGGCCAGATATATATCCATTAGTTCAAATATGGACTTCTGTGTGGCTGACGTAACATCAGAAGGAGTCAACGAGTATGTATATGAAGTTCATGATGGAGGACTCTTTGGCTCGAAATATGTTCAGTATGTCAAATATGGACTTATGTATGACTGATGTAACATCAGAAAGTGTGACTGAGTTTGTTTTGAAAATTCATGAAACAGTACTCTTTGGCCAGACCTGTGTTGAGAAGGTCAATTATGGACTACTCTCTGACTGATGTAATATCAGAACTAGCCCATGAATATGTATAGAATGTTCAAGTTCGAGGACCCTTTTACCAGAAATTTGTTCAGTTGGTCAAATATTGACCTCTATGGCTGATTTAACTTCAGAAGGAGTCTATGATTATGGATAGTACATTCATATTTTGAAGACTCATCGAGGATATGTTCAATAGGTCAAACATAAATTACAGGAGTCAATCAGAAGAAATATGAAGTTTAAGATCGACGATTCTAGAGCTAGATATTCATCTATTAGGTCAAGTATGGACTTCTGTATGGTTGACGCAACATCAGGAGTCAATGAGTATGTATAAAAAGTTCATGATCGAAAGCTCTTGGGCCAGAAATGTGTTCAGTAGGTCAAATATTGACTATTTAATGGCTGACGTAGAGTCGGACTGAATACATATGTATGCAGAAGTTCAAGATCGAGTACTCTTGGGGCAGAAATATATCCATTACGTCAAATATGGACTTCTGTTTGGCTGATGTAACCACAGAAGGATTTGAGTATGTATATAGAGTTCTTGATCGACGACTTCTGGGCCTGAATAATGTTCAGTAGGCCAAACATGGACTACTGTCTATCTGATTGAAAATCAGAAGGAATCATTGAGACTGCTCAGAAAATTTATGATCGAGGGCTGTTTTCACAGACATATGTTCAGTAGGTCAAATGTGGACTTCTCTAGGGCTGACGTAATGTCGAAAAGAGCAAATGAGTTTGTTTTTTGAAAATTCATGAAACAGTACTCTTGGGCCTGAAATATGTTCAGAGGTCAAATATAGACTACTATCTCTCTGATATAACATCAAAAGGAATCAATGAGACTTCAACATAAAGATTATATGTTCAGACTACACAGAAAGTTTATATGTTCAGTACTTTATATGTTCAGAAGGTCAAATGTGGACATCTCTAAGGCTGACGCAATGTCGAAAAGAGCAAATGAGTTTGTTTTGAAAATTCATGAAACAGTACTCTTGGGCCAGAAATATGTTCAAAAGGTCATGACATATGTTATGACTTATGTTCAGTGCCTCAAATATTGACTACTTTATGGTTGACGTATCAACAGAGGGACTCAATAAGTATGTACAAAAAAAGCTGAAGATTGAGTTTTCTTTGGCCAGAAATATGTCCTTTAGGTCAAATATGGACTACTGTATGGATGACGTATCATCAGTAGGAGCCAATGGATGGAAATAGAAAGTTCATGATCAACGACTCTTGGGCCTGAAATATGTTCAGTAGGTCAAAACTGCACACTGTATGGCTGATGTAACATCAGAAAGAGAGTCAGTGAAATTGTTTTGAAATTTCATGAACGAGTACTCTTGGGCCAGAAATATGTTCAGAAGGTCAAATCTGAACTACTGATGTATAATCAGAATGAGTCAATGAGTATGTATAGAAAGTTCATGTTCGACGACTCTTGGGCCTGAAATATGTTCAGAGGTCAAAAATAGACTACTATCTGTCTAAAATAACATCAAAAGGAATCAATGAGACTTCACATAAAGATTATATGTTCAGACTACACAGAAAGTTTATATGTTCAGTAGTTTATATGTTCAGAAGGTCAAATGTGGACATCTCTAGGGCTGACGTAATGTCGAAAAGAGCAAATGAGTTTGTTTTGAAAATTCATGAAACAGTACTCTTGGGCCAGAAATATGTTCAAAAGGTCATGACATATGTTATGACTTATGTTCAGTGCCTCAAATATTGACTACTTTATGGTTGACGTATCAACAGAGGGACTCAATAAGTATGTACAAAAAAAGCTGAAGATTGAGTTTTCTTTGGCCAGAAATATGTCCTTTAGGTCAAATATGGACTACTGTATGGATGACGTATCATCAGTAGGAGCCAATGGATGGAAATAGAAAGTTCATGATCAACGACTCTTGGGCCTGAAATATGTTCAGTAGGTCAAAACTGCACACTGTATGGCTGATGTAACATCAGAAAGAGAGTCAGTGAAATTGTTTTGAAATTTCATGAACGAGTACTCTTGGGCCAGAAATATGTTCAGAAGGTCAAATCTGAACTACTGATGTATAATCAGAATGAGTCAATGAGTATGAATAGAAAGTTCATGATCGACGACTCTTGGGCCTGAAATATGTTCAGAGGTCAAATACAGACTACTATCTGTCTGATATAACATCAAAAGGAATCAATGAGACTTCACATAAAGATTATATGTTCAGACTACACAGAAAGTTTATATGTTCAGTAGTTTATATGTTCAGAAGGTCAAATGTGGACATCTCTAGGGCTGACGTAATGTCGAAAAGAGCAAATGAGTTTGTTTTGAAAATTCATGAAACAGTACTCTTGGGCCAGAAATATGTTCAAAAGGTCATGACATATGTTATGACTTATGTTCAGTGCCTCAAATATTGACTACTTTATGGTTGACGTATCAACAGAGGGACTCAATAAGTATGTACAAAAAAGCTGAAGATTGAGTTTTCTTTGGCCAGAAATATGTCCTTTAGGTCAAATATGGACTACTGTATGGATGAATTATCATCAGTAGGAGCCAATGGATGGAAATAGAAAGTTCATGATCAACGACTTTTGGGCCTGAAATATGTTCAGTAGGTCAAAACTGCACACTGTATGGCTGATGTAACATCAGAAAGAGAGTCAGTGAAATTGTTTTGAAATTTCATGAACGAGTACTCTTGGGCCAGAAATATGTTCAGAAGGTCAAATCTGAACTACTGATGTATAATCAGAATGAGTCAATGAGTATGTAAAGAAAGTTCATGATCGACGACTCTTGGGCCTGAAATATGTTCAGAGGTCAAATATAGATTACTATCTGTCTAAAATAACATCAAAAGGAATCATTGAGACTTCACAGAAAGTTTATATGTTCAGTAAGTCAAATGTGGACATCTCTATGGCTGATGTAACGTCGAAAAGAGTGAATGAGTTTGTTTTGAAAATTCATGAAACTGTACTCTTGGGCCAAAAATTTGTTAAGAAGGTCAAATATGAACTATTGTATGGCTGAGGTATCATCAGAAGGGGTCAATAAACAGAAATATAAAATTCAATATCGATGACTCTTGGGCCAGATATATGTCCATTAGTTCAAATATGGACTTCTGTGTGGCTGACGTAACATCAGAAGGAGTCAACGAGTATGTGTATGAAGTTCATGATGGAGGACTCTTTGGCTCGAAATATGTTCAGTATGTCAAATATGGACTGATGTATGACTGATGTAACATCAGAAAGTGTGACTGAGTTTGTTTTGAAAATTCATGAAACAGTACTCTTTGGCCAGACCTGTGTTGAGAAGGTCAATTATGGACTACTCTCTGACTGATGTAAAATCAGAACTAGCCCATGAATATGTATAGAATGTTCAAGTTCGAGGACCCTTTTACCAGAAATTTGTTCAGTTGGTCAAATATTGACCTCTATGGCTGATTTAACTTCAGAAGGAGTCTATGATTATGGATAGTACATTCATATTTTGAAGACTCATCGAGGATATGTTCAATAGGTCAAATATAAATTACAGGAGTCAATCAGAAGAAATATGAAGTTTAAGATCGACGATTCTAGAGCTAGATATTCATCTATTAGGTCAAGTATGGACTTCTGTATGGTTGACGCAACATCAGGAGTCAATGAGTATGTATAAAAAGTTCATGATCGAAAGCTCTTGGGCCAGAAATGTGTTCAGTAGGTCAAATATTGACTATTTAATGGCTGACGTAGAGTCGGACTGAATACATATGTATGCAGAAGTTCAAGATCGAGTACTCTTGGGGCAGAAATATATCCATTACGTCAAATATGGACTTCTGTTTGGCTGATGTAACCACAGAAGGATTTGAGTATGTATATAGAGTTCTTGATCGACGACTTCTGGGCCTGAAATATGTTCAGTAGGCCAAACATGGACTACTGTCTACCTGATTGAAAATCAGAAGGAATCATTGAGACTGCTTAGAAAATTTATGATCGAGGGCTGTTTTCACAGACATATGTTCAGTAGGTCAAATGTGGACTTCTCTAGGGCTGACGTAATGTCGAAAAGAGCAAATGAGTTTGTTTTTTGAAAATTCATGAAACAGTACTCTTGGGCCTGAAATATGTTCAGAGGTCAAATATAGATTACTATCTGTCTAAAATAACATCAAAAGGAATCAATGAGACTTCACAGAAAGTTTATATGTTCAGTAAGTCAAATGTGGACATCTCTATGGCTGATGTAACGTCGAAAAGAGTGAATGAGTTTGTTTTGAAAATTCATGAAACCACTCTTGGGCCAAAATTTGTTAAGAAGGTCAAATATGAACTATTGTATGGCTGAGGTATCATCAGAAGGGGTCAATAAACAGAAATATAAAATTCAATATCGATGACTCTTGGGCCAGATATATGTCCATTAGTTCAAATATGGACTTCTGTGTGGCTGACGTAACATCAGAAGGAGTCAACGAGTATGTATATGAAGTTCATGATGGAGGACTCTTTGGCTCGAAATATGTTCAGTATGTCAAATATGGACTTATGTATGACTGATGTAACATCAGAAAGTGTGACTGAGTTTGTTTTGAAAATTCATGAAACAGTACTTTTGGGCCTGAAATATGTTCAGAGGTCAAATATAGACTACTATCTGTCTGATATAACATCAAAAGGAATCAATGAGACTTCACATAAAGATTATATGTTCAGACTACACAGAAAGTTTATATGTTCAGAAGGTCAAATGTGAACATTTCTAGGGCTGACGTAATGTCGAAAAGAGCAAATGAGTTTGTTTTGAAAATTCATGAAACAGTACTCTTGGGCCTGAAATATGTTCAGAGGTCAAATATAGACTACTATCTGTCTGATATAACATCAAAAGGAATCAATGAGACTTCAACATAAAGATTATATGTTCAGACTACACAGAAAGTTTATATGTTCAGTAGTTTATATGTTCAGAAGGTCAAATGTGGACATCTCTAAGGCTGACGTAATGTCGAAAAGAGCAAATGAGTTTGTTTTGAAAATTCATGAAACAGTACTCTTGGGCCAGAAATATGTTCAAAAGGTCATGACATATGTTATGACTTATGTTCAGTGCCTCAAATATTGACTACTTTATGGTTGACGTATCAACAGTGGGACTCAATAAGTATGTACAAAAAAGCTGAAGATTGAGTTTTCTTTGGCCAGAAATATGTCCTTTAGGTCAAATATGGACTACTGTGTGGATGACGTATCATCAATAGGAGCCAATGGATGGAAATAGAAAGTTCATGATCAACGACTCTTGCGCCTGAAATATGTTCGGTAGGTCAAAACTGCACACTGTATGGCTGATGTAACATCAGAAAGAGAGTCAGTGAAATTGTTTTGAAATTTCATGAACGAGTACTCGGGCTAGAAATATGTTCAGAAGGTCAAATCTGAACTACTGATGTATAATCAGAATGAATCAATGAGTATGTATAGAAAGTTCATGATCGACGACTCTTGGGCCTGAAATATGTTCAGAGGTCAAATATAGACTACTATATGTCTGATATAACATCAAAAGGAATCAATGAGACTTCACATAAAGATTATATGTTCAGACTACACAGAAAGTTTATATGTTCAGTACTTTATATGTTCAGAAGGTCAAATGTGGACATCTCTAGGGCTGACGTAATGTCGAAAAGAGCGAATGAGTTTGTTTTGAAAATTCATGAAACAGTACTCTTGGGCCAGAAATATGTTCAAAAGGTCATGACATATGTTATGACTTATGTTCAGTGCCTCAAATATTGACTACTTTATGGTTGACGTATCAACAGAGGGACTCAATAAGTATGTACAAAAAAAGCTGAAGATTGAGTTTTCTTTGGCCAGAAATATGTCCTTTAGGTCAAATATGGACTACTGTATGGATGACGTATCATCAGTAGGAGCCAATGGATGGAAATAGAAAGTTCATGATCAACGACTCTTGGGCCTGAAATATGTTCAGTAGGTCAAAACTGCACACTGTATGGCTGATGTAACATCAGAAAGAGAGTCAGTGAAATTGTTTTGAAATTTCATGAACGAGTACTCTTGGGCCAGAAATATGTTCAGAAGGTCAAATCTGAACTACTGATGTATAATCAGAATGAGTCAATGAGTATGTATAGAAAGTTCATGTTCGACGACTCTTGGGCCTGAAATATGTTCAGAGGTCAAAAATAGACTACTATCTGTCTAAAATAACATCAAAAGGAATCAATGAGACTTCACATAAAGATTATATGTTCAGACTACACAGAAAGTTTATATGTTCAGTAGTTTATATGTTCAGAAGGTCAAATGTGGACATCTCTAGGGCTGACGTAATGTCGAAAAGAGCAAATGAGTTTGTTTTGAAAATTCATGAAACAGTACTCTTGGGCCAGAAATATGTTCAAAAGGTCATGACATATGTTATGACTTATGTTCAGTGCCTCAAATATTGACTACTTTATGGTTGACGTATCAACAGAGGGACTCAATAAGTATGTACAAAAAAAGCTGAAGATTGAGTTTTCTTTGGCCAGAAATATGTCCTTTAGGTCAAATATGGACTACTGTATGGATGACGTATCATCAGTAGGAGCCAATGGATGGAAATAGAAAGTTCATGATCAACGACTCTTGGGCCTGAAATATGTTCAGTAGGTCAAAACTGCACACTGTATGGCTGATGTAACATCAGAAAGAGAGTCAGTGAAATTGTTTTGAAATTTCATGAACGAGTACTCTTGGGCCAGAAATATGTTCAGAAGGTCAAATCTGAACTACTGATGTATAATCAGAATGAGTCAATGAGTATGAATAGAAAGTTCATGATCGACGACTCTTGGGCCTGAAATATGTTCAGAGGTCAAATACAGACTACTATCTGTCTGATATAACATCAAAAGGAATCAATGAGACTTCACATAAAGATTATATGTTCAGACTACACAGAAAGTTTATATGTTCAGTAGTTTATATGTTCAGAAGGTCAAATGTGGACATCTCTAGGGCTGACGTAATGTCGAAAAGAGCAAATGAGTTTGTTTTGAAAATTCATGAAACAGTACTCTTGGGCCAGAAATATGTTCAAAAGGTCATGACATATGTTATGACTTATGTTCAGTGCCTCAAATATTGACTACTTTATGGTTGACGTATCAACAGAGGGACTCAATAAGTATGTACAAAAAAGCTGAAGATTGAGTTTTCTTTGGCCAGAAATATGTCCTTTAGGTCAAATATGGACTACTGTATGGATGAATTATCATCAGTAGGAGCCAATGGATGGAAATAGAAAGTTCATGATCAACGACTTTTGGGCCTGAAATATGTTCAGTAGGTCAAAACTGCACACTGTATGGCTGATGTAACATCAGAAAGAGAGTCAGTGAAATTGTTTTGAAATTTCATGAACGAGTACTCTTGGGCCAGAAATATGTTCAGAAGGTCAAATCTGAACTACTGATGTATAATCAGAATGAGTCAATGAGTATGTAAAGAAAGTTCATGATCGACGACTCTTGGGCCTGAAATATGTTCAGAGGTCAAATATAGATTACTATCTGTCTAAAATAACATCAAAAGGAATCATTGAGACTTCACAGAAAGTTTATATGTTCAGTAAGTCAAATGTGGACATCTCTATGGCTGATGTAACGTCGAAAAGAGTGAATGAGTTTGTTTTGAAAATTCATGAAACTGTACTCTTGGGCCAAAAATTTGTTAAGAAGGTCAAATATGAACTATTGTATGGCTGAGGTATCATCAGAAGGGGTCAATAAACAGAAATATAAAATTCAATATCGATGACTCTTGGGCCAGATATATGTCCATTAGTTCAAATATGGACTTCTGTGTGGCTGACGTAACATCAGAAGGAGTCAACGAGTATGTGTATGAAGTTCATGATGGAGGACTCTTTGGCTCGAAATATGTTCAGTATGTCAAATATGGACTGATGTATGACTGATGTAACATCAGAAAGTGTGACTGAGTTTGTTTTGAAAATTCATGAAACAGTACTCTTTGGCCAGACCTGTGTTGAGAAGGTCAATTATGGACTACTCTCTGACTGATGTAAAATCAGAACTAGCCCATGAATATGTATAGAATGTTCAAGTTCGAGGACCCTTTTACCAGAAATTTGTTCAGTTGGTCAAATATTGACCTCTATGGCTGATTTAACTTCAGAAGGAGTCTATGATTATGGATAGTACATTCATATTTTGAAGACTCATCGAGGATATGTTCAATAGGTCAAATATAAATTACAGGAGTCAATCAGAAGAAATATGAAGTTTAAGATCGACGATTCTAGAGCTAGATATTCATCTATTAGGTCAAGTATGGACTTCTGTATGGTTGACGCAACATCAGGAGTCAATGAGTATGTATAAAAAGTTCATGATCGAAAGCTCTTGGGCCAGAAATGTGTTCAGTAGGTCAAATATTGACTATTTAATGGCTGACGTAGAGTCGGACTGAATACATATGTATGCAGAAGTTCAAGATCGAGTACTCTTGGGGCAGAAATATATCCATTACGTCAAATATGGACTTCTGTTTGGCTGATGTAACCACAGAAGGATTTGAGTATGTATATAGAGTTCTTGATCGACGACTTCTGGGCCTGAAATATGTTCAGTAGGCCAAACATGGACTACTGTCTATCTGATTGAAAATCAGAAGGAATCATTGAGACTGCTCAGAAAATTTATGATCGAGGGCTGTTTTCACAGACATATGTTCAGTAGGTCAAATGTGGACTTCTCTAGGGCTGACGTAATGTCGAAAAGAGCAAATGAGTTTGTTTTTTTGAAAATTCATGAAACAGTACTCTTGGGCCTGAAATATGTTCAGAGGTCAAATATAGATTACTATCTGTCTAAAATAACATCAAAAGGAATCAATGAGACTTCACAGAAAGTTTATATGTTCAGTAAGTCAAATGTGGACATCTCTATGGCTGATGTAACGTCGAAAAGAGTGAATGAGTTTGTTTTGAAAATTCATGAAACTACTCTTGGGCCAAAATTTGTTAAGAAGGTCAAATATGAACTATTGTATGGCTGAGGTATCATCAGAAGGGGTCAATAAACAGAAATATAAAATTCAATATCGATGACTCTTGGGCCAGATATATGTCCATTAGTTCAAATATGGACTTCTGTGTGGCTGACGTAACATCAGAAGGAGTCAACGAGTATGTATATGAAGTTCATGATGGAGGACTCTTTGGCTCGAAATATGTTCAGTATGTCAAATATGGACTTATGTATGACTGATGTAACATCAGAAAGTGTGACTGAGTTTGTTTTGAAAATTCATGAAACAGTACTTTTGGGCCTGAAATATGTTCAGAGGTCAAATATAGACTACTATCTGTCTGATATAACATCAAAAGGAATCAATGAGACTTCACATAAAGATTATATGTTCAGACTACACAGAAAGTTTATATGTTCAGAAGGTCAAATGTGAACATTTCTAGGGCTGACGTAATGTCGAAAAGAGCAAATGAGTTTGTTTTGAAAATTCATGAAACAGTACTCTTGGGCCTGAAATATGTTCAGAGGTCAAATATAGACTACTATATGTCTGATATAACATCAAAAGGAATCAATGAGACTTCACATAAAGATTATATGTTCAGACTACACAGAAAGTTTATATGTTCAGTACTTTATATGTTCAGAAGGTCAAATGTGGACATCTCTAGGGCTGACGTAATGTCGAAAAGAGCGAATGAGTTTGTTTTGAAAATTCATGAAACAGTACTCTTGGGCCAGAAATATATTCAAAAGGTCATGACATATGTTATGACTTATGTTCAGTGCCTCAAATATTGACTACTTTATGGTTGACGTATCAACAGAGGGACTCAATAAGTATGTACAAAACAGCTGAAGATTCAGTTTTCTTTGGCCATAAATATGTCCTTTAGGTCAAATATGGACTACTGTATGGATGAATTATCATCAGTAGGAGCCAATGGATGGAAATAGAAAGTTCATGATCAACGACTTTTGGGCCTGAAATATGTTCAGTAGGTCAAAACTGCACACTGTATGGCTGATGTAACATCAGAAAGAGAGTCAGTGAAATTGTTTTGAAATTTCATGAACGAGTACTCTTGGGCCAGAAATATGTTCAGAAGGTCAAATCTGAACTACTGATGTATAATCAGAATGAGTCAATGAGTATGTATAGAAAGTTCATGATCGACGACTCTTGGGCCTGAAATATGTTCAGAGGTCAAATATAGATTACTATCTGTCTAAAATAACATCAAAAGGAATCAATGAGACTTCACAGAAAGTTTATATGTTCAGTAAGTCAAATGTGGACATCTCTATGGCTGATGTAACGTCGAAAAGAGTGAATGAGTTTGTTTTGAAAATTCATGAAACTGTACTCTTGGGCCAGACCTCTGTTGAGAAGGTCAATTATGGACTACTCTCTGACTGATGTAATATCAGAACTAGCCCATGAATATGTATAGAATGTTCAAGTTCGAGGACCCTTTTACCAGAAATTTGTTCAGTTGGTCAAATATTGACCTCTATGGCTGATTTAACTTCAGAAGGAGTCTATGATTATGGTTAGTACATTCATATTTTGAAGACTCATCGAGGATATGTTCAATAGGTCAAACATAAATTACAGGAGTCAATCAGAAGAAATATGAAGTTTAAGATCGACGATTCTAGAGCTAGATATTCATCTATTAGGTCAAGTATGGACTTCTGTATGGTTGACGCAACATCAGGAGTCAATGAGTATGTATAAAAAGTTCATGATCGAAAGCTCTTGGGCCAGAAATGTGTTCAGTAGGTCAAATATTGACTATTTAATGGCTGACGTAGAGTCGGACTGAATACATATGTATGCAGAAGTTCAAGATCGAGTACTCTTGGGGCAGAAATATATCCATTACGTCAAATATGGACTTCTGTTTGGCTGATGTAACCACAGAAGGATTTGAGTATGTATATAGAGTTCTTGATCGACGACTTCTGGGCCTGAATAATGTTCAGTAGGCCAAACATGGACTACTGTCTATCTGATTGAAAATCAGAAGGAATCATTGAGACTGCTCAGAAAATTTATGATCGAGGGCTGTTTTCACAGACATATGTTCAGTAGGTCAAATGTGGACTTCTCTAGGGCTGACGTAATGTCGAAAAGAGCAAATGAGTTTGTTTTTTGAAAATTCATGAAACAGTACTCTTGGGCCTGAAATATGTTCAGAGGTCAAATATAGACTACTATCTCTCTGATATAACATCAAAAGGAATCAATGAGACTTCAACATAAAGATTATATGTTCAGACTACACAGAAAGTTTATATGTTCAGTAGTTTATATGTTCAGAAGGTCAAATGTGGACATCTCTAAGGCTGACGCAATGTCGAAAAGAGCAAATGAGTTTGTTTTGAAAATTCATGAAACAGTACTCTTGGGCCAGAAATATGTTCAAAAGGTCATGACATATGTTATGACTTATGTTCAGTGCCTCAAATATTGACTACTTTATGGTTGACGTATCAACAGTGGGACTCAATAAGTATGTACAAAAAAGCTGAAGATTGAGTTTTCTTTGGCCAGAAATATGTCCTTTAGGTCAAATATAGACTACTCTATGGATGACGTATCATCAGTAGGAGCCAATGGATGGAAATAGAAAGTTCATGATCAATGACTCTTGGGCCTGAAATATTTCCTTTAGGTCAAATATGGACTTCTCAATGGCTGACGTATCATCAAAAGTAGTAGAGTAGAAATGTACAATGAGTAGAAATACAAAGTTCAAGACTGACTAAACTAGAGCCAGATATATATCCATTAGGTCAATTGTGGACTTCTGTATGGCTGACATAACATCAAAAAGAGTCAATGAGTAAGTTATACAAAGTTCATGCTCGTGGACTCTTGGGCCTGGAATATATACAGCATGTCAAATATTGACTAACATTATAAACTAAGTGCATAGTTTGTTATTCTTCAGTGCACAACGATAGATCCTGTGAGCACTGCACTGCAATAGGACAAGTTGTTTTTTCGTTGGTACACCAAATGAGTCAGTTCTTCTATGCACGGTAATGCATAAAGTAATAAAGCTCATATTTTACATTGTTTCTTTTCAACATACAACCTATTAAGTTAGTTGTATGGAATCCAATGAAACACCACATATTTCATGTGTTATTCTTTAATGCACATCCAATGCAAAACGCAAACGTGGATTTGATGAATAACATATTATATATGCACTGAACTTCTTGACTCCGCTGTTCATTTAAGGGTTACAATACATTCCATTTTTCAATTAAGAATGATACGAAATATACATTTTCATTGCACTCCATGCAAGAACGTAACGTTGTGCGTTGAAAAGCTAACACATATGTGTTTTCGCATTGCATTGCAATGCCGAAACCTGACTTTTATTGACTTTTGCATTGAAGAATGACAAGTGACATTCTTTTATTCTCTTTTACATTGAAAAAATGACACATTGCTGCATTACATTTGCATTCACGGTCACTAAACTTATTCTTAAGAGATACGTGCTGTTGCATTGCATACAAGAGCTAACATTCCTTTTTGCACAGAAGACATAACGTGCGCCCTTGTATTGCATCGAATGCAAGAACTAAACCATTGCATTGCGTTTATTTGCACACAACAACTAATTCATTTGTATAACTTAAGAGATAACAACATGAGCGTTGCACTCCAATGCACAGAAGATGCATTCAGGAACTAACTCATCCGTTAAGATAACGTGCTGTTGCATTGCATTTGCACATACTATCCAACGTTGTGCAATTGAAGATTCTAGCACTAACTCATTCTACTGTGCATTGAAGAGTTAACATATGTGCTGTTGAAGAGATAGAATTGCACAAAAGATTTAACTCATTTGGTTGTGCAATGAAGATTAACATAAGCTATGCTCTGTGCACTAAAAAAACAACCTGTAACATATGTTCTCTCTTATTGCTTTGCATACAACTGACTTTATAGATTTGTGTATTGAACATAATATAACACAGATAAAATAATATGATCCTTTGCGTTAAAATGCATAGAATGTGCATTATAATGCAATGCATACAAGAACTGACTCATTCCGTTAAGGTAAAACATGTACTGTTGCATTGTGTTGTGTAATTGAAGAATAAACACATGTAATTGCATTGCATAAAACAACTAACATTACTGATAACATTTCAGATATGTAACATGAGCATTTTGCATTGCAATGCATAAGAATATCTAATTCATTTTGTTGTACAATAAAGAGATAACATATGTGCTTTTGCAGTTGCATTGCGCACAGTTCACTCTTTAGAACTAACTCATTCCTTTGTGCATTGAAGAGTTAACATGTGCTGTTGAAGAGATACAAAGAATTGCACAGAAGATCTAACTCATTTGATTGTGCAATTAAGAGATAACATATGTGCTTACAAAAGAGCATTGACCTAACACAGGACCTAACGTTGTGCAACGAAGAATAGCATTTAAGCTATGCTCTGTGCACTGAAAAAACAAGCTATAACATATGTCCTCTCGCATTGCTTTGCATACAATTAACTAACCTGTACATTTGTGTATTGAAGAGATAACATAATATGATACATAGAATAATTATAATGCAATGCATACAAGAACTGACTCATTCCGTTAAGGTAAAATATGTACTGCTGCATTGCATTGCACATACGATCCATCGTTGTGCAATTGAAGAATGACACGAGCTATGCACTTGTTGCGTTGCAGTGCATACAAGAACTAACAAGACCCGTTGTGCATTTAAAGAGTTAACATGTGCTGTTGAAGAGATAACACAACACATTTGATTTCGCATTGCTTTTGTAATCCACATATTAAATTTGGATTTAAGAATGACACATGAAATACGCAGTTTTTCTGCTTTTCATGCAACTAACTTAATCCGTTTTGCATTGAAAAGCGTTTAACACGTATTTTTCGCATTGCATTGCATGCATAACCTGACTTTTATTGACTTTTGCTTTGAAGAGCCACATGAGACACACATGTATTTGTTGCACACAATAACTGATTCGGTCCGTTGTGCTTTGAGCAGATATAACAATATATACGGTGTTGCATTTGCATACAAAATTGAACCTTTGTGCATTTGAAAAGACAACATATGTTCAGTCGCATTTTTCTTGGCAAACAAACGTGTGCAATGAAGAGATGACATATATGCTGTTATACTGCAAAGCACACACGTTGCGCATTGAAGAATAACATATAATATATGTGCTGTTGCGCACAGTTCACTTGTTGCGTTGCAGTGCATACAAGAACTAACTCATTCCGTTGTGCATTGAAGAGTTATTGTACACAAGTCAACGTTTATTTGCCTTCTGAACAATAACTAATTAATTCCGACGTGC
The DNA here is from genome assembly GCF_019924925.1 of Ctenopharyngodon idella. NCBI lineage: Eukaryota > Metazoa > Chordata > Actinopteri > Cypriniformes > Xenocyprididae > Ctenopharyngodon > Ctenopharyngodon idella. Next base: position 23,660,679 of record NC_067229.1, on the reverse strand, counting down.
ATTGAAGAGATAACACATAACATGTTTGATTTCGCATTGCATTAACTAACTTATCTTGAAGAGATAATACATTTGCTTGTTGCATTTGCATACAAGAGCTAACTTAACATTCCCAGCTAACATTCCCATGAAGAACAATAACTATAAAGATAACGATAATGATAAAAGTTATAGCAAAAAGATGTGCAAATGCAACAGCAAATGCAACAGCATATACCACTTTCAGCGCGTAAAAAAAAAAAAAAAAAGTTAGTGATAGTGCATGCAATTCAATGCAGCAAATATGTGAAATCTCTTCAATGTACAAAGGTATAAGCTGTTACTTGTTTGCAATGCAATGAAACGTTATTCGTTGCATTGAAGTTATCTCTTCAACATCGCATATGTTAACTCTTCAATGCACAGCGGAATGAGTTAGTTCTTATATGCACTGCAAAACAACAAGTGCATGGCTTATATGTTATTCTTCATTGCACGATGATAGGTCCGGTGCGCAATGCAAAGGCACATACATATGCACCTGTATTGCAAAATGATCATGTTTACATGTTTTATATCTTCGATATACAACTGAAGTTAGTTGTTTTATGCAATGCAATAAAACAACCCATGTTACATGTGTTATTCTTCAACACACACCTGTGTTAGTTATTGTATACATTACAACAAAAGTTCATATTATATTATCTCTTCAATACACAAATGTATAAGTTAGTTGTATGCAAAGCAATGCGATAGCACATATGTTAAAACAACGTCTTTTCAGTGCACAGAGGAATAACGTCAATCTTCTTTGCAATTCTGTGTTATCTCTTCAAGAGTTGTTTAATGTTTAACTTTTCAATGAATAACGGAATAAGTTAGTTCTCGTATGCACTGCAAAGCAACAAGTGCATAGCTTATATGTTATTCGTCATTTCATACATAACGACAGGTTCTGTGTGCAATGCACTGCAACAGCACATATTCATTACACAACCAAATTAGTTAGACCTTCTATGCACTGTACAAGTTATATCTTCTATACACAACGGAAGAAGTTTGTTTTATGCAATGCAATGGGAACAACCAACGCATATATCATTTATTCTTTAAATGCACATCTGAATAATTTAGTTCTTGTATGCAATGCAATGCAAGTGCGCCACGTTATGTCACATGTTCAGTGCAGAAAGGAATGTTAGCTCTTGTATGCAAATGCAACAGCACATATTTTTTCTCTTCATTGTGTAAAAGAACAAGTTTATGTGACCGTGAATGCAAATGCAATGCAGCAAATATGTGATCTGTCATTTCTTCATTGTACAAATTAATAGTATGCAATAAAACAGAGAACATGCGTTGTGTCATTAGTCAATGCAAAAGTCAATAAATGTCATGTTATGTAGGCAATGCTTATGCACAAAAACACATATGTGTTAGCTCGTACATACAAATTGTCTATATTCATAACTGTAGATACAAATTGTCTATATTATATATTGTTTTTTTGCTTCTTTTGCACTTGTCTATCTTGTATATTTGTATATTATTCTTTTATTCTTTTTATTATCTGTGTCTTGTCTTGTAGCTGTTACTCTGTTGCACTGTGGAGCTTTTGTCACTAAAACAAATTCCCTAGTATGTGTAAACATACCTGGCAATAAAGCTCTTTCTGATTCTGATTCTTTCTGATTTTCAATGGACAACGGATTTAGTTCTTGCATGCAGTGGAATGAAAAAGTGTATATTTCATATGCCAATTCTTAAATGCAAAATGGTTTTAGTTGTTCTTGTACGCAATGTAATGCGAAATCACGTGTCACGTGTTATATCTTCAACAGCACACGTTAACTTTTCAATACACAGCGGATTGAGTTAGTTCTTGAATGCACTGTAACGCAACAAGTGCATAACTTATATGTTATTCTTCAGTTGCACAACATTGGATCGTATTGCATTGCATTGCACATATGTTATCTTAACGGAATAAGTTACTTGTATGCATTGCATTATAATGCATTTTCAATGGCACAAGGCTCATGTTATGTTATCTCTTCAATACACAAATGTAAAAGTGAGATGCTGTGTGCCAAGCAATGCAATAGCACATATGTCACGTTTTGTCGTTTCGATGCACAGAGGAATAAGTTAGAACTAAAGTTACAATATGAACAATATATGATGTTACATCAGCCATTCAGTAGTCTACTTGTTATCTCTTTTACAAGCATATATGTTAACTCTTCAATGCACAACGGCATGAGATAGTTCTTGTATATGCAAAGCAACGCAACAAGTGCGTAGCATATATATTATTCTTCATTGCACAACGATAGGTTCTGTGGGCAATGCACTGCAACAGCACATATGTAATCTCTTCTATGATCTTATTTGCTTTGTAATGCAAAATTCTCTTTACATGTTATATCGTCGATATACAACGGAAGTTAATTATCTTATGCACTGCAAAGAAACACCTATTTTACATGTTATTCGTCAACGCACACCTGACTGAGTTAGTTCATGTATACAACGCAACGCAACAAGTGCATAACGTATATGTTATTTTATAATGCGCAAACAGAATGAGGTAGTTCAATGCAATGAAACGAAAGTGCATAGCTCATGTTATTCTTCAGTTGCACAACGTTGGATCATATATGCAATGCAATGCAATAGCACATATGTTATCTTAACGGAATGAGTTAGTTCTTGTATGCATTGCATCGTAATGCCTCTATGCAAATGTAAAGGCGCATGTAATGTTAACCCTTCATTACAACAAATGTATAATTTAGTTGTATGCAAAGCAAAACTATAGCACATGTTATGTGTTTTTCACTTGTGTTATTGTCTTTTCAGTGCACACTTCAACAGAGCATATGTTTAACTCTTCAATGCACAACGGAATTAAAGTGCTAATTGAAAAGCAACAAGTGCATCATTTATATTTTATTCTTCAATTTGCACAACGATAGTTTCTGTGTGCAGTGCACTGCAACAGCACATATTTTAACTCTCATTGCACACAAATTAGTTTTCTATGCATTGTAATGCTAAAAGTTCATGTTTCAAGTTATATCTTCGATATACAACGCTGTATACAAGAACTAACAAGAACTAACAAGACCCGTTGTGCATTGAAGAGTTAACATGTGCTGTTGAAGAGATAACACAACACATTTGATTTCGCATTGCGTTTGTAATCAACATATTAAATTTGGATTTAAGAATGACACATGACATACGCAGTTTTTCTGCTTTTCATGCAACTAACTTAATCCGTTTTGCATTGAAAAGCGTTTAACACGTATGTTCCGCATTGCATTGCATGCATAACCTGACTTTTATTGACTTTTGCTTTGAAGAGCCACATGAGACATACATGACACACATGTATTTGTTGCACACAATAACTGACTCAGTCCGTTGTGCTTTGAGCAGATATAACAATATATACGGTGTTGCATTTGCATACAAAATTGAACCTTTGTGCATTTGAAAAGACAACATATGTTCAGTCGCATTTTTCTTGGCAAACAAACGTGTGCAATGAAGAGATAACATATATGCTGTTATACTGCAAAGCACACACGTTGCGCATTGAAGAATAACATATAATATATGTGCTGTTGCGCACAGTTCACTTGTTGCGTTGCAGTGCATACAAGAACTAACTCATTCCGTTGTGCATTGAAGAGTTATTGTACACAAGGCAACGTTTATTTGCCTTCTGAACAATAACTAATTAATTCCGACGTGCATTGAAGAGATAACACATAACATATTTGATTTCGCATTGCATTAACTAACTTATCTTAAAGAGATAATACATTTGCTTGTTGCATTTGCATACAAGAGCTAACTTAAGGCCCATTCCCATGAAGAACAATAAATATAAAGATAACGATAATGATAAAAGTTATAGCAAAAAGATATGCAAATGTAACAGCAAATGCAACAGCATATACCATTTTCAGAGCATAAAAAAAAAAGTTAGTGATAGTGTATGCAATTCAATGCAGCAAATATGTGAAATCTCTTCAATGTACAAAGGTATAAGCTATTACTTGTATGCAATGCAATGAAACGTTATTCGTTGCATTGAAGTTATCTCTTCAACATCGCATATGTTAACTCTTCAATGCACAGCGGAATGAGTTAGTTCTTATATGCATTGCACAACAAGTGCATGGCTTATATGTTATTCTTCATTGCACGATGATAGGTCCGGAATGCAAAGACCCGCAATGCAAAGGCACATACATTTGCAACTGTATTGCAAAATGATCATGTTTACATGTTTTATATCTTCGATATACAACTGAAGTTAGTTGTTTTATGCAATGCAATAAAACAACCCATGTTACATGTGTTATTCTTCAACACACACCTGTGTTAGTTATTGTATACATTACAACAAAAGTTCGTATTATATTATCTCTTCAATACACAAATGTATAAGTTAGTTGTATGCAAAGCAATGCGATAGCACATATGTTAAAATAATGTCTTTTCAGTGCACAGAGGAATAACTTCAATCTTCTTTGCAATTCTGTGTTATCTCTTCAAGAGTTGTTTAATGTTTAACTTTTCAATGAATAACGGAATAAGTTAGTTCTCGTATGCACTGCAAAGCAACAAGTGCATAGCTTATATGTTATTCGTCATTTCATACATAACGACAGGTTCTGTGTGCAATGCACTGCAACAGCACATATTCATTGCACAACCAAATTAGTTAGACCTTCTATGCACTGTACAAGTTATATCTTCTATATACAACGGAAGAAGTTTAATTGTTTTATCACATGTTCAGTGCAGAAAGGAATGTTAGCTCTTGTTTGCAAACGCAACAGCACATATTTTATCTCTTCATTGCGTAAAAGAACAAGTTTATGTGACCGTGCATGCAAAATGCAATGCAGCAAATATGTGATCTGTCATTTCTTCATTGTACAAATTAAATAGTATGCAATAAAACTGAGAACATGCGTTGTGTCATGTCAATGCAAAAGTCAATAAAAGTCATGTTATGTAGGCAATGCTTATGCACAAAAACACATATGTGTTAGCTCGTACATACAAATTGTCTATATTCATAACTGTAGATACAAATTGTCTATATTATATATTGTTTTTTTGCTTCTTTTGCACTTGTCTATCGTGTATATTTGTATATTATTATTTTATTCTTTTTATTATCTGTGTCTTGTCTTGTAGCTGTCACTCTGTTGCACTGTGGAGCTTTTGTCACTAAAACAAATTCCTAGTATGTGTAAACATACCTGGCAATAAAGCTCTTTCTGATTCTGATTCTTTCTGATTTTCAATGGACAACGGATTAAGTTAGTTCTTGCATGCAGTGGAATGAAAAAGTGTATATTTCATATGCCAATTCTTAAATGCAAAATGGTTTTAGTTGTTCTTGTACGCAATGTAATGCGAAATCACGTGTCACGTGTTATATCTTCAACAGCACACGTTAACTTTTCAATACACAGCGGATTGAGTTAGTTCTTGAATGCACTGTAACGCAACAAGTGCATAACTTATATGTTATTCTTCAGTTGCACAACATTGGATCGTATTGCATTGCATTGCACATATGTTATCTTAACGGAATAAGTTACTTGTATGCATTGCATTATAATGCATTTTCAATGGCACAAGGCTCATGTTATTTTATCTCTTCAATACACAAATGTAAAAGTGAGATGTTGTGTGCCAAGCAATGCAATAGCACATATGTCACGTTTTGTCGTTTCGATGCACAGAGGAATAAGTTAGAACTAAAGTTACAATATGAACAATATGTGATGTTACATCAGCCATTCAGCAGTCTACTTGTTATCTCTTTTACAAGCATGAGTTAGTTCTTGTATATGCAAAGCAACGCATCAAGTGCATAGCTTATATATTATTCTTCATTGCACAACGATAGGTTCTGTGGGCAATGCACTGCAACAGCACATATGTAATCTCTTCTATGATCTTATTTGCTTTGTAATGCAAAATTATTTTTACATGTTATATCGTCGATATACAACGGAAGTTAATTATCCTATGCACTGCAAAGAAACACCTATGTTACATGTGTTATTCGTCAACGCACACCTGACTGAGTTAGTTCATGTATACAACGCAACGCAACAAGTGCATAACGTATATGTTATTTTTCAATGCGCAAACAGAATGAGGTAGTTCAATGCAATGAAACGAAAGTGCATAGCTTATGTTGTTCTTCAGTTGCACAACGTTGGATCATATGTGCAATGCAATGCAATAACACATATGTTATCTTAACGGAATGAGTTAGTTCTTGTATGCATTGCATCGTAATGCCTCTATGCATTGTAATTGCATGTAATGTTAACCCTTCATTACAACAAATGTATAATTTAGTTGTATGCAAAGCAAAACTATAGCACATATGTTATGTGTTTTTCACTTGTGTTATTGTCTTTTCAGTGCACACTTCAACAGAGCATATGTTTAACTCTTCAATGCACTGAAAATCAACAAGTGCATAATTTATATTTTATTCTTCAATTTGCACAACGATAGTTTCTGTGTGCAGTGCACTGCAACAGCATATATTTTAACTCTCATTGCACACAAATTAGTATAAAGAATAGGTTTAGTGACCGTGAATGCAAATACGGTGCATCAAATATGTGATGTATCTTCAATATCTTCAATGTACAAAGAAATATGCAATTTTTTGTATGCAAAGCAATAAAACAGAGAATGTCTCTTGTATCATTCTTCAATGCAAAAGGCATTACAAGTCAGGTTATGCGTGAAATGCAATGCGAAAATATATGCGTTAACTCTTCAATGCACAACCTTAGTTCATACATGTAGCGAAATGAAAAAGTGTGTATTTCATGTCATTCTTAAAAGCAAAATGGAATGTTGGAATGTACGTGTTACGAGTTATTTCTTGAATGCACTGCAACGCAACAAGTGCATAACGTATATGTTAATTGTTCAATTGCACATATGCGCTTTTGCATGGCATTGCGTAGAAGTACTAAGTTACTTAGTTATGCATTTAAGAATAACACATGAAATATGCGGTGTCTCGTTGCATTCCATAACAAATAACTTAATCCGTTGTATGTTGAAGAGATAAAATGTAAAACAAGAGCATTACAGTACACAGTACATAGAAGAACTAACTCATTTGGTTGATCAATCAAGAAACAACAAGAAACAACATCTTATTACGGTGCATTGCTCACAGAATCTATCGTTGTACAAAGAAGAATAACATCAGTTAGTTTCACTTGTTAGTTTATTGTGTTAGCAGTCCACATTTGATATATTGAACATATTTCAGGCCCAGGAGTCGTCGATCATGAACTTACTATACACACTCAAATAATTCTGAAGTTAAATCAGCCATACAGAGATGCCCATAATTGACCTAATGGACATATATCTGGCTCGAGATTTCATGAATATTCAAAACAAACTCATTCACTCTTTTTCGACGTTACATCAGCCATAGAGATGTCCACATTTGAACTACTGAACACACTTCTGTCAAAACGGCCTAGATAATAAACTTTCTGTGTGGTCTCATTGACTGCTGATGTTACATCAGCTATATAGATGAATCCACATTTGACCTACTAAAAATATTTCAGACCAAAGAGTTATCAATCATGAACTTTCAATACATACTCATGGACTCCGTCTGATGTTACATCAGCCATTCAGTAGTCCATATTTGACGTAATGAACATATTTCTGGCCCAAGTGTCCTCAATCATGAATTTTTCATACATACTTATTTATTGAATATTTCTAATGTTACATCAGCCATAAAGTAGTCCATATTTGATGTAATGGACAAATATCTGACCCAAGAGTCATCGATCTGGAACTTTCTGTTCATTCAGTCCTGATAATACGTAAGCCATAAAGTAGTCCATATTTGACCTAATGAACATATTTCTGGCCCAAGTGTCCTCAATCATGAATTTTTCATATACTTATTGATTATTTCTAATGTTACGTCAGCCATTCAGTTGTCCATATTTGACTCTCGTTCATGAACATTGAAAAAACTTTCATTGACTCTTTCTGATATTACATCAGCCATAAATAAGTCTTCATTTGACCTACTCAACATATTTCTGGCGCGAGTCCTCAACATGAACTTTCTATACATACTTCATTGACTCCTTTTGATGTTACGTCAGCCATACAGAAGTCCATATTTGAATTAATGAACATATTATCTGGCCCAAGAGTACTCGATCATGAACTTTCTATAATATGCTCACTGACTCCTGATGATACGTCAGCCATACAGTAGTTCGTATTTGACCTATTGTAAGTTGATGAGTCTTCATATATGAATGCACTATCCATAATCATAGGCTCCTTTTGAAGGTAAATCAGCCATACAGAAGTCAATATTAGACCTAATGAACACATTTTTGACAAATTAGTCATCGTTCATGAACTTTCTATAACATACTCCTTGACTCCTTCTGATGATACGTCAGCCATACTGTAGTCCATATTTGATTTAATGGACATATTTTGGTCGAAATACTCAATCTTGAACTATTTAATACATACTTATTGACTTTGTCTATTGATACGCCAGCCATACAGTAGCGAATATTTGACGAAAGTAAAGTTTTTTCTGGCCTAACAGTCCTCGATCATGAACTTTCTAAACATTCTCATTGACTCCATCTGATGTTACTTCAGCCATTCAGTACTCCATCCTCCTCTATCATGAACTTTCTATACATACTCATTGACTCCTTTTGATGTTACATCAGCCATTCAGTACTCCATATTTGGCCTACTAAATATAGTTCAGGCCCAAGAGTCTTAATGGACATATTTTGATCCAAAGAACACACCATCATGAACTTTTTTATACATACTTATTAACTTTGCCAGATGATACGTCAGCCATACAGTAGTGCATATTTGACTAACTTAAAGTTTTTTCTGGCCGAAGAGTTCACGATCATGAACTTTCTAAATATAGATATTGACTACTTCTGATATTACATCAGTCATAAAGTAGTCAATATTTGACCTACTGAACATATTTCTGGCCCAAGAGTCCTCTATCATGAACTTTCTGTAAATACTCATTGACTTCTTATGTTACATCAGTCATTCAGTAGTCCATATTTGACTCAATAAACACATTTTAGGCAAATTACTGGTCGATCTTGAACTTTCTATTTCTGATTATTGACTCTTTCTGATGATACGTCAGCCATACTATATTCCATATTTGACCTAATGGACGTATTGAATTGTCCAATAGAATGCTCAATCTTGATTTTTTATACATACCTATTGACTGTATCTGATATTACATCAGCCATTCACTAGTCCATATTTGACCTTCTCAACATGTTTCTGGCCCAAGAGTTGTCGATCTGTAATTTTAAATTCCTATTCATTCAGTCCTTCTGATAATACATCAACAATAAAGTAGTCAATATTTGACCTACTGAACATATTTCTGGCCCAGTAGTATAAAATCATGAATTTTTCATACATAATCATTGACTTCTTCTCATGTTAAATCAGCCATTCAATACTCCATTTTTCACCTACTAAACATATTTCAGGCCCAAGAGTCATCAATCATGAACTTTGTATACATATTCACTGACTCCTTTTGATGTTACATCAGCCATTCAGTACTCCATTTTTGACCTACTAAACATATTTCAGGCCCAAGAGTCATCAATCATGAACTTTCTATACATACTCATTGACTCTTGATTTTAATTCAGCCAATCAACTAGACCATATTTGACCTTCTGAACATGTTTCTGGCCCAAGAGTCGTCGATCATGAACTTACTATACATACTCATTGACTACTTCTGATATTACATCAGCTATAAAGTAGTCAATATTTGACCTTCTGAACATATTTCTGGCCAAAGAGTCCTCTATCATGAACTTTCTATACATACTCATTGACTCTTGATTTTACGTCAGCCATTCAGTAGTCCATATTTGACTCAATAAACACATTTTTGACAAATTACTCGTCGATCTTGAACTTTCTGTTTCTGAATATTGACTCCTTCTGATGATACGTCAGCCATACTATATTCCATATTTGACCTAATGGACATATTTAATTGTCCAATAGAATGCTCAATCTTTATTTTTTTATACATACCTATTGACTCTATCTGATGTTACATCAGCCATTAAGTACTCCATCCTCCTCTATCATGAACTTTCTATACATACTCATTGACTCCTTTTCATGTTACATCAGCCATTCAGTACTCCATATTTGGCCTACTAAACATAGTTCAGGCCCAAGAGTCCTCTATCATGAACTTTCTATACATTCTCATTGACTCATTCCGATTGTACATCAGCCATTCAGTAGTCCATATTTGACCTTCTGAACATATTTCTTGCCCCAGTACTTGTTCATGAACACATTTTTGACAAATTAGTCATCGATCATGAACTTTCTACAACATACTCATTGACTCCTTCTGATGATACGTCAGCCATACTGAATTCCATATTTGAATTAATGGACATAGTTTGGTCCAAAGAATACTCAATCTTGAACTTTTTTAAACATGCTTATTGATTTTGTCTATTGATACGTCAGCCATTCAGTACTCCATATTTGACATACAAAACATATTTCAGGCTCAAGAGTCATCAGTTATGATCTTTCTATACATACTCATTGACTCCTTCTGATATTACATCAGCCATTCACTAGTCCATATTTGACCTTCTCAACATGTTTCTTGCCCCAGTACTTGTTCATGAACACATTTTTGACAAATTAGTCATCGATCATGAACTTTCTACAACATACTCATTGACTCCTTCTGATGATACGTCAGCCATACTGAATTCCATATTTGAATTAATGGACATAGTTTGGTCCAAAGAATACTCAATCTTGAACTTTTTTAAACATGCTTATTGATTTTGTCTATTGATACGTCAGCCATTCAGTACTCCATATTTGACATACAAAACATATTTCAGGCTCAAGAGTCATCAGTTATGATCTTTCTATACATACTCATTGACTCCTTCTGATATTACATCAGCCATTCACTAGTCCATATTTGACCTTCTCAACATGTTTCTGGCCCAAGAGTCGTCGATCTGTAACTTTCAATTCCTATTCATTCAGTTCGTCTGATAATACAACAGCCATAAAGTAGTCAATATTTGACCTACTGAACATATTTTTGGCCCAATAGTCCTAAATAATGAATTTTTCATACATAATCATTGACTACGTCTGATGTTACAACAGCCATATAGTACTCCATTTTTGAACTACTAAACATATTTCAGGCCCAAGAGTCATCAATCATGAACTTACTATACATACTCATTGACTCTTGATTTTACATCAGCCATTCACTAGTCCATATTTGACCTTCTGAACATGTTCCTGGCCCAAGAGTCGTCGATCATGAACACTATACATACTCATTGACTACTTCTGATATTACATCAACCATAAAGTAGTCAATATTTGACCTACTGAACATATTTCTGGCCCAAGAGTCCTCTATCATGAACTTTCTGTAAATACTCATTGACTCCTTATGTTACATCAGCCATTCAGTAGTCCATATTTGACTCAATAAACACATTTTTGACAAATTACTCGTCGATCTTGAACTTTCTATTTCTGATTATTGACTCTTTCTGATGATACGTCAGCCATACTATATTCCATATTTGACCTAATGGACGTATTGAATTGTCCAATAGAATGCTCAATCTTGATTTTTTATACATACCTATTGACTGTATCTGATATTACATCAGCCATTCACTAGTCCATATTTGACCTTCTCAACATATTTCTGGCCCAAGAGTTGTCGATCTGTAATTTTAAATTCCTATTCATTCAGTCCTTCTGATAATACGTCAGCCATAAAGTAGTCAATATTTGACCTACTGAACATATTTCTGGCCCAATAGTATAAAATCATGAATTTTTCATACATAATCATTGACTTCTTCTGATGTTACATCAGCCGTTCAATACTCCATTTTTCATCTACTAAACATATTTCAGGCCAAGAGTCATCAATCATGAACTTTGTATACATATTCACTGACTCCTTTTGATGTTACATCAGCCATTCAGTACTCCATTTTTGACCTACTAAACATATTTCATGCCCAAGAGTCATCAATCATGAACTTACTATACATACTCATTGACTACTTCTGATATTACATCAGCCATAAAGTAGTCAATATTTGACCTACTGAACATATTTCTGGCCCAAAAGTCCTCTATCATGTACTTTCTATACATACTCATTGACTCATTCCGATTATACATCAGCCATTCAGTAGTCCATATTTGACGTTCTGAACATATTTCTGGCCCAAGAGTCCTTTATCATGAACTTTCTATACATACTCATTGACTCATTCCGATTATACATCAGCCATTCGGTAGTCCATATTGCACCTTCTTAACATATATCTGGCCCAAAAGTCCTCTATCATGTACTTTCTATACATACTCATTGACTCATTCCGATTATACATCAGCCATTCAGTAGTCCATATTTGACCTTCTGAACATATTTCTGGCCAAAGAGTCCTCTATCATGAACTTTCTATACATACTCATTGACTCTTGATTTTACGTCAGCCATTCAGTAGTCCATATTTGACTCAATAAACACATTTTTGACAAATTACTCGTCGATCTTGAACTTTCTGTTTCTGAATATTGACTCCTTCTGATGATACGTCAGCCATACTATATTCCATATTTGACCTAATGGACATATTTAATTGTCCAATAGAATGCTCAATCTTTATTTTTTTATACATACCTATTGACTCTATCTGATGTTACATCAGCCATAAAGTAGTCTATATTTGACCTACTGAACATATTTCTGGCCCAAAAGTCCTCTATCATGTTCTTTCTATACATACTCATTCCGATTATACATCAGCCATTCAGTAATCCATATTTGACCTTCTCAACATGTTTCTGGCCCAAGAGTCGTCGATCTGGAACTTTCAATTCATATTCATTCAGTCCTTCTGATAATACTTCAGCCATAAAGTAGTCAATATTTGACCTACTAAACATATTTCTGGCCCAATAGTCCTAAATCATGAATTTTTGATACATACTCTTTGACAACTTCTGATGTTACATCAGCCATTCAATACTCCATATTTGACCTACTAAACATATTTCAGGCCCAAGAGTCGTCGATCATGAGCTTACTATACATACTCACTGACTACTTCTGATATTACATCAGCCATTCAGTAGTCCATATTTGACGTTCTGAACATATTTCTGGCCCAAGAGTCCTCTATCATGTACTTTCTATACATACTCATTGACTCATTCCGATTATACATCAGCCATTCAGTAGTCCATATTTGACGTTCTGAACATATTTCTGGCCCAAGAGTCCTTTATCATGAACTTTCTATACATACTCATTGACTCATTCCGATTATACATCAGCCATTCGGTAGTCCATACTTGACCTTCTGAACATATTTCTGGCCCAAGAGTACTCGTTCATGAACACATTTTTGACAAATTAGTCATCGATCATGAACTTTCTACAACATACTCATTGACTCCTTCTGATGATAAGTCGGCCATAATGTATTCCATAATTGACTTAATGGACATATTTTGATCCAAAGAACACACCAGCATGAACTTTTTTATACATACTTATTAACTTTGCCTGATGATACGTCAGCCATACAGTAGTGCATATTTGACTAACTTTAAGTTTTTTCTGACCGAAGAGTCCACGTTCATGAACTTTCTAAACATACTCATTGACTACTTCTGATGATACGTCAGCCATATTGTATTCCATATTTGACTTAATGGACATAGTTTGGTTTCAATTATGAACTTTCTATACATACTCATTGACTCCTTCTGATATTACATCAGCCATTCACTAGTCCATATATGACCTTCTCAACATGTTTCTAGCCCAAGATTCGTCGATCTGTAATTTTAAATTCCTTTTTAGTCAGTCCTTCTGATAATACGTAGGCCATAAAGTCGTCAATATTTGACCTACTGAACATTTTTGGTCCAATAGTATAAAATCATGAATTTTTCATACATAATCACTGACTACGTCTGATGTTACATCAGCCATTCAATACTCCATTTTTTACCTACTAAACATATTTCAGGCCCAAGAGTCATCAATCATGAACTTTCTATACATACTCACTGACTACTTTTGATTTTACATCAGCCACTCACTAGTCCATATTTGACCTTCTGAACATGTTTCTGACCCAAGAGTCGTCGATCATGAACTTTCTATACATACTCATAGACTCTAGATATTACATCAGCCATTCAGTAGTCCATATTTGACCCAATGAACACATTTTTGACAAATTAGTCGTCGATCTTGAACTTTCTGTTTCTGAATATTGACTCCTTCTGATGATACGTCAGCCATACTATATTCCATATTTGACCTAATAGACATATTTAATTGTCCAATAGAATGCTCAATCTTTATTTTTTTATACATACCTATTGACTCTATCTGATGTTACATCAGCCATTAAGTACTCCATCCTCCTCTATCATGAACTTTCTATACATACTCATTGACTCCTTTTCATGTTACATCAGCCATTCAGTACTCCATATTTGGCCTACTAAACATAGTTCAGGCCAAAGAGTCCTCTATCATGAACTTTCTATACATTCTCATTGACTCATTCCGATTGTACATCAGCCATTCAGTAGTCCATATTTGACCTTCTGAACATATTTCTTGCCCCAGTACTTGTTCATGAACACATTTTTGACAAATTAGTCATCGATCATGAACTTTCTACAACATACTCATTGACTCCTTCTGATGATACGTCAGCCATACTGAATTCCATATTTGAATTAATGGACATAGTTTGGTCCAAAGAATACTCAATCTTGAACTTTTTTAAACATGCTTATTGACTTTGTCTATTGATACGTCAGCCATTCAGTACTCCATATTTGACATACAAAACATATTTCAGGCTCAAGAGTCATCAGTTATGATCTTTCTATACATACTCATTGACTCCTTCTGATATTACATCAGCCATTCACTAGTCCATATTTGACCTTCTCAACATGTTTCTGGCCCAAGAGTCGTCGATCTGTAACTTTCAATTCCTATTCATTCAGTTCTTCTGATATTACATCAGCCATAAAGTAGTCAATATTTGACCTGCTGAACATATTTCTGGCCCAATAATTTAAAATCATGAATTTTTCATACATACTCATTGACTACGTCTGATGTTACATCAGCCATTCAGTACTCCATTTTTGACCTACTAAACATAATTCATTCCCGAGAGTCATCAATCTTGTACCTTTTAAACATACTCATTGACTCTTGATTTTACATCAGCCATTCACTAGTCCATATTTGACCTTCTGAACATGTTTCTGGCCCAAGAGTCTTCGATCATGAACTTACTATACATACTCATTGACTCCTTATGTTACATCAGCCATTCAGTAGTCCATATTTGACTCAATAAACACATTTTTGACAAATTAGTCGTCGATCTTGAACTTTCTATTTCTGATTATTGACTCTTTCTGATGATACGTCAGCCATACTATATTCCATATTTGACCTAATGGACGTATTTAATTGTCCAATAGAATGCTCAATCTTGATTTTTTATACATACCTATTGACTGTATCTGATATTACATCAGCCATTCACTAGTCCATATTTGACCTTCTCAACATGTTTCTGGCCCAAGAGTTGTCGATCTGTAATTTTAAATTCCTATTCATTCAGTCCTTCTGATAATACGTCAGCCATAAAGTCGTCAATATTTGACCTACTGAACATATTTCTGGCCCAATAGTATAAAATCATGAATTTTTCATACATAATCATTGACTTCTTCTGATGTTACATCAGCCATTCAATACTCCATTTGTCACCTACTAAACATATTTCAGGCCCAAGAGTCATCAATCATGAACTTTCTATACATACTCACTGACTACTTTTGATTTTATATCAGCCACTCACTAGTCCATATTTGACCTTCTGAACATGTTTCTGGCCCAAGAGTCGTCGATCATGAACTTACTATACATAGTCATTGACTACTTCTGATATTACATCAGCCATCAAGTAGTCAATATTTGACCTACTGAACATGTATCTGGCCCAAGAGTCCTCTATCATAAACTTTCTATACATACTCATTGACTCGATATTACATCAGCCATTCAGTAGTCCATATTTGACCCAATGAACACATTTTTGACAAATTAGTCGTCGATCTTGAACTTTCTGTTTCTGAATATTGACTCCTTCTGATGATACTTCAGCCATACTATATTCCATATTTGACCTAATGGACATATTTAATTGTCCAATAGAATGCTCAATCTTTATTTTTTTATACATACCTATTGACTCTATCTGATGTTACATCAGCCATTAAGTACTCCATCCTCCTCTATCATGAACTTTCTATACATACTCATTGACTCCTTTTGATGTTACATCAGCCATTCAGTACTCCATATTTGGCCTACTAAACATAGTTCAGGCCCAAGAGTCCTCTATCATGAACTTTCTATACATTCTCATTGACTCATTCCGATTATACATCAGCCATTCAGTAGTCCATATTTGACCTTCTGAACATATTTCTTGCCCCAGTACTTGTTCATGAACACATTTTTGACAAATTAGTCATCGATCATGAACTTTCTACAACATACTCATTGACTCCTTCTGATGATACGTCAGCCATACTGAATTCCATATTTGAATTAATGGACATAGTTTGGTCCAAAGAATACTCAATCTTGAACTTTTTTAAACATGCTTATTGACTTTGTCTATTGATACGTCAGCCATTCAGTACTCCATATTTGACATACAAAACATATTTCAGGGTCAAGAGTCATCAATTATGATCTTTCTATACATACTCATTGACTCCTTCTGATATTACATCAGCCATTCACTAGTCCATATTTGACCTTCTCAACATGTTTCTGGCCCAAGAGTCGTCGATCTGTAACTTTCAATTCCTATTCATTCAGTTCTTCTGATAATACTTCAGCCATAAAGTAGTCAATATTTGACCTATTGAACATATTTTTGGCCCAATAGTCCTAAATAATGAATTTTTCATACATACTCATTGACTACGTCTGATGTTACATCAGCCATATAGTACTCCATTTTTGAACTAATAAACATATTTCAGGCCCAAGAGTCGTCGATCATGAACTTACTATACATACTCACTGACTACTTCTGATGTTACATCAGCCATTCAGTACTCCATTTTTGACCTACTAAACATATTTCAGGCCCGAGAGTCATCAATCATGAACTTTTTAAACATACTCATTGACTCTTGATTTTACATCAGCCATTCACTAGTCCATATTTGACCTTCTGAACATGTTTCTGGCCCAAGAGTCGTCGATCATGAACTTACTATACATACTCATTGAATACTTCTGATATTACATCAACCATAAAGTAGTCAATATTTGACCTACTGAACATATTTCTGGCCCAAGAGTCCTCTATCATGAACTTTCTGTAAATACTCATTGACTCCTTATGTTACATCAGCCATTCAGTAGTCCATATTTGACTCAATAAACACATTTTTGACAAATTACTCGTCGATCTTGAACTTTCTATTTCTGATTATTGACTCTTTCTGATGATACGTCAGCCATACTATATTCCATATTTGACCTAATGGACGTATTTAATTGTCCAATAGAATGCTCAATCTTGATTTTTTATACATACCTATTGACTGTATCTGATATTACATCAGCCATTCACTAGTCCATATTTGACCTTCTCAACATGTTTCTGGCCCAAGAGTCGTCGATCTGGAACTTTCAATTCATATTCATTCAGTCCTTCTGATAATACTTCAGCCATAAAGTAGTCAATATTTGACTTACTAAACATATTTCTGGCCCAATAGTCCTAAATCATGAATTTTTCATACATACTCTTTGACAACTTCTGATGTTACATCAGCCATTCAATACTCCATTTTTGAACTACTAAACATATTTCAGGCCCAAGAGTCATCAATCATGAACTTACTATACATACTCATTGACTACTTCTGATATTACATCAGCCATAAAGTAGTCAATATTTGACCTGCTGAACATATTTCTGGCCCAATAATTTAAAATCATGAATTTTTCATACATACTCATTGACTACGTCTGATGTTACATCAGCCATTCAGTACTCCATTTTTGACCTACTAAACATAATTCATTCCCGAGAGTCATCAATCTTGTACCTTTTAAACATACTCATTGACTCTTGATTTTACATCAGCCATTCACTAGTCCATATTTGACCTTCTGAACATGTTTCTGGCCCAAAAGTCCTCTATCATGTACTTTCTATACATACTCATTGACTCATTCCGATTATACATCAGCCATTCAGTAGTCCATATTTGACGTTCTGAACATATTTCTGGCCCAAGAGTCCTTTATCATGAACTTTCTATACATACTCATTGACTCATTCCGATTATACATCAGCCATTCGGTAGTCCATATTGCACCTTCTTAACATATATCTGGCCCAAAAGTCCTCTATCATGTACTTTCTATACATACTCATTGACTCATTCCGATTATACATCAGCCATTCAGTAGTCCATATTTGACCTTCTGAACATATTTCTGGCCAAAGAGTCCTCTATCATGAACTTTCTATACATACTCATTGACTCTTGATTTTACGTCAGCCATTCAGTAGTCCATATTTGACTCAATAAACACATTTTTGACAAATTACTCGTCGATCTTGAACTTTCTGTTTCTGAATATTGACTCCTTCTGATGATACGTCAGCCATACTATATTCCATATTTGACCTAATGGACATATTTAATTGTCCAATAGAATGCTCAATCTTTATTTTTTTATACATACCTATTGACTCTATCTGATGTTACATCAGCCATAAAGTAGTCTATATTTGACCTACTGAACATATTTCTGGCCCAAAAGTCCTCTATCATGTTCTTTCTATACATACTCATTCCGATTATACATCAGCCATTCAGTAATCCATATTTGACCTTCTCAACATGTTTCTGGCCCAAGAGTCGTCGATCTGGAACTTTCAATTCATATTCATTCAGTCCTTCTGATAATACTTCAGCCATAAAGTAGTCAATATTTGACCTACTAAACATATTTCTGGCCCAATAGTCCTAAATCATGAATTTTTGATACATACTCTTTGACAACTTCTGATGTTACATCAGCCATTCAATACTCCATATTTGACCTACTAAACATATTTCAGGCCCAAGAGTCGTCGATCATGAGCTTACTATACATACTCACTGACTACTTCTGATATTACATCAGCCATTCAGTAGTCCATATTTGACGTTCTGAACATATTTCTGGCCCAAGAGTCCTCTATCATGTACTTTCTATACATACTCATTGACTCATTCCGATTATACATCAGCCATTCAGTAGTCCATATTTGACGTTCTGAACATATTTCTGGCCCAAGAGTCCTTTATCATGAACTTTCTATACATACTCATTGACTCATTCCGATTATACATCAGCCATTCGGTAGTCCATACTTGACCTTCTGAACATATTTCTGGCCCAAGAGTACTCGTTCATGAACACATTTTTGACAAATTAGTCATCGATCATGAACTTTCTACAACATACTCATTGACTCCTTCTGATGATAAGTCGGCCATAATGTATTCCATAATTGACTTAATGGACATATTTTGATCCAAAGAACACACCAGCATGAACTTTTTTATACATACTTATTAACTTTGCCTGATGATACGTCAGCCATACAGTAGTGCATATTTGACTTAATGGACATAGTTTGGTTTCAATTATGAACTTTCTATACATACTCATTGACTACTTCTGATGATACGTCAGCCATATTGTATTCCATATTTGACTTAATGGACATAGTTTGGTTTCAATTATGAACTTTCTATACATACTCATTGACTACTTCTGATGATACGTCAGCCATATTGTATTCCATATTTGACTTAATGGACATAGTTTGGTTTCAATTATGAACTTTCTATACATACTCATTGACTCCTTCTGATATTACATCAGCCATTCACTAGTCCATATATGACCTTCTCAACATGTTTCTAGCCCAAGATTCGTCGATCTGTAATTTTAAATTCCTTTTTAGTCAGTCCTTCTGATAATACGTAGGCCATAAAGTCGTCAATATTTGACCTACTGAACATTTTTGGTCCAATAGTATAAAATCATGAATTTTTCATACATAATCACTGACTACGTCTGATGTTACATCAGCCATTCAATACTCCATTTTTTACCTACTAAACATATTTCAGGCCCAAGAGTCATCAATCATGAACTTTCTATACATACTCACTGACTACTTTTGATTTTACATCAGCCACTCACTAGTCCATATTTGACCTTCTGAACATGTTTCTGACCCAAGAGTCGTCGATCATGAACTTTCTATACATACTCATAGACTCTAGATATTACATCAGCCATTCAGTAGTCCATATTTGACCCAATGAACACATTTTTGACAAATTAGTCGTCGATCTTGAACTTTCTGTTTCTGAATATTGACTCCTTCTGATGATACGTCAGCCATACTATATTCCATATTTGACCTAATAGACATATTTAATTGTCCAATAGAATGCTCAATCTTTATTTTTTTATACATACCTATTGACTCTATCTGATGTTACATCAGCCATTAAGTACTCCATCCTCCTCTATCATGAACTTTCTATACATACTCATTGACTCCTTTTCATGTTACATCAGCCATTCAGTACTCCATATTTGGCCTACTAAACATAGTTCAGGCCCAAGAGTCCTCTATCATGAACTTTCTATACATTCTCATTGACTCATTCCGATTGTACATCAGCCATTCAGTAGTCCATATTTGACCTTCTGAACATATTTCTTGCCCCAGTACTTGTTCATGAACACATTTTTGACAAATTAGTCATCGATCATGAACTTTCTACAACATACTCATTGACTCCTTCTGATGATACGTCAGCCATACTGAATTCCATATTTGAATTAATGGACATAGTTTGGTCCAAAGAATACTCAATCTTGAACTTTTTTAAACATGCTTATTGACTTTGTCTATTGATACGTCAGCCATTCAGTACTCCATATTTGACATACAAAACATATTTCAGGCTCAAGAGTCATCAGTTATGATCTTTCTATACATACTCATTGACTCCTTCTGATATTACATCAGCCATTCACTAGTCCATATTTGACCTTCTCAACATGTTTCTGGCCCAAGAGTCGTCGATCTGTAACTTTCAATTCCTATTCATTCAGTTCTTCTGATATTACATCAGCCATAAAGTAGTCAATATTTGACCTGCTGAACATATTTCTGGCCCAATAATTTAAAATCATGAATTTTTCATACATACTCATTGACTACGTCTGATGTTACATCAGCCATTCAGTACTCCATTTTTGACCTACTAAACATAATTCATTCCCGAGAGTCATCAATCTTGTACCTTTTAAACATACTCATTGACTCTTGATTTTACATCAGCCATTCACTAGTCCATATTTGACCTTCTGAACATGTTTCTGGCCCAAGAGTCTTCGATCATGAACTTACTATACATACTCATTGAATACTTCTGATATTACATCAACCATAAAGTAGTCAATATTTGACCTACTGAACATATTTCTGGCCCAAGAGTCCTCTATCATGAACTTTCTGTAAATACTCATTGACTCCTTATGTTACATCAGCCATTCAGTAGTCCATATTTGACTCAATAAACACATTTTTGACAAATTACTCGTCGATCTTGAACTTTCTATTTCTGATTATTGACTCTTTCTGATGATACGTCAGCCATACTATATTCCATATTTGACCTAATGGACGTATTTAATTGTCCAATAGAATGCTCAATCTTGATTTTTTATACATACCTATTGACTGTATCTGATATTACATCAGCCATTCACTAGTCCATATTTGACCTTCTCAACATGTTTCTGGCCCAAGAGTTGTCGATCTGTAATTTTAAATTCCTATTCATTCAGTCCTTCTGATAATACGTCAGCCATAAAGTCGTCAATATTTGACCTACTGAACATATTTATGGCCCAATAGTATAAAATCATGAATTTTTCATACATAATCATTGACTTCTTCTGATGTTACATCAGCCATTCAATACTCCATTTGTCACCTACTAAACATATTTCAGGCCCAAGAGTCATCAATCATGAACTTTCTATACATACTCACTGACTACTTTTGATTTTATATCAGCCACTCACTAGTCCATATTTGACCTTCTGAACATGTTTCTGGCCCAAGAGTCGTCGATCATGAACTTACTATACATAGTCATTGACTACTTCTGATATTACATCAGCCATCAAGTAGTCAATATTTGACCTACTGAACATGTATCTGGCCCAAGAGTCCTCTATCATAAACTTTCTATACATACTCATTGACTCGATATTACATCAGCCATTCAGTAGTCCATATTTGACCCAATGAACACATTTTTGACAAATTAGTCGTCGATCTTGAACTTTCTGTTTCTGAATATTGACTCCTTCTGATGATACGTCAGCCATACTATATTCCATATTTGACCTAATGGACATATTTAATTGTCCAATAGAATGCTCAATCTTTATTTTTTTATACATACCTATTGACTCTATCTGATGTTACATCAGCCATTAAGTACTCCATCCTCCTCTATCATGAACTTTCTATACATACTCATTGACTCCTTTTCATGTTACATCAGCCATTCAGTACTCCATATTTTGCCTACTAAACATAGTTCAGGCCCAAGAGTCCTCTATCATGAACTTTCTATACATTCTCATTGACTCATTCCGATTATACATCAGCCATTCAGTAGTCCATATTTGACCTTCTGAACATATTTCTTGCCCCAGTACTTGTTCATGAACACATTTTTGACAAATTAGTCATCGATCATGAACTTTCTACAACATACTCATTGACTCCTTCTGATGATACGTCAGCCATACTGAATTCCATATTTGAATTAATGGACATAGTTTGGTCCAAAGAATACTCAATCTTGAACTTTTTTAAACATGCTTATTGACTTTGTCTATTGATACGTCAGCCATTCAGTACTCCATATTTGACATACAAAACATATTTCAGGGTCAAGAGTCATCAATTATGATCTTTCTATACATACTCATTGACTCCTTCTGATATTACATCAGCCATTCACTAGTCCATATTTGACCTTCTCAACATGTTTCTGGCCCAAGAGTCGTCGATCTGTAACTTTCAATTCCTATTCATTCAGTTCTTCTGATAATACTTCAGCCATAAAGTAGTCAATATTTGACCTATTGAACATATTTTTGGCCCAATAGTCCTAAATAATGAATTTTTCATACATACTCATTGACTACGTCTGATGTTACATCAGCCATATAGTACTCCATTTTTGAACTAATAAACATATTTCAGGCCCAAGAGTCGTCGATCATGAACTTACTATACATACTCACTGACTACTTCTGATGTTACATCAGCCATTCAGTACTCCATTTTTGACCTACTAAACATATTTCAGGCCCGAGAGTCATCAATCATGAACTTTTTAAACATACTCATTGACTCTTGATTTTACATCAGCCATTCACTAGTCCATATTTGACCTTCTGAACATGTTTCTGGCCCAAGAGTCGTCGATCATGAACTTACTATACATACTCATTGAATACTTCTGATATTACATCAACCATAAAGTAGTCAATATTTGACCTACTGAACATATTTCTGGCCCAAGAGTCCTCTATCATGAACTTTCTGTAAATACTCATTGACTCCTTATGTTACATCAGCCATTCAGTAGTCCATATTTGACTCAATAAACACATTTTTGACAAATTACTCGTCGATCTTGAACTTTCTATTTCTGATTATTGACTCTTTCTGATGATACGTCAGCCATTACTATATTCCATATTTGACCTAATGGACGTATTTAATTGTCCAATAGAATGCTCAATCTTGATTTTTTATACATACCTATTGACTGTATCTGATATTACATCAGCCATTCACTAGTCCATATTTGACCTTCTCAACATGTTTCTGGCCCAAGAGTCGTCGATCTGGAACTTTCAATTCATATTCATTCAGTCCTTCTGATAATACTTCAGCCATAAAGTAGTCAATATTTGACTTACTAAACATATTTCTGGCCCAATAGTCCTAAATCATGAATTTTTCATACATACTCTTTGACAACTTCTGATGTTACATCAGCCATTCAATACTCCATATTTGACCTACTAAACATATTTCAGGCCCAAGAGTCGTCGATCATGAGCTTACTATACATACTCATTGACTACTTCTTATATTATATCAGCCATAAAGTAGTCAATATCTGACCTACTGAACATATTTCTGGCCCAAGAGTCCTCTATCATGTACTTTCTATACATACTCATTGACTCATTCCGATTATACATCAGCCATTCAGTAGTCCATATTTGACGTTCTGAACATATTTCTGGCCCAAGAGTCCTTTATCATGAACTTCTATACATACACATTGACTCATTCCGATTATACATCAGCCATTCAGTAGTCCATATTGCACCTTCTGAACATATATCTGGCCCAAGAGTACTCGTTCATGAACACATTTTTGACAAATTAGTCATCGATCATAAACTTTCTACAACATGCTCATTGACTCCTTCTTGATGATAAGTCGGCCATAATGTATTCCATAATTGACTTAATGGACATAATTTGATTCAAAGAACACACCATCATGAACGTTTTTATACATACTTATTGACTTTGCCTGATGATACGTCAGCCATACAGTAGTGCATATTTGACTAACTTAAATTTTTTCTGGCCGAGCAGTCCTCGATCATGAACTTTCTAAACATTCTCATTGAATCCATCTGATGTTACTTCAGCCATTCAGTACTCCATATTTGATATACAAAACATATTTCAGGCCCAAGAGTCATCAATCGTGAACCTTCTATACATACTCATTGACTCCTTCTGATATTACATCAGCCATTCACTAGTCCATATTTGACTTTCTGAACATGTTTCTGGCCCAAGAGTCGTCGATCTGGAACTTTCAATTCCTGTTCGTTCAGTCCTTCTGATAATACGTCAGCCATAAAGTAGACAGTATTTGACCTACTGAACATATTTCTGGCCCAGTAGTGCTAAATCATGAATTTTCATACATACTCATTGACTCCTTCTGATGTTACCTCAGCCATACAGAAGTCCATATTTGAACTAATGGACATATTATCTGGCCCAAGATTACTCGATCGTGAACTTTTTATAATATACTCATTGAGTCCTTCTGATGATATGTCAGCCATACAGTAGTCCACATTTGATCTACTGAACATGTCGTTAGTTGATGAATCTTCATATATGAAAGCACTATCCATAATCATAGGCTCCTTTTGAAGGTAAACCAGCCATACAGAAGTCCATATTAGACCTAATGAACACATTTTTGACAAATTAGTCATCGATCATGAACTTTCTACACCTTACTTATTGACTCCTTCTTAGGTAATGTCAGCCATGCAGAAGTCCATATTTGCACTAATGGACATAATATCTGGTCCAACAGGCCTCGATCTTGAACTTTCTATTTCTGTTTATTGACTCCTTCTCATGATACGTCAGCCGTACTGCATTCCATATTTGACCTAATAGAAATATTTTGGTCCAAAGAATGCTCCATCTTGATTTTTTTAATACATACTTATTGACTCCATCTGATGTTACATCAGCCATTCAGTACTCCATATTTGAGCTACTAAACATATTTCAGGCCCAAGAGTCATCAATCATGAACTCTCCATACATACTCATTGACTTCTTCTGATGTTACATCAGCCAATTAGTAGTCCATATTTGACCTACCGAACATATTTCAGGCCCAAGAGTCGTCGATCATGAACTTTCTATTCATACTCATTGATTCATTCCGATTATACATCAGCCATTCAGTAGTCCATATTTGACCTACCGAACATATTTCTTGCCCAAGAGTCGTCGATCATGAACTTTCTATTCATACTCATTGATTCATTCCGATTATACATCAGCCATTCAGTAGTCCATATTTGACCTACCGAACATATTTCAGGCCCAAGAGTCGTCGATCATGAACATTGAAAAAACTTATATTGACTATTTCTGATGTTACTTCAGCCATAGATGTCTTCATTTTTGACCTACTCAACATATTTCTGGCCCAAGAGTCCTCAACATGAACTTTCTATACATACTCATTCACTCCCTCTGATGTTACCTCAGCCATGCAGAAGTCCATATTTGAACTAATGGACATGTTATCTGGCCCAAGAGTACTCGATCATGAACTTTCTATAATATACTCATTGAGTCCTTCTAATGATACGTCAGCCATACAGTAGTCCATATTTGACCTATTGAACATATTGTTAGTTGATGAGTCTTCATACATGAATGCACTCTCCATAATCATAGGCTCCTTTTTAAGGTAAATCAGCCATACAGAAGTCCATATTAGACCTAATGAACACATTTTTGTCAAATTAGTCATCGATCATGAACTTTCTACAACATACTCATTGACAACTTCTGATGATAAGTCAGCCATACTGTATTCCATATTTGACTTGATGGACATATTTTGATCTGAAGAACACTCCATCTTGAACTTTTTTATACATACTTATTGATTCCATCTGATGTTTCATCAGGCATTCAGTAATCCATATTTGACCTTTTAAACATATTTCAGGCCCTAGAGTCATCAATCATGAACTTTCAATACATACTCATTGACTCCTTCTGATGTTACATTAGCCATACAGAAGTCCATATTTAAACTAATGGACATATATCTGGCCCAAGAGTCCTTGATCATGTTATGTCAGCCATAGAGATATCCACATTTGACCTACTGAACATATATCTGTCAAAACAGCCCTCGATCATAAACTTTCTATGCTGTCTCATTGATTCCTTTTGATGTTATTATCAGACAGACAGTAGTCTATATTTGACCTACAGAACATATTTCAGGCCCAAGAGTCGTCAATCATGAACTTTCTATACATACTCATTGACTCATTCTGATTATACATCAGCCATTCAGTAGTTCATATCTGACCTTCTGAACATATATCTGGCCCAAGAGTATTCGTTCATGAACTTTGAAAAAACTTTCATTGACTTTTTCTGATGTTACATCAGCCATAGATAAGTCTTCATTTGACCCACTCAACATATTTCTGGCCCAAGAGTCCTCAACATGAACTTTCTATAGATACTCATTGAGTCCTTCTGATGTTACTTCAGCCATACAGTAGTCCATATTTGACCTATTGAACACATTGTTAGTTGATGAGTCTTCATAAAAGAATGTACTATCCATAATCATAGGCTCCTTTTGAAGGTAAATCAGCCATACAGAAGTCAATATTAGACCTAATGAACACATTTTTGACAATTTAGTCATCGATCATGAACTTTATAAACATTTTCTTCGATTCCTTCTGATGATACATCAGCCATTCAGATGTCCATATTTGATCTAACGGACATATATCTGGCCCAAGAGTCGTCAATCTTGAACTTTCTATTTCTACTCATTGAGAAGGATGACACCATACTGTAGTGCACATTTGACCTTATGGACATATTTCTAGCCAAAGAGTGCTCGATCTTGAACTTTATTAGACACACTCATTGACTCTTTCTGATGTTACATCAGCCATTGAGTAGTCCTTATTTGACCTTCAGAACATATTTCTGGCCCGAGAGTCATCGATCATGAACTTTCAAAACATACTCATTGACTCCTTCTGAAACGTCAGCCATACAGTAGCGCATATTTGACCTATTAAAAATATTTCTGGCAAAAGGGTCCTCAAAGTTGAACTTTCTATACATATTCTTTGACTAATTCTGATGTTACATCAGTCAGAGAGTAGTCCATATATGTTCTTCTGAACACATTTCTGGCTCAAGAGTACTCGTTCATGAAGTTTCAAAACAAATTCACTGACTCTTTCTGATGTTAGTTCAGCCATAGAGATGTCCACATTTCACCTACTAATCATATTTCTGGCAAAAGAGTCCTCGATCATTAATTTTCTGTACATTCTCATTGAATCCAACTGATGTTACATCAGACAGACAGCAGTCCATATTTGTACTACTGAACATTTTTCTGGCCAAAGAGTAGTCAATCATGAACTTTCTATTTCTAATCATTGATTCTTTCAGAAGTATCCATAGAGTAGTGCATATTTGACCAAAAGGACATATTTCTGGCCCAAGAGTCCTCGATCATGAACTTTCTATAACATACGCATTGACTCCTTCTGATGATACTTCAGCCATAAGGAAGCCCATTGTTGACCTACTGAACATATTTCTGATTTCTGAAATTAGTCCTCGGTCTTGAACTTTTCGTACATACTCATCGGGTCCTTCTGATGTTTTTCAGCCATTCAGAAGTCCAAATTTGACCTACTGAACATATTTGTGGCAAAAACGTCCTCAAACTTGAACTTTCTATACTCTTTTACTATTCCTGATGTTACATCAGCAAGACAGTAGTCCATATTCAACTATATTTCTAGCAAAGAGTATTCGAGCTTGAACTTTTTTATACATACTTATTGACATTTTTTATACATACTTATTGACCCCTTCTGATGTCATGTCAGTCAAACAGTAGTCCATATTTGCAATTATTTCTGGCCCAACAGTCCTTCATTATGAACTTTCTATACATATTCATTGACTCTCTCTGTTACATCAGCTAGACAATAATAAATATTAGACCTAAGTAAATTCGTTCTGGCCCAAGAGTCCTCAATCATGAACATTCTATACATACTCATTGCCTTATTATGATGTTACATAAACCATAAAGAACTCCATATTTGACCAACTGAACATATTTCTAGCAAAAGAGTCATTGATCTTGAACTTTTTTTTTACATTCTCTTTGAGCCTTTGAGTCCAGAAGTAGCCAATGAATGTGTATAGAAAGTTCAATTTCGAGGACCCTTTTGCCAGAAATACAAAGTTCAAGATTGAATATATAAAAGACAGACAAATAACCATTAGGTCAACTATGGACTTCTGTATGGCTGACGTAACATCAGAAGGAGTCAATGAGTATGTTATAAAAAGTTCGTGATCTTGGACTCTTGGGCCCGAAAAAAATTTAAGTTCATTAAATATGGACTACTTTATTGCTGATTGAACATCAGAAGGTGTCAGTGAGTATGTATAAAAAGTTCATGATCGAGGACTCTTCGATCATGTTGAGCAGGTCAAATATTGACGATGAGGAGAAATAGAGGAGAAATAGAAAGTTCAAGATCAAGGATTCTTGAGCCAGTTATATGTCCATTAGGTCAAATATGGACTTCTGAATGGCTGATGCAACATCAAAAGTAGTGAATAGTATGTATAGAAAAATCATGATCGATGACTCTTGGGCCTGAAGTATGTCCAGTAGGTCAAAAATGCACTACTGAATGGCTGATGAAACATCAGAAAGAGTCAATGAAAGTTCATGAACTTCAGTACTCTTGGGCCAGAAATATGTTCAGAAGGTCAAATGTGAACATCTCTATGGCTAATGTAACGTCGAAAAGAGTGAATGAGTTTGTTTTAAAAATTCATGAAACTGTACTCTTGAGCCAGAAGTATGTTAAGAATGTCAAATACGGTCTACTGTCTGACTGATGTAACATCAGAAAAAGTCAATGAATATGTATAGAATGTTAAAGTTCCGAGAACCCTTCTGTGAGAAATATGCTTAGTAGGTCAAATATGGAACACAGTATGTATGACGTATCATCAGGAGTCAATGGGTAGAAATAGAAAGTTCATAATCAACGACTCTTGGGCCTGAAATATGTTTAGTAGGTCAAACATGAACTACTGAATGGCTGATGTATAATCAGAATGAGTCAATGAGTATGTATAGAAAGTTCGTGATCGATGACACTTGGGCCTGAAATACGTTCAGAAGGTATATAGACTACTATCTGTCTGATTTAACATCAAAAGAAATCAATGAGACTACACAGAAAGTTTATGATCGAGGGCTGTTTTGACAGAAATATGTTCAGTAGGTCAAATGTGGACTTCTCTAGGGCTGATGTAATGTCGAAAAGAGCAAATGAGTTTGTTTTGAAAATTAATGAAACCGTACTCTTGAGACAGAAATATGTTTAGAAGGTCAAATATGGACTACTAGTGAATGGCTGATGTAACATCAGGAGTCAATGAGTATGTATAAAAAGTTCCTGATCGGGGCCGATTTGCCCCGAAATATGTTCAGCAGGACAAATATGGACTACCTTGTGGCTGATGTGTTGTCAGAAGGCCTGAATGAAATGAAAATGAAAGTTCCAGATCGACGACTCTTGGGCCAGATATATGTCCATTACGTCAAATATGGACTTCTGAGTGGCTGATGTAAGATCACAAGGAAACAATGAGAATGTATGGAAAGATCATGATGGAGGGCTCTTTTGCCCGAAATATGATCAGTTGGTAAAATGTGAACTTCTCTGTGGCTGATGTAACATCAGAAAGAGTCAGTGAAATTGTTTTGAAAGTTCATGAACACTCTTGGGCCAGAAATATGTTTAGAACATCAAATATGGACTACTGAATAGCTGATTTAACATCAAAAAGAGTCAATGAGTTTGTTTTGAATGTTCATGAATGAGTACTCGGGCCAGAAACGTGTTCAGAAGGTGAAATATGGACTTCTGTATGGCTGATGTAACTTCAGAAGGAGTCAATAACTATGTATAAAAAGTTCATGATCAAGGACTGTTGGTTCAGTAGGTCAAATATTGACTACTTTATTGGCGACATATATTATCAGACGGACTCAATAAGTATATATAAAAAAGTTCAAGATTGAGTATTCTTTGGCACGAAATATGTCCTTTAGGTCAAATATGGACTACTGTATTGATGACGTATAATCAGAATGAGTCAATGAGGAGAAATAGAAAGTTCAAGATCGAGGATTCTTGAGCCAGATATATGTCCATTAGGTCAAATATGGACTTCTGAATGGCTGATGTAACATCAAAAGTAGTCAATGAATATGTATAGAAAGATCATGATCGATGACTCTTGGGCCTGAAATATGTCCAGTAGATCAAATATGCACTACTGTATGTCTGACGTAACATCGGAAGGAATCAATGAGAATGTACAGAAAGTTCATGATCGAGGGCTCTTTAGCCATAGTATGTTCAGTTGGTCAAATGTGGTCTACTCTCTGACTGATGCAAGATTAGAAATAGTCAATGAATATGTACAGAATGTTCAAGTTCGAGGACCCTTCTGGCAGAAATATGTTCAGTAGGTCAAATATGAAACATAGTATTTATGACGTATCATCAGACAGACTCAATAAGTATGTATAAAAATGTTGAAGGCTGAGAATTCTTTGGCCCAAAATATGTCCTTTAGTCAAATATGGACTACTGTATGGATGATGTATCATCAGAAGGAGTCAAAATCAGAAGGAATCATTGAGACTGCTCAGAAAATTTATGATCGAGGTCTGTTCTCACAGAAATATGTTCAGTAGGTCAAATGTGGACTTCACTAGGGTTGAAGTAATGTCGAAAAGAGCAAATTAGTTTGTTTTTTGAAAATTCATGAAACAGTACTCTTGGGCCAGAAATATGTTCAAAAGGTCATGACAAATGTTATGACTTATGTTCAGTGCCTCAAATATTGACTACTTTATGGCTGACGAATCATCAGAGGGACTCAATAAGTATGTACAAAAAAGTTGAAGATTGAGTTTTCTTTGGCCAGAAATATGTCCTTTAGGTCAAATATGGACTACTGTATGGATGACGTATCATCAGTAGGAGCCAATGGATGGAAATAGAAAGTTCATGATCAACAACTCTTGGGCCTGAAATATGTTCAGTAGGTCAAAACTGCACACTGTATGACTGATGTAACATCAGAAAAAGAGTCAATGAAATTGTTATGAAATTTCATGAACGAGTACTCTTGGGCCAGAAATATGTTCAGAAGGTCAAATCTGAACTACTGATGTATAATCAGAATGAGTCAATGAGTATGTATAGAAAGTTCATGATTGACAAATCTTGGGCCTGAAATATGTTCAGAGGTCAAATATACACTACTATCTGTCTGATATAACACCAAAAGGAATCAATGAGACTTCACATAAAGTTTATATGTTCAGACTACACAGAAAGTTTATATGTTCAGTAGTTTATATGTTCAGTAGGTCAAATGTGGACATCTCTATGGCTGATGTAATGTCGAAAAGAGTGAATGAGTTTGTTTTGAAAATTCATGAAACAGTACTCTTTGGCCAGACCTGTGTTGAGAAGGTCAATTATGGACTACTCTCTGACTGATGTAAAATCAGAACTAGCCCATGAATATGTATAGAATGTTCAAGTTCGAGGACCCTTTTACCAGAAATTTGTTCAGTAGGTCAAATTTTGACCTCTATGGCTGATTTAACTTCAGAAGGAGTCTATGATTATGGATAGTACATTCATATTTTGAGGACTCATCGACGATGTCTTCAATAGGTCAAATATAAATTACAGGAGTCAATCAGAAGAAATATGAAGTTTAAGACTGACGATTCTAGACCTAGATATTCATCCATTAGGTCAAGTATGGACTTCTGTATGGTTGACGCAACATCAGGAGTCAATGAGTATGTATAAAAATTCATAATCGAAAGCTCTTGGGCCAGAAATGTGTTCAGTATGTCAAATATAGACTACTATCTGTCTGATATAACATCAAAAGGAATCAATGAGACTTCACATAAAGTTTATTTGTTCAGACTACACAGAAAGTTTATATGTTCAGTAGTTTATATGTTCAGTAGATCAAATGTGGACTTCTCTAGGGCTGACGTAATGTCGAAAAAAAAGAGCAAATGAGTTTGTTTTTTGAAAATTCATGAAACAGTACTCTTGGGCCAGAAATATGTTCAAAAGGTCATGACATATGTTATGACTTATGTTCAGTGCCTCAAATATTGACTACTTTATGGTTGACGTATCAACAGAGGGACTCAATAAGTATGTACAAAAAAGCTGAAGATTGAGTTTTCTTTGGCCAGAAATATGTCCTTTAGGTCAAATATGGACTACTGTATGGATGACGTATCATCAGTAGGAGCCAATGGATGGAAATAGAAAGTTCATGATCAACGACTCTTGGGCCTGAAATATGTTCAGTAGGTCAAAACTGCAAACTGTATGGCTGATGTAACATCAGAAAGAGAGTCAGTGAAATTGTTTTGAAATTTCATGAACGAGTACTCTTGGGCCAGAAATATGTTCAGAAGGTCAAATCTGAACTACTGATGTATAATCAGAATGAGTCAATGAGTATGTAAAGAAAGTTCATGATCGATGACTCTTGGGCCTGAAATATGTTCAGAGGTCAAATATAGATTACTATCTGTCTAAAATAACATCAAAAGGAATCAATGAGACTTCACAGAAAGTTTATATACTTTATGGCTGATGTAATATCAAAAGTAGTCAATGAGTATGTATAGTAAGTTCATGATCAACGACTCTTGGGCCTGAAATATGTTCAGTAGGTCAAAACTGCACACTGTTTGGCTGATGTAACATCAGAAAGAGAGTCAATGAAATTGTTTTGAAATTTCATGAATGAGTACTCTTGGGCCAGAAATATGTTCAGAAGGTCAAATCTGAACTACTGATGTATAATCAGAATGAGTCAATGAGTATGTATAGAAAGTTCATGATCGACGACTCTTGGGCCTGAAATATGTTCAGAGGTCAAATATAGACTACTATCTGTCTGATATAACATCAAAAGGAATCAATGAGACTTCACATAAAGATTATATGTTCAGACTACACAGAAAGTTTATATATTCAGTAGTTTATATGTTCAGAAGGTCAAATGTGGACATCTCTAGGGCTGACGTAATGTCGAAAAGAGCAAATGAGTTTGTTTTGAAAATTCATGAAACAGTACTCTTGGGCCAGAAATATGTTCAAAAGGTCATGACATATGTTATCACTTATATTCAGTGCCTCAAATATTGACTCCTTTATGGTTGACGTATCAACAGAGGGACTCAATAAGTATGTACAAAAAAGCAGAAGATTGAGTTTTCTTTGGCCAGAAATATGTCCTTTAGGTCAAATATGGACTACTGTATGGATGACGTATCATCAGTAGGAGCCAATGGATGGAAATAGAAAGTTCATGATCAACGACTCTTGGGCCTGAAATATGTTCAGTAGGTCAAAACTGCACACTGTATGGCCGATGTAACATCAGAAAGAGAGTCAGTGAAATTGTTTTGAAATTTCATGAATGAGTACTCTTGGGCCAGAAATATGTTCAGAAGTCAAATCTGAACTACTGATGTATAATCAGAATGAGTCAATGAGTATGTAAAGAAAGTTCATGATCGACGACTCTTGGGCCTGAAATATGTTCAGAGGTCAAATATAGATTACTATCTGTCTAAAATAACATCAAAAGGAATCAATGAGACTTCACAGAAAGTTTATATGTTCAGTAAGTCAAATGTGGACATCTCTATGGCTGATGTAACTTCGAAAAGAGTGAATGAGTTTGTTTTGAAAATTCATGAAACTGTACTCTTGGGCCAAAAATTTGTTAAGAAGGTCAAATATGAACTATTGTATGGCTGAGGTATCATCAGAAGGGGTCAATAAACAGAAATATAAAATTCAATATCGATGACTCTTGGGCCAGATATATGTCCATTAGTTCAAATATGGACTTCTGTATGACTGACGTAACATCAGAAGGAGTCAACGAGTATGTATATGAAGTTTATGATGGAGGACTCTTTGGCTCGAAATATGTTCAGTATGTCAAATATGGACTTATGTATGACTGATGTAACATCAGAAAGTGTGACTGAGTTTGTTTTGAAAATTCATGAAACAGTACTCTTTGGCCAGACCTGTGTTGAGAAGGTCAATTATGGACTACTCTCTGACTGATGTAAAATCAGAACTAGTCCATGAATATGTATAGAATGTTCAAGTTCGAGGACCCTTTTACCAGAAATTTGTTCAGTTGGTCAAATATTGACCTCTATGGCTGATTTAACTTCAGAAGGAGTCTATGATTATGGATAGTACATTCATATTTTGAAGACTCATCGAGGATATGTTCAATAGGTCAAATATAAATTACAGGAGTCAATCAGAAGAAATATGAAGTTTAAGATCGACGATTCTAGAGCTAGATATTCATCTATTAGGTCAAGTATGGACTTCTGTATGGTTGACGCAACATCAGGAGTCAATGAGTATGTATAAAAAGTTCATGATCGAAAGCTCTTGGGCCAGAAATGTGTTCAGTAGGTCAAATATTGACTATTTAATGGCTGATGTAGAGTCGGCCTGAATATATATGTATGCAGAAGTTCAAGATCGAGTACTCTTGGGGCAGAAATATATCCATTACGTCAAATATGGACTTCTGTTTGGCTGATGTAACCACAGAAGGATTTGAGTATGTATATAGAGTTCTTGATCGACGACTTCTGGGCCTGAAATATGTTCAGTAGGCCAAACATGGACTACTGTCTATCTGATTGAAAATCAGAAGGAATCATTGAGACTGCTCAGAAAATTTATGATCGAGGGCTGTTTTCACAGACATATGTTCAGTAGGTCAAATGTGGACTTCTCTAGGGCTGAAGTAATGTCGAAAAGAGCAAATGAGTTTGTTTTTTGAAAATTCATGA
This sequence comes from Ctenopharyngodon idella, assembly GCF_019924925.1. Lineage (NCBI taxonomy): Eukaryota > Metazoa > Chordata > Actinopteri > Cypriniformes > Xenocyprididae > Ctenopharyngodon > Ctenopharyngodon idella. Next base: position 23,624,700 of record NC_067229.1, on the reverse strand, counting down.
AACAGTACTCTTGGGCCTGAAATATGTTCAGAGGTCAAATATAGACTACTATCTGTCTGATATAACATCAAAAGGAATCAATGAGTCTTCACATAAAGATTATATGTTCAGACTACACAGAAAGTTTATATGTTCAGTAGTTTATATGTTCAGAAGGTCAAATGTGGACATCTCTAGGGCTGACGTAATGTCGAAAAGAGCAAATGAGTTTGTTTTGAAAATTCATAAAACAGTACTCTTGGGCCAGAAATATGTTCAAAAGGTCATGACATATGTTATGACTTATGTTCAGTGCCTCAAATATTGACTACTTTATGGTTGACATATCAACAGAGGGACTCAATAAGTTTGTACAAAAAAGCTGAAGATTGAGTTTTCTTTGGCCAGAAATATGTCCTTTAGGTCAAATATGGACTACTGTATGGATGAAGTATCATCATTAGTAGCCAATGGATGGAAATAGAAAGTTCATGATCAACGACTCTTGGGCCTGAAATATGTTCAGTAGGTCAAAACTGCACACTGTTTGGCTGATGTAACATCAGAAAGAGAGTCAATGAAATTGTTTTGAAATTTCATGAACGAGTACTCGGCCAGAAATATGTTCAGAAGGTCAAATCTGAACTACTGATGTATAATCAGAATGAGTCAATGAGTATGTATAGAAAGTTCATGTTCGACGACTCTTGGGCCTGAAATATGTTCAGAGGTCAAATATAGACTACTATCTGTCTGATATAACATCAAAAGGAATCAATGAGTCTTCACATAAAGATTATATGTTCAGACTACACAGAAAGTTTATATGTTCAGTAGTTTATATGTTCAGAAGGTCAAATGTGGACATCTCTAGGGCTGACGTAATGTCGAAAAGAGCAAATGAGTTTGTTTTGAAAATTCATAAAACAGTACTCTTGGGCCAGAAATATGTTCAAAAGGTCATGACATATGTTATGACTTATGTTCAGTGCCTCAAATATTGACTACTTTATGGTTGACATATCAACAGAGGGACTCAATAAGTATGTACAAAAAAAGATGAAGATTGAGTTTTCTTTTGCCAGAAATATGTCCTTTAGGTCAAATATGGACTACTGTATGGATGACGTATCATCAGTAGGAGCCAATGGATGGAAATAGAAAGTTCATGATCAACGACTCTTGGGCCTGAAATATGTTCAGTAGGTCAAAACTGCACACTGTATGGCTGATGTAACATCAGAAAGAGAGTCAGTGAAATTATTTTGAAATTTCATGAACGAGTACTCTTGGGCCAGAAATATGTTCAGAAGGTCAAATCTGAACTACTGATGTATAATCAGAATGAGTCAATGAGTATGAATAGAAAGTTCATGATCGACGACTCTTGGGCCTGAAATATGTTCAGAGGTCAAATACAGACTACTATCTGTCTGATATAACATCAAAAGGAATCAATGAGACTTCACATAAAGATTATATGTTCAGACTACACAGAAAGTTTATATGTTCAGTAGTTTATATGTTCAGAAGGTCAAATGTGGACATCTCTAGGGCTGACGTAATGTCGAAAAGAGCAAATGAGTTTGTTTTGAAAATTCATAAGACAGTACTCTTGGGCCAGAAATATGTTCAAAAGGTCATGACATATGTTATGACTTATGTTCAGTGCCTCAAATATTGACTACTTTATGGTTGATGTATCAACAGAGGGACTCAATAAGTATGTACAAAAAAAGCTGAAGATTGAGTTTTCTTTGGCCAGAAATATGTCCTTTAGGTCAAATATGGACTACTGTATGGATGACGTATCATCAGTAGGAGCCAATGGATGGAAATAGAAAGTTCATGATCAACGACTCTTGGGCCTGAAATATGTTCAGTAGGTCAAAACTGCACACTGTATGGCTGATGTAACATCAGAAAGAGAGTCAGTGAAATTATTTTGAAATTTCATGAACGAGTACTCTTGGGCCAGAAATATGTTCAGAAGGTCAAATCTGAACTACTGATGTATAATCAGAATGAGTCAATGAGTATGAATAGAAAGTTCATGATCGACGACTCTTGGGCCTGAAATATGTTCAGAGGTCAAATACAGACTACTATCTGTCTGATATAACATCAAAAGGAATCAATGAGACTTCACATAAAGATTATATGTTCAGACTACACAGAAAGTTTATATGTTCAGTAGTTTATATGTTCAGAAGGTCAAATGTGGACATCTCTAGGGCTGACGTAATGTCGAAAAGAGCAAATGAGTTTGTTTTGAAAATTCATGAAACAGTACTCTTGGGCCAGAAATATGTTCAAAAGGTCATGACATATGTTATGACTTATGTTCATTGCCTCAAATATTGACTACTTTATGGTTGACGTATCAACAGAGGGACTCAATAAGTATGTACAAAAAAGCTGAAGATTGAGTTTTCTTTGGCCAGAAATATGTCCTTTAGGTCAAATATGGACTACTGTATGGATGACGTATCATCAGTAGGAGCCAAAGGATGGAAATAGAAAGTTCATGATCAACGACTCTTGGGCCTGAAATATGTTCAGTAGGTCAAAACTGCACACTGTATGGCTGATGTAACATCAGAAAGAGAGTCAGTGAAATTGTTTTGAAATTTCATGAACGAGTACTCTTGGGCCAGAAATATGTTCAGAAGGTCAAATCTGAACTACTGATGTATAATCAGAATGAGTCAATGAGTATGTAAAGAAAGTTCATGATCGACGACTCTTGGGCCTGAAATATGTTCAGAGGTCAAATATAGATTACTATCTGTCTAAAATAACATCAAAAGGAATCAATGAGACTTCACAGAAAGTTTATATGTTCAGTAAGTCAAATGTGGACATCTCTATGGCTGACGTAATGTCGAAAAGAGCAAATGAGTTTTTTTTGAAAATTCATGAAACAGTACTCTTGGGCCAGAAATATGTTCAATAGGTCATGATATATGTTATGACTTATGTTCAGTGCCTCAAATATTGACTACTTTATGGTTGACGTATCAACAGAGGGACTCAATAAGTATGTACAAAAAAGCTGAAGATTGAGTTTTCTTTGGCCAGAAATATGTCCTTTAGGTCAAAACTGCACACTGTATGGCTGATGTAACATCAGAAAGAGAGTCAGTGAAATTGTTTTGAAATTTCATGAACGAGTACTCTTGGGCCAGAAATATGTTCAGAAGGTCAAATCTGAACTACTGATGTATAATCAGAATGAGTCAATGAGTACGTATAGAAAGTTCATGATCGACAAATCTTGGGAAGGAAATATGTTCAGAGGTCAAATATAGAGTACTATCTGTCTGATATAACATCAAAAGGAATCAATGAGACTTCACATAAAGTTTATATGTTCAGACTACACAGAAAGTTTATATGTTCAGTAGTTTATATGTTCAGTAGGTCAAATGTGGACATCTCTATGGCTTATGTAATGTCGAAAAGAGTGAATAAGTTTGTTTTGAAAATTCATGAAACTGTACTCTTGGGCCAGAAATTTGTTAAGAAGGTCAAATATGAACTATTGTATGGCTGAGGTATCATCAGAAGGGGTCAATAAACAGAAATATAAAATTCAACATCGATGACTCTTGGGCCAGATATATGTCCATTAGTTCAAATATGGACTTCTGTGTGGCTGACGTAACATCAGAAGGAGTCAACGAGTATGTATATAAAGTTCATGATGGAGGACTCTTTGGCTCGAAATATGTTCAGTATGTCAAATATGGACTTATGTATGACTGATGTAACATCAGAAAGTGTGACTGAGTTTGTTTTGAAAATTCATGAAACAGTACTCTTTGGCCAGACCTGTGTTGAGAGGGTCAATTATGGACTACTCTCTGACTGATGTAAAATCAGAACTAGCCCATGAATATGTATAGAATGTTCAATTTCGAGAACCCTTTTACCAGAAATTTGTTCAGTAGGTCAAATTTTGACCTCTATGGCTGATTTAACTTCAGAAGGAGTCTATGATTATGGATAGTACATTCATATTTTGAAGTCTCATCGACGATATGTTCAATAGGTCAAATATAAATTACAGGAGTCAATCGGAAAAATATGAAGTTTAAGATTGACGATTCTAGAGCTAGATATTCATCCATTAGGTCAACTATGGACTTCTGTATGGTTGACGCAACATCAGGAGTCAATGAGTATGTATAAAAAGTTCATGATCGAAAGCTCTTGGGCCAGAAATGTGTTCAGTAGGTCAAATATTGACTACTTAATGGCTGATGTAGAGTCGGACGCAATAAGTATGTATGCAGAAGTTCAAGATCGAGTACTCTTGGGGCAGAAATATATCCATTACGTCAAATATGGACTTCTGTTTGGCTGATGTAACCACAGAAGGATTTGAGTATTTATTTAGAGTTCTTGATCGACGACTTCTGGGCCTGAAATATGTTCAGTAGGCCAAACATGGACTACTGTCTATCTGATTGAAAATCAGAAAGAATCATTGAGACTGCTCAGAAAATATATGATCGAGGGCTGTTTTCACAGACATATGTTCAGTAGGTCAAATGTGGACTTCTCTAGGGCTGATGTAATGTCGAAAAGAGCAAATGAGTTTGTTATTTGAAAATTCATGAAACAGTACTCTTGGGCCTGAAATATGTTCAGAGGTCAAATATAGACTACTATCTGTCTGATATAACATCAAAAGGAATCAATGAGACTTCACATAAAGATTATATGTTCAGACTACACAGAAAGTTTATATGTTCAGTAGTTTATATGTTCAGAAGGTCAAATGTGGAAATCTCTAGGGCTGACGTAATGTTGAAAAGAGCAAATGAGTTTTTTTGGAAAATTCATGAAACAGTACTCTTGGGCCAGAAATATGTTCAAAAGGTCATGACATATGTTATGACTTATGTTCAGTGCCTCAAATATTGACTACTTTATGGTTGACGTATCAACAGAGGGACTCAATAAGTATGTACAAAAAAGCTGAAGACTGAGTTTTCTTTGGCCAGAAATATGTCCTTTAGGTCAAATATGGACTACTGTATGGATGACGTATCATCAGTAGGAGCCAATGGATGGAAATAGAAAGTTCATGATCGACGACTCTTGGGCCTGAAATATGTTCAGAGGTCAAACATAGACTACTGTCTGTCTGATATAACATCAAAAGGAATCAATGAGACTTCACATAAAGATTATATGTTCAGACTACACAGAAAGTTTATATGTTCAGAAGGTCAAATGTGGACATCTCTAGGGCTGACGTAATGTCGAAAAGAGCAAATGAGTTTGTTTTGAAAATTCATGAAACAGTACTCTTGGGCCAGAAATATGTTCAAAGGGTCATGACATATGTTATGAATTATGTTCAGTGCCTCAAATATTGACTACTTTATGGTTGACGTATCAACAGAGGGACTCAATAAGTATGTACAAAAAAGCTGAAGATTGAGTTTCTTTGGCCAGAAATATGTCCTTTAGGTCAAATATGGACTACTGTATGGATGACGTATCATCAATAGGAGCCAATGGATGGAAATAGAAAGTTCATGATCAACGACTCTTGGGCCTGAAATATGTTCAGTTGGTCAAAACTGCACACTGTATGGCTGATGTAACATCAGAGAGAGAGTCAGTGAAATTTTTTTGAAATTTCATGAACAAGTACTCTTGGGCCAGAAATATGTTCAGAAGGTCAAATCTGAACTACTGATGTATAATCAGAATGAGTCAATGAGTATGTATAGAAAGTTCATGATCGACGACTCTTGGGCCTGAAATATGTTCAGAGGTCAAATATAGACTACTATCTGTCTGATATAACATCAAAAGGAATCAATGAGACCTCACATAAGGATTATATGTTCAGACTACACAGAAAGTTTATATGTTCAGTAGTTTATATGTTCAGTAGGTCAAATGTGGACATCTCTATGGCTGATGTAACGTCGAAAAGAGTGAATGATTTTGTTTTGAAAATTCATGAAACTGTACTCTTGGGCCAGAAATTTGTTAAGAAGGTCAAATATGAACTATTGTATGGCTGAGGTATCATCAGAAGGGGTCAATAAACAGAAATATAAAATTCAACATCGATGACTCTTGGGCCAGATATATGTCCATTAGTTCAAATATGGACTTCAGTATGGCTGACGTAACATCAGAAGGAGTCAACGAGTATGTATAAAAAGTTCATGATCGAAGGCTCTTGGGCAGGAAATGTGTTCAGTAGGTCAAATATTGACTACTTAATGGCTGACGCAGAGTCGGACTCAATAAGTATGTACGCAAAAGCTCAAGATCGAGTACTCTTGGGGCAGAAATATGTCCATTAGGTCAAATATTGACTACTGTGTTGCTGACGTGTTATCAGAAGGCCTGAATGAACTGAAAATGAAAGTTCCAGATCAACAACTCTTGGGCCATATATATGTCCATTAGATCAAATGTGGACTTCTGAATGGCTAATGTGACATCAAAAGTAATCAATGAATATGTATTGAAATATCATGATCTATGACTCTTGGGCCTGAAATATGTCCAGTAGGTCAAATATGCACTACTGTATGCCTGATGTAACATCAGAAGGAATCAACAAGAATGTACAGAAAGTTCATAATCGAGGGCTCTTTTGCCAATAATATGTTCAGTTGGTCAAATGTGGTCCAGTCCCTGACTGATGTAACATCAGAAATAGTCAATAAATATGTATAGAATGTTCAAGTTCAAGGTCCCTTCTGCCAGAAATATGTTCAGTAGGTTAAGTATGGAACACAGTATTTATGACGTATCATTAGAAGGAGTTAATGAGTATAAATACAAAGTTTAAGAATGACGATTGTAGAGCCAGATATATAGCTATAAGGTCAAATATGGACTTCTGTATAGCTGATTTAACTTCAGAAGGAGCCTATGATTAAGGATAGTACATTCAAATATGAAGACTTATCGATCAACAATATGTTCAATAGGTCAAATATGGACTTCTGTATGGCTGACCCAACATGAATGAGATTGACAATTCTAGAGCCAGAAATATGTTCAGTAGGTCAAATGTTGATTACGGCGTATCATCAGACGGATTCAAAATGTATGTATAAAAAAGCTGAAGATTGAGTATTCTCTGGCCCAAAATATTTCCTTTAGTTCAAATATGGACTTCTGATTGGCTGACTTATCATCAGAAGGAGTCAATGAGTAGAAATACAAAGTTCAAGATTGACTATACTAGAGCCAGATATACATCCATTAGGTCAAATATGGACTTCTTTATGGCTGAAGTAACATCCATTAGGTCAAATATGGACTTCTGTATTGCTGACATAACATCAGAAGGAGTCAATGAGTATGTTATAAAAAGTTCATGATCTAGGACTCTTTGGCCAGAAAAAACTTTAAGTTCATTAAATATGGACTACTTTATGGCTGATTTAGCATCAGAAGGTGTCAGTGAGTATTTATAAAAAGTTCATGATCGAGGACTCTTCAATCATGTTCAGTAGGTCAAATATTGATTACTTCGTGGTTGATGTAGCACAAGGAGTCAATGAGGACAAATAGAAAGTTCAAGATCAAGGATTCTTGAGCCAGATATGTCAAGGATTCTTGAGTCCATTAGGTCAAATATGGACATCTGAATGGCTGATGTAACGTTGAAAAGAGTGAATGAGATTGTTTTGAAAATTCATGAAACTGTACTCTTGAGCCAGAAATATGTTAAGAAGGTCAAATATGGACTACTGTCTGACTTATCTAACATCAGTAAAAGTTAATGAATATGTATGGAATGTTCAAGTTCAAGGACCCTTCTGTGAGAAATATGTTCAGTAGGTCAAATATCGAACACAGTATGAATGACATATCATCAGAAGGAGTCAATGGGTAGAAACAGAAAGTTCATGATCGACGACTCTTGGGCATGAAATATGTTTAGTAGGTCAAATGTGGACATCTCTATGGCTGATTTGACTTCAGAAGGAGTCTATGATTATGGATAGTACATTCATATTTGAATACTCATCGACTAACAATATGTTCAATAGGTCAAAAATATGAATTACTGAATGGCTGAGGTATCATCAGAAGGAGTCAATGAGAAGAAATACGAAGTTCAAGATTGACTAAACTAGAGCCAGATTTATATCCATTAGGTCAAATATGGACTTCTGTATGGCTGACATAACATCAGAAGGAGTCAATAAGTATGTTATAGAAAGTTCATGATCTAGGACTCTTGGTCCAGAAAAAAATTTAAGTTCGTTAAAAATGGACTACTTTATTGCAGATTGAACATCGGAAGGTGTCAGTGAGTATGTATAAAAAGTTCATGATCGAGGACTCTTCGATCATGTTCAGCAGGTGAAATATTGAATACTTCGTGGTTGATGTATCGTCACAAGGAGTCAATGAGTAGAAATAGAAAGTTATATAAACTTCATGCTCGAGGACTCTTGGGCCAGGCATATGTACAGCAGGTCAAATATTGACTAACATTATAAACTAAGTGCATAGTTTGTTATTCTTCACTGCACAACGATAGATCCTGTGAACAATGCACTGCAATAAGGACAAATTGTTTCTTCATTGGTACACCAAATGAGTCAGTTCTTCTATTCGCTTAAATAAAGCTCATATTTTACATGTTATCTTTTCAACATACAACCCTATTAAGTTAGTTGTATGGAATCCAATGAAACACCACATATTTCATGTATTATTCTTAAATGCACATCCGAGTAACTTAGTACATGTAGACAATGCCATGCCAAAACGCAAATGTGGATTTGATGAATAACATATTAATATATGCACTTGAACTACTTGATTCCGCTGTGCATTTAATGGTTAACTTGCTGAAATATACACTTTTTCTTTGCACTGCATGCAAGAACTTAACGTTGTGCATTGAAGAGCTAACACATATGTGTTTTCGAATTGCATTGCATACATAACCTGAATTTTATTCCCTTTTACATTGAAAAAATGACACATCACTTGATGGCGCTGCATTACATTTGCATTCACGGTCACTAAACTTATTCTTAAGAGATACGTGCTGTTGCATTTGCATACAAGAGCTAACATTCCTTTCTTGCACAGAAGACATAACGTGCGCCTTTGTATTGCATTGAATGCAAGAAGTAAATTATTCATATGTGCATTTTAAGAATGACGCAATAAAATAAGCATTGTTTCATTTCATTGCAATGAACAATTAACTTATTTTATATATCGAAGATATAACTTGTAACATATGAGCTTTTTGCATTACAATGCATAGAAGTTCTAATCCATTTGGTTGTGCAATGAAGAGATAAAGTATTGTGCTGTTGCAGCGCATTGCACACATAACTTATCGTTTTGCAATGAAGAATAACATTTATGAACAATGAAGAACAATGAAGAATAACATATAAAAGCTATGCACTTGTTGCGTTGCAGTGCATACAAGAACGAACTCATGAAGACACTTTGAAGATATAACACATAGAATTGCACAGAAGATCGAGCTTAATTCTCTTTGCATTGAAAAGACAATACATAACGTATGTGCTAACGCATCGCTTTGCATACAACTCACTTATACATGTGCTTATTGAAGAGAGCCTTTGCATTATACAGTGCATGCTGTTGCTGTGCAATTGAAATGCTGCGCAACTAATTCATTTGTGTAACTGAAAAGATAACAACACGAGCTTTGCATCGCATAGAAGATGCA